>NC_143067.1:13794848-14097878 GCF_052426305.1 Pelodiscus sinensis
TGGCTGGGGGAAGGGGGCAGGAGCGGGCTGGCCACCCAAAAGACTGTGGCCAGAGCTGAGTGGGCAGGACCCTTGGGAGGCGTAATCTGCCAAGGCTGGGCTGCAAGACAGCTTTGCTGGTCCCCAATCAGTGTCTGGGACACGGAGCCTGTGCGAGGGCGGAGCCTGTGGACACAGATGATGTATGACATCATCTTGTCATCCTGCAGAAAAGGTTTTTTATGTATAGAGAGAGAAAAGAAAAGTGAGAGAGAAAATTACTTCCTTTGACTTTTCTTTAGGCAAAGGCTGACTAAGGGGAATAAAAAACTCTAATTTACTCCAGCAGTACATGATATTCCATCTACACATTTTACAAATATAAGGTCTATCAAAATCAGAAACAAAGTATTAACATAGTAGCATGTGAGGCTTTATAAGGTGAAGTGTAATTATCGTTACCTGCTATGCTGAGATGCATCCAATGCCAGGAAATTAAGAGCTGGAAATGCTCGGGGCAAAGTATTAAAATGAGGGGCCAGATTGGCAGAGAAGCGACACCAGGGTGTATAAAATAAGACTAAGGTACAGTCACTGCTGTTTGGGTTTAAAAACTCCATCAGGTCCTGTGAAAGAAAACATCCTGATTTTAAAAGGAGCCAATTAAATATTTTAAATAGTTACATAATACTCTAGTAACAGATTAATTTCAGGAGATTACTATAGAAACATAAGCAAATTTGAGTTGGCATTGCAGTCAGAAGTGTGTTTTAGCAGATTTCAACACTACATGAACATTCAACAAACTAAATGTAGTCTGGCCAGTTTTAAGCTTAACTACATTTCACAAATATACGAATCTCCTTGATAGACAAATAATAATTTGGGGATTATTACTGTGAAAAAATGCCTTTTTGTACTCTTCTTCCTCTCTATCTAAGAGGCCTTACTCCCTAGCTGCAGATGTGTGATGTATGAGCTGACTCTCGGTTTCTCGAGAAGTGGACCTTACAGCTCTGAAGGGGAAGTTAGAAGATTCATCACTTCATTTTTTTCTCTAATAGGGGAATTTCAATCCATAACAAGGCCAAGAAACTAATCTGATAAAAGGGTAGTGGAGCTGTTCCTAAAATAGACAAGTGAAGGAGCCAGAAGAAAATGTGGGAGAGGAATAAGGGTATGAAAGGAAGTTAGTCACAAGACAGAGAGTGGTCAGACTGGGGAATCACAGGTAATATGGCTTGCAGAAGTGTAGGACAGAAACAAGCAAAGTGCTGGTAAGCTAAACTTATTCAAATAAACTGTGTCCAGGTTCATGTTTCCTTCAGACTCCCTTTATCTCCCCAGCATTTGGAGGAACAAAAAGAAATTTCTGTTATATGAACAAGACTCAAACTGGTTCTGCTACCCTACTTAAACCAGTCTTTAAGACTAAGCTGGAAGCTAGCAAAAGGAAGAAAGGCTTTCTTTAGCCTTCTGGGAACAAGAATGCCTGATGAGATTCTGACAAGTTGCTTTTTAAAATATGGGTCAGTTGAAGGCTTGGCAGGAGTGACACTTCTTTCCAACACAGGAAAAGTCTAAGATTGCATTAAACAGAATGAAAGGAAAAATGGATATCATTCATCACAAGGAACAATCTGGTTTTACGTAGGGATGTTAAAATACATGTTCAGAGGCAGCTGTGTGTGTGGGGGCAGGCACACACCAGCTCCCTCACACACTCCTGCTGCCTCTGATACAGAGGCAGTGAGAGGGGACCTGCATGTAACCGTGTACACAGATACACATTCACATCCCTAGTTACAGGCAAAGTTGTTCATGCATAGATGCAATTTTCATCTTATGGAATGCTACTGAAAATGCAAACGAATTTCAAGGAACTCTCGATACTAATTTCATAGACTTTCAAAAAGCATTCAATTAGTGTAACTAGAGCTACAATGTGGAAATTTATTAGACAACATGGAATTCCAATTAAACTTATCAGCGTAATGAAGGCACAATACACTAGCTCCAAATGTTGTGTTAAAATAGAGGGTTAAGTAAGTCATTTGAAATTAAGATAGGGGTAAGGCAAGGGTGCATCCTGTCTCCATTTTTTTTCTTCCTCATCGATTATGGCCTCAAGCAATGTAAGAATAATCAATATATCTTAAAAAGCAATCATTTGAGATTATTTAATCTAGCTTTTACTGACGATATTGCTCTTCTATATGAAAATACTGAAGAACTTCATCCATGCACAAATGAAGTTAAAGAAACAATAGAAAAGGTAGGACTGTAATTTAATGTAAAGAAATGTAAAATGGTAATTGGATACAGATTTAAACATCAAAATCAAGGATGAAGAGCTAGAGAGGGTAAGTTGATTCAAACACCTTGGAAACACAGTAAGCTAAGATGGTACATGCGCTGAGGAAATAATAAGGATCAGCAAAGCAAACGCAGCCTTCAGTAAAGTTAGGAACATTTGGAAACTTAATACCATATCCTTACATACAAAACTAAGTGTCTAGCCAATGTTGTAGCCATAGCAACCTACGGCACTGAAACCTGGCAACTGAAGAAAACAGATGCTCAGAAGTTGTGTGTGTTTCATCATAAGTGATTGCAGGGAATATTAGAGGTAAGATATGAGGAAAGAAAAACAATGAGGTCAAAAAATGGCTAAAGTGAGGTCTCTATCGCAAATAATTTGTAAGACGACATCAATGGCAAAGACACATGGTATGAATAGGGATGTTAAATATTGGTTAACTGAACAGTTGATTAACCTCACAGATTTTTATCTATTAGTTGACTATTATATAGTCCCAGGTGCTGAGGCCGGCAGCCAGTGCGCTCCATCCCCACTCCCAACGAGTTGCCTGCCACTCCGCGCTGCTGCCTCTGTATCAGAGACAGCAGCATGGGGTGCCAGGTGAGAGCTGGTCCACGAGGGGAGCAAGTTTAAAAACTAGTTCCCCTCGTGACCGGCTTCCTTTCAGCCGGCACTGCTGCACAGCTTGGAGTGGCAGCAGCCCCTGTGTGGGGGGAAGAGGGAGCAGGTCTGAGCTCCCAGATCCTGCACAAGCCAAAACAAAGCTGGGCTGCTGCTTTTGCTTATCGGTTAAACAACTACACTACTACATACCTATTTATGAATGGTTTGTAGCTGACTACCAATTATGGCTGTCAGTTGGAAGCCAGAAAATCCAACAAGAAAGATGGACAGACCTAGGATGACTTGGAAGCATATGATTATCAACAACATTAAATTTAATTTGAAATGGGAGGACTTGGTCACATGGCAGCTGATATGCAAGCATGGAGAATGTGGGTAACCCAATGTGCTGAAAAGTACAGGATGGACTAAGGAAAGGTAAGGTCAGCTGAAGGACTTTTAAGGCGTCTCAGTTATTTTCCATACTTAGTACAGCTGGTCTGAAGTGCCAAAGATGAAATTTCAACCCAATTTTTGTGACAAGTTTCCATTTTCCTACCAGATGTAATTCATAGTAGTATTTATCTGAAATATGTTTGTTTTAAATTTTTACCGTCTAAGGAATCTGTTGGGTTTTTCTATAAAAAAAGCCACCTAAAATTATAATTAGGTACTTTTAGCAGAAACAAGTGCTGCAAAATATTCATGAGGGAAGGAAATGGATGAAAGAAAACATTTGCTGCAGGGAAGCTGGCACAAGCCATGATGTGTACAGGAACATCCTTTGCACTTGGGGAACATAGACATTATTCAGTTGCACTATGTATATCTTGCTATTTTTGTATTTCAGAACAGTATTTCCATATTGCCCTATATGCTAACTCTCTCCCACCAACATATTAAACATTTAAGTTATCCTTTTTGTGCCATAAAACTCACTGGAGCAAGGGTAGGGAACTTATTTGGCCTGTGGCAAGTCCCCATATCAGGTAGTCAATTAGTTGTTTACATCCCTAGTATAGCATTTGGGTAAAAACTATATTTGTATACACAAACCCTAGTATCAAGATAAACACAGGAAGTAGCAAACAATGCTTTCCTACTTACTTGTGAAACATTCAGGATTTGCAGGGTGAAGTTTCCAATCCCAGTAATATTTCTTTCCTCACAGTTCACTTTGGGAGATTTCACACTGTCAGTGCTATTAGATTCCTCAGCTGGTGAAGTAGGCACAGCTTCTAGCGCTACATGAGAGTCCCCTGCTTGTTCTTGTACACGTGAACCAAGTTGTGAGAAGTGAGAAGCAAGGCTAGTCCCCGTGCTACATTCAGCATCTTCTGCTGTTGCATCGCAGGTGCCAATGCCAAATTCAGACATGCGCTTGGCCTTCACTTCTCCTGGAATAACTGACAGCACCACAGATCGATCGGCAGGAATCCCGCTACCCAGCATCGCATCAGCAATTTCTGCCGTCTTGTACTGCACCGGCTCCTGAGGCTCTCCAGGACTTACAAAAGCAGAACCGCCTTCTGGGCTAAGAGGCCGGGTGGCGTCAGGCAATGGGTCAGCCTTTTCCTCTGCAAGGGCTCCTATAAAAGGGACATGACTTAGCACCCGCGTTCAGCTGCAGCTCGGCCTTCTTCCAGGCTACGTTTGCTTCTGCAACCGATCGGCACTTCCCATGGAAGCCAGGGTCAGGACAATACAGCGCCAAGCACCGCGGCCAGTGTTCCCTGCTCCGTTACTGTGGACACGGGGGGGTAGGGCCCCGCGCAGTCGAGCTCCTCCAGTCAAGCTGGACCATGGACGTGGTCCCTCCGCCCCCTCCCCCTCCCGGCCCCAAAAGGGCCATGGGGCAGTTTAGAGGCGAATGGACCAGTCTGGGGCAGGACCCCCCCCCCCCCCACACACACACACACACTTCCCGGCGGGAGAGGGCTGGTTCTCAGCCCCGGACAGAGGCGCCCTCCCAGGGGAAGAAGCGCGAGCAGGGCTGGCGGATCACCCTGGTTACCTCGGGACAGTGGTTTCCCGCCACGTGCCCCCCTCCCCGGTGCCCTCACCTGCCAGGAGGCCCCCGCTCAGCCAGGCCACCCAGAGCAGCTGCCGGTGCCCCCACCCGGGAGAAGGGAGAACCCGCATCCTGCGGCGGGCGACAGAACAGGCCCAGCCGGCCTGCGTCTCCACGGACAACCGCCGCTTCCGGCCGGCTCCTCCACCGCTTCCGCTACCGGGGTCCAAATGGCAGCGCCGAATTCGCCATCTTGGGCCCGGGCAGAGGATTCGTACGGCCTGGCTCCAACGGAGACACGCCCGTCAGACACTCTGTGGCGCGGTACGGTGGCCCCGGCTGCCCACTCGGCCCGCCCAAGGTCTCCCTTCGCTAGCGGCGTCCCGCCAGCAGAGGGCAGCCTGAGCCTGCCACAGCCGCTCCCCAGCGCTCGTGTTAAAGCCCCGGGGCCAAATGGGCCCTCGAGGCTCAGGGCTGCGCCGCAGCGTTGAGGAGCCCCCGCTGGCGCTCCAGCCCGCCTGCCACCCACCCCGGGGTGGAGCGCACGGAACCTACTAGCCCGGCCCCCACGGGCTCTGGCAAGCAGGGGGAATCTTCCTCCTGAGTCAGGGCCCCGGCCGTGGGTTTGGTTTTGCTTCTCACTTGTGACATCCCTTCCCCCTCCCCCCCATTGATTTTTCAGCAACCAGCGACCCAAAAAAGGTCCCCCCCCCCCTTCTGTGGGGAGGGTGATTGCTTTTCCTCTTTCCCTCCCCTCCCTCGCTTTGCAAAGGTGACCTGATTAATCCCCAGGGACACATCAGGAAACAGATCGGGGTTCTCACTCCCATTTTACAGATGGAGAAGGGGTCGCAGAATGGCCAGCTCAGTGGTTCTCAACCAGGAGAAGGCAAAGGTCTCCCAGAGCAGCGGCTGTTGGGTGAGGCGTGCCCTGCCACCCCTCTCAGCTAAACAGGGCAGAGTCAGGGTCTCCTCCTGGCTGCGATGATGCGGTTTGCTGTGGGTAGCAGTTTCCTACAGGAGCATTTCCTTATGATGGTACAAATGAGAAAGTGCCTCCAGTAGCACATTCCTACAAGGTAGCAGTTCTGTACATACCACAGGCACAGCAGCCTTAGAGCTGCAGCAGTAGCACTCAGCTGGCGGCTCTGAGGCTAGGTGAGAGAGGCAAGGCAGGCACTGAAGGTTCCCCGGCCAGGTTTAGTGCTGGGGGTGGGTGCTCTAAAAGGCAAAGGGGGACAGGGCTAGCAGTGAGGGGGTTACAAGGCTGGCAATAGGGCCAGGGCTAATATTGAGGGCTGGCACTGGGAAGGTCCTGGGGGTTTGGGTGCAGTGGGACTTTGGAAACAGGAGGCTAGCACTGGGGGTGGGTTGGGTGTAGGGGACTTGGTCAGTGGCTGGTGCTGGAGGGCAGTGGAGGGGTGGCAGGTGCTAGCGGTTAGGGCTTGGGCTTTTTATACTGTGGACTGGCAAACACGTTCACAAACTTTTGGTGGACTGGTAATATTTTATTTGCATAATAAATATGCAAATAAAATGTTACCAGTTCACCAAAAGTTTGTGAATGGGTTTGCCAGTCCATGGTATAAAAAAGGAACCACTGTTCCAGAGGATATGTGCCTTCATCCACAGCAGGCTACATAAAAAGCACTAGCAAAGCCAGCCCAAACTAAAATTTGTATTTATTTATACACTATAGCCTATGCACTGAAATATAAAAATAGTATTTATACTCCAATCCATTTATTTTATGATCTAGTAAATGAGAAAGTAAAGAATTTTCTGTAATAGCGTGTGTTGTAGATTTTTTCACAGAAATAATGTGTATTTTTATAAATTTAAATAAATTAATGGAGATTGCCTATCTCCTAGAACTGGAAGGGATCTTGAAAAGGTCAGTGAGTCCAGTCCCCTGCCTTCACAGCAGGACCAAGTACCATCCCTGATGAATTTTTGCCCCCAATCCCTAAATGGCCTCCACAAGGATTAAACTCACAACCCTGGGTTTAGAAGGCCAATACTCAAACCACTGAGCTATCCCCTTGCTCTGATTTTATAGTATGTCGTTTTGAAATGAGGTAAAACTTGAAGGTATGCGACACAAATCAGACTCCTGAAAAGGGTACAGTAGTCTGAAAAAGTTTAGCGCTACTGGGTTAAATGACTTGCACAAGCCTAGAGCAAAAGACACCATCAAGGTACAGAACTCAGGAAGTCTGGTATTCAAGCCCATGAACTTTGCACTAGTTTAAGCATCCTTCTCTTATGAGCTAGATTTAGGTGACTGGCTAGTATAAAAAACAACAACTACTGTTTAATATGAACTTTCATTCAACCTAAAATTGCAGGGCTTGGAGGATGCGACAAAATCCCTCTCAGGGATGGGTTAGTGTTTTTCATAAGTAAATAACTCAAGGTTGGCTTTTTTGGTATTTGTTTTCTAAACGGGCTTATTGCTTTTGAGCATATAATCACAATTATCTGCATTTTATAAGAACACTAACTGCTTCACATGCATATTATTTGTAAAAGGCACTTCTATCAGAAGAAGCTGATAGTATAAATTCAGGACTGACTTCACAACAGATGCAAAAGGCTGCAATACTGTCTGACAGTGTAGAAATTCTGACTAACACACGATTATGACAGTTATCTGTACCAATTTTAGTCTTCAAACATTAAAGACTCATCATCAAATCCCTCAGGTAGGTAATTTTCTTATCCCCATTTTATAGATAACAAAGCTACCAGAGATTAAACTATATGCCCAAAACTACAGCAGTTACAATAAAGAACTAAAATTCAGGTCCTATATCCCATTTCTCTGGTCTGACTGAGCACTACTAAACTACTGTTTCTCAACAACCAGTCTGTGGGTTAGCACTGGTCCCTGGGATCTCCCTGACACAGTTTAAGAGGGCAGCAAGCTGGTCCCTGCTGTCAAAAAGGTTGAAAAACATTGCATTAGACAATTCTATCCTCATAGCAATGTGGACACAAAAACAATTGTTAAATTTCTTTCTCCAACCTCTGTTGTATGCCTTTTGATCCATGCCAAAAGCCCTCCTCCAACTTCCATGCAGGTATGGCAGTTCCATTAGTTTATTTGTGCAGTCTTTATACTCAATTAGGGCAAATTCAACTGACAGTTTATTACAGTTATTTCAGAGCAAATGCTACACTAATGAGAAGGCTAAAAAATTTGCCAAGAATGTGTCAGCTGATGCTGCCATAGAGATCAGCAGACATTTTACTATAGACTTAAATTGGATCATGTCCAAATTTCTGCAGTGAGAGAAAGGTGGCTCTGTGGTTATGACAGGATATTATGATTGTATGGAAGTTTTTGCAGTATATGAGCATTCAATACGTAGTTTATTTTAAAAGTGTGTGTCATTGTAGCACAATATCATAGTGTTCAACTCCAGCGATGAGTGCAAGTAGCAGGGAATATCATTTACCAACTTCCTCAGCACAGTAGCCATCAGGCCTCCCCCTTGAACTATGGGAACTCAAGCCCTAGTTCCCTTTGGCCTTCCAAAGCTGAAATCCTGGCTTCATTGGAGCACTAGCACAGAATTATTTGCCATCTGCATCAGACAGACTGGACAATTCAAACACACCAAGCCAGCCACAGGTAATTTTAAAGACAATGAGCCAACAAGCTACAGCCCGCTTTTTTAGATTCTATAAAAGAGGAACACACAAGCACATGCTGCAAATTGAGCATGTTACTCCTCCTTTAGCACACCATCAAACCAGCAGTAGAGAAAAAATTGTTTTTTTTACTTTTGGGGTTAGGAGGAAGGATAGAGGGGAAAAGTAGGTGCTTTTCATCTTGCCAGAGAGTTAACTCCCATTTGGATTGAATGTAAAGCTGAAATATAAGAATGTTATATGCATCCTCCAGTGACAAAGTAGCATTTTGACTGCAGCCAGCCTTCCATTAGGGATGTTAAAAAGCAGTTAATTAGGAAACCGTGTAACCTCTGAAACTCTCAGCGGTTACATACTGCAGGCTATGCAGACACCTAGCTGCCAGCCCCACACCCTGGCAGCTGGCTGCGCTGCAGATTCTGCAGTATAAGCAGGAGCTGGTGAATCCCAGAAGCCAGTTTTTAAGATGGTTCTTGGCCAGTGTTCCCTGTAAGATTTTCCATCCATGAGCAGAGTGAGTTTTGTCTTGTGTGTCAACAATAGGTCAGATGTGCTTATCTGGATATGTGCCACTGTGGCACCCACCAGTGGCACTGCTCCCCGAAAGATTATCCCCAGCATAGAGACCCCAAGCCCTGCTCCCAGGCAGTGACCCTCACCTCATGAGGAGAAGGGTGGACGTGCCCCTCACCGCAGGGAGTGCTATTCCCAGGGTAGCCTGTGGGCAGGGCAGGGACTGCCCCAGGCTGCTTCTTGCAGGGCTAGCTGTGAGTTCTGACCTGGGGCAGAGAGAAGCTGCTGTCAGCACCCAGGATTTGCAAGGAGTGAGGTGCTGGGAGTGAGCAGTGACATGTAGGGAACAGGGGGTGGTGGTGACAGAGGGCTGAGGGGTCAGGGGACTCTGAGGGGTGAAAGAGAGGTGCTGGAGGGGGGAAGAGAGATGCAAGGGGCCCCAGGAGCAGCCCCCCACCATGCAGCCAGAGTAGCCAGGCAGCCACCACGGAGCACTGACTGTAGCTCCAACTCAAAAGGGCTGGAGTTACAGCCAGGGCTGTGTGGTGGCTGCCTGTCTGCTCCCAGGGTGGGAGGCTGCCCCGTGAGCTGGGGCTGGGGTGCAGTCCAGTCCAGCTCCAGCAGCTGCCATGCAGCCCATTCTGGCCACAGCTGCAGCCCTGTGGAAGGGCTGGAGCTACAGCCAGGGCTGCGTGCTGTGACTGCAGGCAAAAATAAGGACAAGGAATACAGATTCCTAGAATGAACTATATCCACCATATCAAAGCAAGCAAAAAATGTGTGCCTATAAATAAATGCAGAAGTCAAAAAATGTATTAAATAGAAATGAGACCTCGTCTTTATCAGCTCTTATGCTATCAGGCATTTTACCATCCATCTCTTACAGAGTTTTGCTTCACCTAGGCAAGTCTCCGAGTTGGGATTTTTTCTCTTCTTATCCTTTATTCCTTCCTGAAAGAGAGAAGCATGTACAGAATCCAACCTGGTGTAGATTATTCAGGAAACCATATTTTTTCCTTACTCTATTACCTTGGTGAATTTTGGATAAGGAAAATGTCCAACCTGACAGCAATTTCTTTCTTATACCTGGTTGAATGTGGATTCTAGTCCTGACCTCTTAGCCATCGGATACCAGCTTCTTAAATAACCACTGCTCTGCTTGGCATCAGATCTCTAACCCCAGTTTCTTATATATTAATCCATCAAAATAACAATTTAGATGTGTTCCTCACTGAAATAATATGAAGTTGATCCCCATGAAATTCTCTTCCATCATGACAGGAGCTGTGCATGTGTGTGAATTTACACAAGAGAATAGGATAGTAATTTATATTGTGAACAAAATAATCCCAAGATTTGTAGGTACTGTAATCTACACAAGCCAGAATAAATATATTTTCTTAGTCTATACGTTTTAGTCAAGGGTGTTATTAAAACTAGTAAAGCCTCACTATTCCAATTATATGACCCTGTTTTCAACTGCTTATAATTTTGCCAAGCTTTAATCATTTAAGCTGAAAGTTTGCAGGCTGGGTGTCAGTCTCAAGATGGTTATTAATTATTAATTTTCAGCAGCCATTTTCACAAATAAGGCTAGGAAAAAAAATATTGGCTTGCTCATGTTAAAGAATTCTGGCAATGTTTTCTTTGGAAAGCTTATTACCCCCATGTTTTGGAACAGGGACTTGAAATTTGTCAGCGTTCACTCTTAGGCTACGTCTAGACTACATGCCTCTGGCGACAGAGGCATGTAGATGAGGCTACCAGGCATAGGAAAATGAAGTGGCGATTTAAATAATCGCCGCTTCATTTAAATTTACATGGCTGCCGCGCTGAGCCGATCAGATGTTTGTCGGCTCAGTGCGGTAGTCTGGACGCGTGGGTGTCGACATCAAAGGCATTTGTTGACCACCTAGATATGCCTCCTAGGATGAGGTTTACCTGGGTGGTCAACAAATGCCTTTGATGTCGACACCCCCAAGTCCAGACTACCGTGCTGAGCCGACAAACAGCTGATCGGCTCAGCGCGGCAGCCATGTAAATTTAAATGAGGCGGCGATTATTTAAATCGCCGCTTCATTTTCCTATGCCTGGTAGCCTCATCTACATGCCTCTGTCGCCAGAGGCATGTAGTCTAGACGTAGCCTTAGTGTGACGGATGAGCCTTTTGACATTCCCAGTGAAAATCTGCTGAAATCCATCCTATTTACAAGCTTTAACAAATCAGTTTATATATGTTCTATACAGATTTTTATTTTAGAGCCAAATTCTTCAAAGATTTTGTCCACACTGGGCATGCTCCAGAAGCTGGGAATAGATCACTTGATGAATACCTGTTCTAGTCATTCCCTCTGAAACACTTGACATTGACCACCGTCAGAAGATAAGATATTGTGTTAGGTGGATCTTTGGTCTGACCCAGTATGATCATTTTTATGTAGGGGCTGAGTAGGACTTTACATGCTATTGCAGTTCTGGCCCGATATGGGCCATGCCAAGTCTAGGCACCTAAGTAAGGGGACTCTTTCCTGTGTTCTCAATTATACACACACACACCATCCTTGCTGGGCCTGGGAAGCAGCAAAGAGGAAGCTGACTGATTTGAATGTAGAGGGAACAAGAGCAAGGGAAGGGGGGGGGGCAGAGAAAACTAGATTAGGACAAAAAATGATAGATTGGGACTACAAAATGGCAGGAGATGAAGGGAAATGGAACTGGGATGAGAGAAGAAACCTGAACTGCCTGGACGAGGAAACTGATAAAGCAGAGAGGGAGGACAGATTGGATGAAGAGCAGGAATGGGGGAAACTAGGACTGGGAATCAGTTGGGCAGAGGGGGATAAGGAGACAGATCTGATAAATAAATGAGGTGTGGGTAGACAACTAGGATTGGAATTTATTATAACATCTACTATATGAGAGTTTGTGTCTGTCTATCCAGCTGACTGTGTGTTTGTTGCTAGAACCACCAAATTTGGTATGCAGCTTTATAACTTAAAGCAGAGTAAGGATTGGGTTGGGCCAGGATAGTGGGACATGCCTGAAATGTGATTGTCTCTCATAAAACAGAAAGGGAGGAGGTGTGCTAGCAGGGACAGTTATGTGTATAATGACCACAGGGGGTAGCAAGGGCATGGAGATTGTGACTGGGTCAGCTATAACCCCATTAGGGCAACAGGGGGCAGAAGTGGAGAAAGGGGCAGCTATCTACAGTAGACTTCCGATAATCCAGAGCCTATGGGACCTAGGATATGCCAGAGTATCAGAAGGTACTATAAGTATATACAGTGTTCTTACCCCTTTTTATTGTACATACTGTATACAGAATACTGTAATGTTTTAGTTTTTTTAACCCGTTTTACACCCTTTTCACTCAGTTCAGCTGCTGCCGCTGTTACCTTGTGACTCATTTTTTGCCGAAGCTCACTCACTAGGCTCTTGCCATTTTGATGCCGGACTATCAGGAGTGCCGGACTATTGGATCCCAGACTATTGGAGTTTTACTGTACTATCTAGTTGAGAAAGCGTGTGTGTGTCTGGCTGTCCCCCAGCCCAAGGACATGCCCATCTCCTCCCGCTGTGCCTGTTGCAGCAGCTATGGACAGGTTCTTCTCAGCTGGTCCACAGCTGCTGCAGTGAGAGAGCTGGGCTGGTCATCTCTCCCCAGGGCAGCCTGCATACTGAACCGTTCATCCCCCAGCCCCCAAAGTAATTATTTAAATGAAGAAAAACAAAAATTATTTCAGTTAAGGACCTGAGCAACACTGGGTAAATCCTATAGTTATAATAGTTAAAACAATAAGGTCAAAATTAAATATTTCAGTATTAGACAAAAATCAACTTTCAACTCTTAGTTCTGAACAAGAATGAAATTTAGAAATTTCTATTTCCGTGGTAAGGAAATGTTGTTTTTCAATAGTTCTAGTTCCAGTCCTGCTCTTGACCCATTCCATCTAATGGAATTTGTTATGGGTTTGTTTCAGTTTGCTCTTTTAAAAACTTAGCATATTACACACACATAAATCCAAATTAAAAGAATATTAAGCTTGCAAAGCCAAGCCCTGAAAAGATAGGAAAGGCCATACTTAAGATTGCTTGTGCAACTTTAACTTGCCCCCTTTTTGCTTATACTATGCACATCACAAAGGATTGCATAATAAAACTAATTTTCACTATGATAAGTTTTACTCAGTAATTAAAATAGGTTTCTGTGGTATGCAAGGTAAATAGCACATACCATAAAGATGTGAGTCCAATCCTTGCAACTGTTTTGCCATAACACTTAGAAGTTCTGCAATGCTTTTCATATTCAAAGTGCTTTAAAATAATTAATCTCTCCAGTATCCTTGCAAGGTAGGCAAGTAATTTTACTTCACTTTTAAAGATGGGTAAATTAGGCAGATTTACCCCCAAAGCCAGAGAGAGAGTGTCTGGGCTAAAGCTACATTTTGAATTTAGGAGCTTCCGAGCTGCCAGTCCCAGGGGTGGCCTGTCCATATAGATGAGCTAGGCGGTTGCCTAGGGCACCAAGTTAAATAGGGTGCCAAATGATGACGCAATATCATTGAGGGGTTTGGAGGTGGGGGCGCCGATTACATGGTTCGCGTAGGGTGCCAGTTGCTGGCAGCTAGTCTAGGGCCACCCCTGGCCAGTCCTATGTGCTCAGACCATGCCAGTCTCTCAAATATCAAAAAACTAGGACACTTACCTGGCATTGCCTGGGTCCAGCCTGGGGTTGGGGGAAGGGGCACCCACCAGCATTCCCTGAGCCAGTTACTAGAGGGGGGCAGCTGACCTGGGGGGTGTGGGTTGGCTTGGGGGCCATGCAGGCCAGCTGGCTCCAGTGGAGTTCCCCAGGCCTTGTCTGAAGGATTGGGGGTGGGGACCACAGGCTGAGCAGCCCAGCAGTGCTGGGGGGCAGCCTGTGGCCCTGCGGGGAGGGGAAAAGTCGTGAGGCTCCCCTCATGCCCGTCCGGTGCTGTGGCTGAGGCGGGGAGGAGTTGTGGGGGGAGGCCACTTACCTGAGCTGGTGGCTGGAAAGATGGTGACCACAATCTCCAGCAGGCCAGTCCCTTCCTGGTGTTGCTGCCATCAGTGGTCACTCTGCAGTATTGCTATCCCCCACATTCACTGCCCCCAGTGGTCAGTCGGCAATATAGCATCCCTCCTCTCTGCTCCCTTTCTTTCCATGTTATGGAAAAGAATTAAATTCCAGTTTTCTTGGCATAACCAAATCCTGACCTTGCTTTAAGTTAGGATAAGAGGAAGCAGCATACTAAGTTTGGTAGTCCTAGCTGATGCCAGGCAGCTGATACCAGGTAAAAAAAAAAAATCTTTAAAAAAATTAGAGACAGACAGACAATGGTTGAGTACCTGAGATCCTAGTAAAAAGACACAAAACAATGCTGCAAGCCAGCTAAGCCTCTATTTCTAATGATACATCTTTAATGTTAGCTTTAGGAACATTCTTAATTTTGTTTTCAGTGTGAAAGGCTGCTCTGTCTAGCCACCATCTCTCCATGTTTAATATTTATAATTTCCATAAACTCACCTGAAATTATTTGGATTGAAGTACTACCTACTGGCCCAAGTCAGGCATCAGAGGCATCAGGGCTATTTTGGGCTACTTACTAAACAAAAGCATAAAAAACAATCCTGACTCACAGAAAAGCTTAGTATCTCACCAAATAAAGAATGCCTTTTTTAAAAAACAAAAGCACAGTCACCACTGTGAGGAGTGTCAAAAAACTGACAATCCTGGAGTCTCTCAGCATGAATAAATCATAATGTAGTTCTGTCATCAGCAATTCTGCACCTGGCATTACATACTGCCTGCATATTGAGGAAGCAGATTGCTTTGCAATTCTTATTATTCAATTCATTATGTGGTAGAGAGAATACAATAGCCATGTGAGTGATAAAGTAGGTCCTAGGACAGCTAAAAAGCCAGTATTGTCATGTGATATAATTTATGAATGACTATTATATACTTAAGGTCTTATGGAAAACTAACAGCGTTACCTATTTTCCCCTTAGAAATGATCTGTACAATAAGTTGTGGTAGACTACCTGGAGTCTAACTCACTCTGTTCTAAATATATGCAATTGCCTTGAAAGCCAGGGCACTTAGAACCAGCTAAAGTCAATCAAAACTGGCACTGGATGGCTTTTGTGAGTGAGAGCCATGATATCCTTTACACAGCAACAAGCTATAGTTTCTAAAATGATCCATCCTTATCCACACTTAGTATTCGTAATGTGCTTATTACAGAGTAAAGTATTTACACTGCCTATGCCTCTGTCCCCAAAGTACAGCTACTTTAATAAGTATAGTTTTTATTACTCCATAATCACTGAAACCATAGGAGCAACATAGGTTAGAGAGAGAGGGTAAGGTTTCCCTAACAATGGACTTGCCTAGTGAGGACACAGACATGAACATACCAATCCTACAAAAACTGCCATATTTAATGACTGGAGCAGAAGGTTGGAATACTCCATCTTACACTCAAAGGCTACATCTACACTGGCATGATTTCCCGAAAATGCTTTTAACGGAAAAGTTTTCCGTTAAAAGCATTTTCGGAAACATCGTGTCTAGATTGGCAGGATGCTTTTCCGCAAACGCACTTTTTGCGGAAAAGCGTCCGTGGCCAATCTAGACGCAGTTTTCCACAAAAAAGCCCCAATCGCCATTTTCGCGATCGGGGCTTTTTTTGCGGAAAACAGTACTATGCTGTCTACACTGGCCCTTTTGTGCAAAAGTCTTTCGGAAAAAGACTTTTACCCGAATGAGAGCAGCATAGTATTTCCGGAAAAGCACTGATGATTTTACAGGAGATCGTCAGTGCTTTTCCAGAAATTCAAGCGGCTAGTATAGACAGCTGGCAAGTTTTTCCGCAAAATCAAATGATTTTGCGGAAAAACTTGCCAGTCTAGACACAGCCAAAGAGAATGGCTTTGCCTCTCTATCTTTATAGCCATTCATGAGACTAACAGATTGCACTTGGTTACATATATTTAATAGTCTTCTTCCTTACATTTGATTTACAAATCAAGTTTTCAGGGTAATAGAGCGACTATAAAAGTTGGAAAACCCATCACTTACTATTCCCTCCCTTTCCTTTGTATCTGTGAAGTAAACAGAACGTATTGTTTGGTTAAAACAATAGGCAAATATTTCAGTGCTATTTTGGGGAATGGAGGTGTTGTTTTGGTGAGTTTGAAATAGATTCTCAAAAGACCAAAACTAATCAATGCCACACAAAACCAAACTGGTACATGCAGCTCAACTCATGAGCAACTCAAAAATAAATTAGCATTCACATGCAGTGAAGAAGGGAAAAATGAAAAAGGAAAGTCCAACAGAAGTTTGCATAATACTGTTATAAACAACAGTACAAACAGAGCTTCTAATCTATGTATGTACTTGTATGACGCCATGACTGTCATATTTAGTCATCATCATAAGAATAATTTCAAAGTCATGAAAACTGTTGTGGCCACATTTTCTATTCAATAAGAAAGGAGTTGCCATTTCTCTATTTTCTGATAACTTGCAATAAAAGTGGAATTTTTGTGTTAGGCCACAAATTTCTAGCACTTGTTTATAAAGAACATTTGGCCATTTATCATTAACAAATATAAACATCAGTTTAGCAAATTCTCTACCAAAGAAAACATTAAGTTATATGATTACATCCCTCCTGAGATGAGGAGGTAAGGGAAAAATCTGCTGTAGGGTCTTTTCTTTCTCTCTCTCTCTCTCTCTCTCTTTTTTTTTTTTTTTTTTTTAAAGAGCTGAAAATATATAATGTAGGGGGCAAAAAAAAATAAGAATGGATTTAAAACATAATCCATATACTAAATGGCATAACATTTGCGGTATTAAATTTAGGTCACTTAAAATATGGATGAAATAAAAACCAGAAGGAAAAGTAGCATCCCTACATTCACACAAAAGATGAGTTTATCTCTGGCTTTATTGAAAAGTAGCTTACAATGCTGGCACTCCATCTTCTTTAGAAAGAGAACCACCAAGTTTCAGAATGGCGTAAATAAGAATAAAATACTCTGTTTTAATGTATTGACTTTATTAATAAATATACATCCATATGGTGATGTAAATACAGATCATGAAGACTACTCCATTCCCATACACATAATTGCACATGAGTAGCTCAAGTTCATGGACATAAAAACAAACAGCATCTAAACAGGCTTTTTACAGCAGAGAACAGAGTGCTGATATTAGTTATTTAATGAATAACTGTCTCCTCCAAAATTAACGTGTGGGAAAAGCAAACTGCGGAAGATTAAGGAATCAAAGCGATTCAAATTACTGTATGAGAAACAAAAACTTCCTAACAATTTAGCATATCCTTACACTTAGCAAAGATTTCAAAACATGATTTTACCTAAAGGGGGAAAATAATCACTAGGAAAAAGTTCTAGTGTCTCCCAGAGTTCAAAAACATATTTAAGCAATTATAATAATGGGAACAAACTTTTGTGATCAAAGTTTGCAGTTCCAAGATTTTATGATTATGATCAACTGCTTTATATTTTTAATGTTTCTATAGGAATAGCATTAAACTTTACTGTACATATAGTACAAAGAACAGCAGAGTCACAGCTAAAATAACTTCAGACAATCTTGAATTGCTCTGCCTTTTTAAAGCTCTTCAAAATGGAAAAATAGTGAAGTTATGATCTCAGTTACTTTATATGTTGCAGATAAAGGTAATTCTTTCCCCAAACACATCACTCCACTGACTAGGTTTGGTTTTGTCCTGAATGAATCCAAAGAAAACTTCCAGACAAAATGAAAATGCATTATTTCAGAAAAAAGACATTTAATGGATCTTGATATATGAAGTTTTAAGTGATTAATTAAAGCAAATGCACTGTATAAAGAATGAGTTGTTTTAATGACAGAGCTAATAGTGGATATTTAAAAATGCCATTTTAGTAATTAAAAGTTAGCCGTCTTTTGGTATCAAGATTGTTTTCCTGTCAATATGTGCTGCTAGCATTCTGAAAATGTACAGTGCAAAACTTGAAAAAATAGTAGCAAAATTACTGAGTTCTAAAATGTATGTAAATTTAATTAGAAATACAATAGCAGTTACTAGATGTATTTTGTACAGTGACTTTTGACTTGGGTCCCTATTACTTAGGTTTCATGTATGTATAAATAAGACATTAGAAATGTGATTTTAAAAAAAATATTAAAAACACAAATTTGACACGCAGATCATTTTTCTCAACAGTGTTAATACATAGCAGTAACCCTATCTTATGAAGAGCAGAATTATGGTACATAATATAAAATTAGCAATTTACCTTACAAATAATGCTTTCATACTGTAGTGGAAAAGGCCAGTTTTCCCATTGATAATATCCAAGTATAAGCATTAACATGCTGTTTCAGTGTTTGTCATGACAACATACAGTGTTACAAAAAAAGCACAATATATTCTGTAAGTTATATATAATAGCCAACAAAAAAATGTGAAGATTCCATTCGTATTCACTTTGACTTCTTGACTTCTCTCTCTTCCCCACAGCATGGCACCAGTAAACTGCAGTTATGGATAAAATAAGCCAGAATGAGGACGTGCCCAACATTGCACTTTCTGGTCTCATTGCCAAATCCAAAGTGCCAAATGGCCCTTTACAGAAGCCATGAACACATATTTCTACTTAAGTTCAACCTTTCACAATTGACAATGTTCAGCCTTTTGACATTTCATCTGATATTAATAAACACTGTAATGAACATGAATTGTTTAGATGATTTCATTATTTTATCCGCATACTTGAATACAAAATTCATTATTCTAGTAGA
Source organism: Pelodiscus sinensis (assembly GCF_052426305.1). NCBI lineage: Eukaryota > Metazoa > Chordata > Testudines > Trionychidae > Pelodiscus > Pelodiscus sinensis. The sequence continues at coordinate 13,813,785 of NC_143067.1, forward strand.
ACAATAATACATCTGCATTATCTCCTGACACACAGCACAGCACCATTGAATAGATGCACAAGTGAGAAATGAAACGGGTGAACAGGATAAACAGAAGGAGGTAAGAAGTGGCATTACTCAAAGGTACATTGGTGACATGCAACGTGTTCCTTGCTAGCGAGGCGTGACACTTCTGTAGTTATTACATTCAGCTGAAGATGGCTGCTTTCCAGGAAGAGTTCAGGAAAGGGTTTAAAGCAGCCTCTTGTTGAAAAATCATCTGGCAAAACAGCCAATATAACACATATCCTGAGGGTGAATTAGCTCATGTTAGCTTTTTGCGTGTATCAGAAGTTACACCATTCTGAGAAACATTATTAAGAGTTTCATATTTTTCAGTTTGTTGAGGAACAGAAAGTGTAACTTGACTTTATAGCTTCAGCGAGGAGAAACTATATTTTAGTAGCAGTTTAGCTGCCATTAGTTTACACACTGACCAAGAAGCCATCCAGTATTGTTGAGGTTCATTGTCTTAGTTGCCAGTGCACACATAAGTCCCTCAATCACAATTCAACACACCTATTGTAAAGTACAGCATAAAGTCCAGCTCATTATGTGTTAGGCATCACTGGAACACCTGAAGGCTTGCTGCTTTTTTCCTGATAAAAAAGGTACGAAATATGATATCTGTTTCTTAAGTTTTCATTGAAATCAGAGTTCTCATCAAAATTACAGCAAGCCAGACTTTCTTAAAACAAAAGTATTGGTACTGTTCATTTTCAACAAAAGCTCTAATTAACCTTAAAGATCTCTGTTCCCAAAAATGTGCTGACAAACTCCCACTGGTATTTGAAGCTACATATTCAGTATAATTTTAAATTATAGTTGAAACAATTTTTATGTAAACTTTCTATGAGAATTTTAAAAGCTTTAACTCTAGCAAGATATATTTAGAATAAATATAACAATATGCAATAGTGAGGAATGTTATTTTCCAAGTATAGGTGGGTGTGTGCATATTACACACACACGCTCACACATGCACACGCACACTTTTTTTTAAAACCAAGCACACCCTGTTAAAATGGAACTGTTAGATGCAGGATAGGTCTCAGTTTGAGTAAGGAAAAAAGTATTTATAATTACACATACTTTTTCAATTTGCATGCATAGATTAATTCCTATGAAATGCTTTCTATCTGGGGGTCTTAATTGAACCAGCTATACAGTTTTCTATTATAAATCATGAAAATGTAGTCCTTTGGTAGATATATAGTCTTCCGTAACTTAAATATAGAATAAATGTTAAACAATGGGATAATTGTATTCCTGGAATATCTGGAAAACTAAATCTGAGAGTTGGCAACAGTGTCTATTTAAAAAGTTTATAAACATACCAAATTAGTATTTTAAAACTTATTAACTGCTACCACCTAAGCACATACTGTGAAGGCAAAAAATAGCTCATGTAGCTATTTACAGATTTAAAAACATGCTGTTCAATATTACTTTCAATTCAGTTTGTTACAAGAATTAACAGTACTTATTTTGTAATTTATAAAATATATCAGATTTGTAATGAATTATTTGCAGTTTGGTATATGCACTGTCAGGCATTTTTAAGATTATACAGCAGAATCTTGTAGGTAGCACAACTAAAAGATCTGCTATCACCTAAAGGCATATTAGCTCATGTTTGTAAGGCGCTTTTGAAGATGTAAAGCGCTGCATAAATGTTAAGTATTACTATTACACATTCTCAAAAAATATTTTGGAACATCAGTGAAAACTGACAATGCTACACTACAGCAAATAAAAATTGCTTGAAATTAGCACTTTGAAAAATAGCTTTTTAAAGTTTCAAAATATCTATGGACAATTGAGGTCTATAATATCAGCTCTAGCAAAAGTGGAAAATTTAATTTTCTCTCCATTCCCACCTATAAAAAACCCATTGGCATTGCAAAATGTCACAGAGTTCTGAAAAATAGTCTAGAATTGTTTGTTATGTTTAATCAGTTTTAAACTCTTCTGGACAAGATCTTTATTGTGGCCTAGGCTCACTTCATAGCTAACAGCCAGATAATGTTTTCCTGCTTATTTCAATTTCTTGGTGCATAATCAGACAATTAAATTTGTCTTACAAATAAAGCTCAGGATATGAGTATTACTTTAAGAAAACACACAAAGGCATAATTTAAGAATTTACTTAAAACCTTTGTAAAAAAAACCCAAAGCCATACCTATGCCCTTTCATGTTACATTAAAAATTAGTGGATTGCACAATGGACATATAAACAAAAATTTAAAAAGCCAAAGTTATGGAAATATTACAGAAAAATGTGAAAAACATGCCAAGATTCAGTTTAAAAGTGATTAATGAGGAAATACTAACTAATTCCTTTATTTCATTCATTGGGTTGTTTGACTTTGCTACTAGTTTCACCGGCAACATGTACTCCTCTGTTATGCACCATAGGATAAGGAAAAGCTGCACTGCCACAAGTATAACTGAGATTTGCAAGCCGTGATAGAGCTTTAATGCTACCTGGAGGTCTGCCTGGGCTGACTTTGTATCCTGCAGCTTTAGTTGTACCCAAGGGTCTGCCTGGACTTGTTTTAAATCCAGCTGCTTTGGTGGTCCCAAGAGGTCGACCTGTGCTGGTTCGATACCCTGCTGATTTTGTGGTCCCCGATGGCCTTCCACGTTTACCAGATCGGTTGAGGTTTTTCTTTTTCTTTAGTTCATCTTTTGTTTCTATATTCCTGCCACTTGTGGCTTGCAAGTGTGTTTCATTTAACGTGTCTTGTCTCTGACATGCAATTGGTTTGTGGCTGACTGTGTGGCTGTACTTGCTTTGCTGTGTAGAATACAAGTCAAACTGATCAGTGGATCTCACATTGTCTTCGTTAAGGCAAGAACTCTTGCCAGTCCCACAGAAAGCTGTATTACTGCTGGCAACAGGATGCATCATTTTTTCTACCAAAAATAAAAGACAAAATATGTATAAATATAACATGACATCATTGAACAAAAAACATTTTATTTTACAAAACTATGAACGGTCCCTAAAATTAGCCTGAATTGACTTGAACAAAGACCACTTAGGAAACAAGATGTCTATCAACAGAATAAAAAAAAATCAAAGGTACCATGACATTTAAAAATATCACATTTCAAACAAATAAAATGATGTAAAAAGTGCATCAACAATAAACTTTAATTATCTGGACTTGAAACATCCTCTCACCCACAGTGATTTGGAAGTTCTCCTGGATGAATCTAAGCTTTCATTTCGGGGGGAAACAATCCTAGCCACTTAGTTGCATCAAAAAAATCTATCAAATGAATAAAAGTTTCAGAGGGGTATGAAAAGCAATGCACTGTCATCTTCCTGATTCAGCAGATGGTTCCCAGTGCTTCTGCTGCTGCTTCTAAATTTTCCATTACTGTGGCAGTATGAAATTAACAATTTCACTGCTGCTGTCCAGAACTTTGTGAAAAACAAAACAATTTAAGAATCTGGTCAATTTAATTCTGTTGCAGGTTAAGAAAGTGACAAACAGCCGCTAAAGGAAGTACTGAAACTATCCAGAGGGAAGAACTAACCTAAAGAAAGGCTGTCACAGCATGATTAGTGCAGACTCTCTCTCCCTTCTACTCCACTGCCATTACCAAAGCAGGCAGAGGACTCAGGTACTACAAGGGGAAATTAACAGAGAAAAAGATCACTCTCTCAATTCATTCCGGGGGCTTGAATAATGGTGGAGCTTAAATTTATCCAACACCTATTCACCTGAGTGGATCATATCCCCAGTCATAGTTTAAACCACTTTTCAATCCAAGTTGGATCACATTTCAAGGATATTTCCTCCACAACCAGAAGTAACTGTGAGCAGTGGGTCCTCCGCACTTCTGAAAATCAGGCCAACGCCTATCACTAAATATTTCATCTAAAAACACCTTAAGCTACCTTTCACAGCATCAAGAAAAATATTGACACTTGCAAAATAAATGAAATGTACACAGCACAACTCCTTGCTATATTTGGCATAGCTATTAGTTACATCTAAACCAAGGGTGGGTAATAATTTTTGCCCGGGGGCCACTTCAAACATTTCTGAAGTAGCCCCAGGCCACCCTGGAAGGGGCATGGCCAAAACGGGAAGGACTGGGGCTACCCCACCCCCAGACCATGATTGGTCTGGGGGGTGGAGGAGCCCTTTTGCCCCCGCTGCCCATTAGGCACCCAAGCCCTGGAAGAGGCTTGGCACGCTCCCCCACCATCAGACTAATCAGGGTCTGGGGAGCACGGGAAGCCTCCTCCTGCCCTGTGAGGAGCACGTGGCAATTTGAAGTGCCACGCGCTCCTCGCAGGGCCGGGGCAGGGCGAAGGAAGCTTCACGCAGTTGCCCCGCTCCCAAGGCCTGAGTGGCCTGAGGAGCGCACAAAGCCTCCTCTGCTCTCCCCCCGTCCTGCGAGCAGTGCATGGCTCTTCAAAGCGCCACGTACCCATGGCAGGGCGGGAGGAGGCTTTGTGCGCTCCCCCACCCCCAGGCCCTAATTGGCCTGGGGACAGGGGAGCAGCAGGGCCTCCACGGGCCAGATCCACCCACTTGGTGGGCTGGATCCGGCCTGCAGAGGCCCTTTTGCCTGCCCCTGGTCTAAACACTAAATTCACACATACAAATTAAGAATTGTAACAAAGCACACAATATGGTAAAGGTCACAAAACTCCCAGAGACAACTGCTGTACAGAAGTCACCAACCACATCTTTGGGCAGGGGTGTCTCTCTGTCTCTCTTCTCCCCCCCCCCCCTTGCAGGATGACAGAGTGAAATCATCATCAACAGCCTCAGCAGTCAGAAAGGGAAGCGGCATCCATGGCTTAGGGCAGGATGGGAATCCTTCACAGTTGAGGCTGGGGTGATACCTGCAGGAGGGCATGGGGGTGGTGGCAGCTTCTCATTGCACTCCAGGGCCACAGCAGGAAGCGGCTCCAGCTCCCCGCTTTGCCGTCTGCTGCCAGACCTGTAGCACCTGCCGGGTCCTGCAGGCAGCCAGCAGTGCCTTGGTGGGGGGCAGCCACAGGGCGCTCAGCGAGATCTGCTGCTCCCCCATCCAGCTACCTCCGGCCCCACTTCTGCTTCCAGGTCAATGCCCCACCACTCCGCGGATCCAGCAGGGAACCACTGCTGATGCCAGCCCCGGGCCAGGAGGCGGCAGCGGTTCCCCACTAGGCTCTGGAGATTCAGGACATGGAAGCAAAAGCAGGGTCAGAGGCTGCTGGATGGGAAGCAGTGGGGTTAGGAGAGTAGCATAACATCGCAGCTTCACTGGCGTTTCAATCTCGCCGGGGAAGATGAAGCTGGAGCACCAGAACGGCCTCCCTGCTGTGGAGGGAGTGGGAGTGGAGCTGGTGAGTGAGGGGCCTGGGAATGCGGGGTCTCAGAAGATGAGTGAGGGTGCTGGGGGTGCAGGGTCTTGGTGGAGATGGTGAGTGAAGGATGTGGGGTCTCAGCGGGGGGGCTGAGCAGGAACTGATGAGTGGAGAGGGTGCAGGGTCTTAGCAAGGTGGTGAATGAGAGAGCGGGGGCAGGGGGAAAACGGCTTTTATGCTGGCTCCCTCCAACACCAGTTCCTGCTCCCTCACCTTGCAGCCTCTGATACAGAGGTAATAAGGGCGGGGGGGGGGGGGGAGGAGGAGAAAGCGAGTAGTTGAATAGTGACTTGACTACCCAATAAGCTTAGGCTTATCAGGTAGTCGACCACTCGCTTAAATCCCTACCCCGCACCCCCAGCCTACTTACTCATACCCCCCCAAACTAAGACCCCACACTTCCAGCCCCGTCACACAGGCCCTCTCCTGAAACCCCACAGCCCCCTACTAACACTTTAAAACAATTACTTGAATTTTAAAATTTGTAATAGTTACTATATTGACTTTTTTTGTAAGATGCATAGAAAATGCACTGGTATTAATGAGTTCCTTGTGTGCTGCAAAGGAAGAATATTCCCCATAACTATTAAAGAGCTGTTCATGGCTCACGGAAAACTCTCTTAAACATTCTAGTTCAAAACAAGTCTACAAATACATCCTATTTTATGTGCTATCTTTCCATATGTTTTATAACATTCACGTAAAATAATATTTTCTTGCCCAAAGACATAGGACCAGATTGGTTTTCATCCCACAACTAGAAAAACCCAATGAGACTGAGCTGCCACAATCAGCCACAAGAGGATCGACTAACTGCAGGAGTAATAGCTTTGATATCTTTATCCATCTCTGCCCTGACATAGGATCACGTATAGGACACCTCTAGGCTTCACTGATAACCAGATGCAGCTTCAGCTTGGAGCTGTTGGCAGCCAAAGTATACTTTAAATTGTTTTAATTGAGACTTGGGAACCAGACCATCAAGTAGCAGTCACATCAGCCTACACTATGTAGTTAGGCCACAGCTGATGATCCAAGACAGAATCTTTTGCTTATCAGATCCCAGTAGGTCACTTTGAAATTATAGTATTACAAGAATAGGGATGTTAAATGGCGTTTAGTCAGCTAATCGACTAGTCAATGTAATTTCCATCGACTAGTCAATTAGTTGATAAGGGGGAGAACTGCAGAGCTGCAGCAGTTCCTTTTAAATGTATTAAGAACCATTAGGCTGAAGTGGGGGGACGGGAGGGGTGTGGACTGGGTGCAAGCTGGGCTTGCGCCTGGTCCCCTGTTTGTGCTTTACCCTTTTAAATGTATTAAGGGGGGAAGTGACACGTCACATCCGTATACCAAAAGTGCATATCCTGCATAGGACTTCATCAGCACAGTTCCCTTTAGTACTGCAGAGTAGCACAGACTTCAACAGTACAATTTTTTTCCCTTATACAGACTAGGTTCTAAATGACTGCCAAGTGATATTTTTAGATAAATGCCAAATCTAGCTCTCACCATCTCCAGTCATGTCAATTCCATAACCTCCTTTGCCAACTTCTCAACAGTGCATCTAGTGATGCCAGTTTTTCCTAAAATACTCTCTGCTATAGCCCATCACTTCTTGCTGTGTCCTTGGAGACTGATGAGAATATCAATCCCTATCATTTAATACATCGCTTTAGTTATATGTAGATAGTAAACATGTCTCTTTCTCTAACTGAACATGCTTCATATAATCTTATTTTTCCAAAAGTTTTATTGTGTGTGCTGCTTTCCTCTGACCTTTCTTCAGTTTATCTCTTTTTTTAAACTTGATACCCCAAAATAAACGCACTGTGCTCCAAAAGAGGCTTAACTGTTTCATTCCAGGCACAGGTTATCTTTATCTCCCCAATACTACCAAAAATATGCCCACTACCCATATTTTTAATATATATTAATACCCAATTTGCAGCACCTAAAACCTCAGTAATTATTACCAAAACAAATGCAGAATGGGCACCAGCAATGCAAACTTCAGTTTCCATGTGGATTTAAAGGTGTAATATGTGAAAACAGATTATGTGATATGAACAATCTCAAAAAACTTATCCACCACCTAGCATGCTGAGATCTTAGCCTAAAAATCAGAGTGGAAAATACACTGCAGTGAACAACTTAAGGCCTTGCTTCTGTCCACTGCATTTAGTTTTTAACAAGAGTCATTTAATACATTTAAAATGTAACTCACTTGACTATTAGGACTAGTCAAATAGCTGGTCAGCTATATAGTTGGCTGAACACTGCAAAAAAGTACTTGTTAAATAAATAAATCTCTTTTTTTTTCAATTATAAATCCCATTTTTCAACAGTTTACAAAACAGCCATAAACATTTGAACAAAGCAGAAACATAGAATGCAAGGCCTCAGCCAAAGAATGACAATTAATTTTTATCCATTGATTTTACTGGCTTTTAAAGATATAAAGAGACCAAATAAACCCATGTATTAAAGATTCATACATATTTGCACAAATCCCCACCAATACTGCAAAGCAATTGTGGCCTGTTATGTCAATAATCTTCAGACAAAGGTACAGATGCTGTAAACCTTTAATGATGCACTGTAACAATTTCTTACATATCATGTTTAATGATTCACACATTAGAAGGAGTGACCCTTATGTTTGCACAGATTTCCTTTGGATTTTTTTTAACTACTGGTTTAAAAAAATCAAAACGGCACAATAAAACAACATCAGAGAAAGACCTTCAGAAAAGCTTTTTCAAGTAAAATTTCCAAAAGTGTATCAGCACCTTCTGTCTGCACATCACTTCAGTGTTCTCTTCATGTATAAAAAGGCATTCACCTATTAAAATGTTCCATATGGGTTGGCTGTTGCCCAGCTGGCAACACCCCTTTATGCCATGTCTGCAATTGAAAACTGTCCAGTTTCTAATTGGATGTGTTGGGCATAACACTGTTCAGTGTACCCACAAAATAACTGTGCTTTATATTTGAATTAGGGATGTTAAAAAATGTGGGTTTTTTGTAAATGTTTAACTGCTGAAAGGTTACATGTTTACACATAAGAGGGGCAGAGGCTCCACAGGAGCCAGCGCATGTTGGGAGCCAGCTTTTAAGCCAGGGTCCCACAGAGCCAGAGCCGGCCCACAACATTTTGGCACCTGAGGCAGGGAGTTCAAATGATGCCCCCATGTCCCCAGACCACCACCTCCCCCCGGAGAGGGTCTGCTGCCACCCCGCACTGCTGCAGCAGTGCAGGGTAACAGGCAGCCAGTCTGCGAGGGGAGCTGGTTTTTAAACTGGATCCCCTCGCAGACCAGCTCCTGCCTGGCATCCCATGCTGCTGCCTCTGATAGAGAAGCAGCAGCGCGGAGCGGTAGGGGGCTTCTCGGAGTGGGGCCAGAGTGTACTGGCTGCCAGCCCGTACTGGCTACCAGCCCCACCACTGGGAACTATAAAATAGGCGAGTAACCAATAAGAATTAATTAGATTAATCCACTATTCAATTAACCAATATAGGGCATCCCCGCTATAAGTTGACGTGGTATACATCCATTCTACACTAAAGCTGTTGATGCTTGTAGGAACCGATGCGTTATAAGTCCTCCCATTTCCCACTTTTAAGTCACACACAAAAAACCCCAAAACCTCAATTTGTACAAAGGGAAGTCAGCTGCTGGAAAAAAATTCTCCACTTTAAGTTGTTTCGCTATAAGTCCAAGTTCTTTGGAACATATCTTGGACTTAGAGCAAGGACGGCTTGTATTTATAACATCCCTAGAATACACAAACTATTTGGAGTAAATATATTTGGCCATGAAGTGCCCGACAAGCATGACAAGGAAACCACAGTTTTCAGCATGGTAAGTTTCTCAAGTGTAAACTGTGTCAGTAGTTCGTTATGTTAAACATAGGAAAAAGAAAAATATAATAAATGGCTCAGTGTAGCCAAACTTAAATAGTATCACCACAGTTTCTTGCAGGTTCTATTTACAGTCAGAAAGAATTTATAACACTACAAAGGCTAAGTCTCTTTTACACAGGGCTAACATCTCTCCCCAGCCACCTCCTTCCTTCAGAAGCATAGCTTTCATAGCAGTTTTAATCAGCTCCGATTGGGGCATTTCCTGCTTCCTAATGCCTGCATTAACCCTATCCTTACTTCTAAGGTACATAGGCAAATAAACTTCATCACAATTCATGCAAAGTACATGTATAAATATGTCCATGATTATACATTTGCAATAGCTAAATATAGATGCAGTAATAATGTAGTTTGTTATATCCACATATTAAATGGTTGTACTAACAGATTCTCCAGTGCACTAAAATTCAGATAGAGTGGTCAAGAAATCATAATTAAGGTTGCATTACAAATTCAGTTTCAGAGTAACAATATTGAGTAATCCTTTGTTGCTTAGAAAATAAAAATATAAGATAACATTTAGGAAAGGCACAAATTTTTGGTGAGGTACTAACAGCGGTAAGTAGTTAGTGTCTGTAATAAGAATAAAAAAATCTTCTGATTTAAACAAGGCAATGTCTCACCTCTCTTTTGATTCTTCAATATACAGGAAGTCCCCAGGTTACATACAAAATTGGGACTGTAGGTTTGTTCTCAAGTTGAATTTGTATGTAAGTCGGAACTGGTATGCTAAGTTGAATTTGGATGTAAGTCGGCTTCGGCGCGGGGAGTTTTTTAAAGCGGCCCCGGCAGCGCTTTGCATCCCCTTCTCCCGCCCTCCCCGCGGCCGGTCTCTGGGGCTGGGGCCAAGCGTGCCCCGTGCGCCCCGACCGGCCGCTGCAGCACCCGGAGGTCGCAGCCCGGCGCTGGGTCGGGTGTTTAATGGCGGAGGTGGATTCCCCTTTAAATCTCCCCGCCTGCCCCTCCCTCCCCAGGTTTCCCTCTTACCACAATGCACCAGGCGCGCCAGGCTCCCTCAGCACCGCCTCAATGGAAATGCCGCCGCCGGGGCGCAGCTAGTGCGGGGTGCCTCCCCCACTGTGGCCGCCTCCGGCGGCACGGGGGGCGCTTCCCCCCAGCAGACCAGGGAGATGTGGAGCGGCTTTTCTCGCCGCAGAGGACGCGGGCGGCAGGACCAACCCGGCAGCACTCCAGCTGCTCTGCCCCAGGCGTCTCCGATTCAGCCGCTGCTGGTCACTTTCAACAGCGGCTGAATCTGGACGCCTGGGACAGAGCAGCTGGGGTGCTGCCGGGTTGGTCCTGCCGCCCGCATCCTCCGCGGCGAGAAAAGCCGCTCCACGTCTCCCTTGTCTGCTGTGGGGGGGCACTAGCTCCGTGTCTCCCTGGTCTGCTGGGGGGAAGCGCCCCCCGCGCTGCCAGAGGCGTCGACAGCAGGGGAGGCACCCCACACTAGCTGCGCCCCGGCGGCGGCATTTCCATTCAGGCGGCGCTGAGGGAGCCCGGCGCGCCCAGTGCATTGTGGTAAGAGGGAGACCTGAGGATGGAGGAGGCAGGCGGGGAGATTTAAAGGGGAATCCGCCTCCGCCGTTAAACACCTGGCCCTGCGCCGGGCTGCGGCCTCCGGGCGTCCGCCCCCCATTCGTAACTAGGGATCCGACGTAAGTCGGATTGATGTAATCGGGAGACTTCCTGTAGTTTACATTATAGAATTGTCTGAGACATATCATGATACTTAATGCATGAATGTGGGTTCTGCAAATATTCCTTTTATGTTACTGAGTTGAACTATTGTAATGGAGATAGAAATGTAGCCGTGTTAGTCTGGGGTAGTTGAAGCAAAATGCAGGACAATGTAGCACTTTAAAGACTAACAAGATGGTTTATTAGATGATGAGCTTTCGTGGGCCAGACCCACTTCCTCAGATCAAATAGTGGAAGAAAGTAGGGTATGTCTACACTACCCTCCTAGTTCGAACTAGGAGGGTAATGTAGGCATACCGCACTTGCTAATGAAGCCCGGGATTTGAATTTCCCGGGCTTCATTAGCATAAGCGGGGAGCCGCCATTTTTAAATCCCCGCTGCTTCGAACCCCGTGTAGCGCGGCTACACGGGGCTCGAACTAGGTAGTTCGGACTAGGGTGCCTATTCCGAACTACCGTTACTCCTCGTGAAACGAGGAGTACCGGTAGTTCGGAATAGGCACCCTAGTCCGAACTACCTAGTTCGAGCCCCGTGTAGCCGCGCTACACGGGGTTCGAAGCAGCGGGGATTTAAAAATGGCGGCTCCCCGCTTATGCTAATGAAGCCCGGGAAATTCAAATCCCGGGCTTCATTAGCAAGTGCGGTATGCCTACATTACCCCGCTAGTTCGAACTAGCGGGGTAGTGTAGACATACCCTCAGTAAGAATCATCTTGAGGTTAGGTGGTCTATAGACAGACCCATAATCTCCTATAGACAACCACCTAACCTCAAGATGATTCTTACCAACCACCACAGGACATACCACACTAATACCAACCCTGGTACCTTCCCTTGCAACAAACCCCGTTGCCAGCTTTGTCCACATATTCATTCTGCTGATACCATTATTGGACCTAACCAAGTGAGTTATAAGATCAAGAACACATATTCCTGCGCATCCAGAAATATAATCTATGCTATCATGTGCCGAAAGTGTCCGTCTGCTATGTACATTGGACAAACATCTCAGACACTTCGCCAAAGGATTAATGCCCACAAAACAGATATCAGACAAGATCACAAAGAGAAAACAGTTTCTTGCCATTTTAACCAGAAAGGACACTCTCTCAATGACTTAACCACCTACATTCTGCTACAAAGACCTTTTACATCTGCACTTGAAAGGGAATCCTCTGAACTGTCATTCATGTTAAAATTCGACACTTTCCAACAAGGACTTAAACATTTGAACTATCTCACCCATTACCAAGATAGTTTCCCCAATTATCACCTCTAATACCATTAACTCACAAACATCCCACTTTCCCTACCTCTAATATAATCAATTCACAGACACTTACCTTCCTTCCTCCCCCCCCCCCTGCATTCCCCTCCTGTTCTGCAATGTGATTTGTCCTTTTCATATTTGTTCATTTTTTTTAATTGCATCCTTTGGTATATATGGTTGTGACTACTTTCTTCCACTATTTGATCTGAGGAAGTGGGTCTGGCCCACGAAAGCTCATCATCTAATAAACCATCTTGTTAGTCTTTAAAGTGCTACATTGTCCTCTATTGTAATGGAAATATAGAAGAGCAAATAAACACAGCATTTATATGATGCTAGATTTGTATATATATTGATATAATATCTGAGAATATTCAAAGTAATAAATCAGCATTTTTCCTTCAATGTCTTATTTAAACATTGAAACACATACTAGTGATGTTAGATTTAGATTAATCGATTAGTCAGTAAGGGCACTTCTGCCTCTGAAGTGTAGCAACAGCTCCAGGGCAAAAGGCGAAAGCACTGCAGAAGCATGGGGTTAGCGGTGGACTCAAGCAGTTCCCTGCTGGCCCGGGCTCCCCATGACATTTCAAAGCAGCAGTGCCGCATGGAGCCTAGGGTCAGCAGGGGAGTCCCCAGCTGACTCCACCCGGCACTGCTGTTTTGAAACACCGTGGGCAGCCAACAATACTGTGTGGAGCTCAGGGTCTGGCCCAGGGCTCCACGCGATGCTGCTGCTTTGAAGAACCCCATCCTTTCACCACCTTTGCTGCCTCTTTCTGATAGAGGGAGCAAGGGGAGAAGCAACTAGTTGACTAGTCATTCACATCCCTAACACATACTCTAGCATTCAGGGGCGAGCTCAGAGCTCTTCAATTTATTTTGGCTCAGTCACAGAGAAAGTTGGCTTCAGAAAAGCAAGAGCAACATCACACAGTGAATTGGACAGGACGGAACGATATTTGCTTGGTGATGCTAGGACTGCCTCCCTTGTGCACCTATTGAACACCACCCCAAGTTCATAGCACCATTTTCCTCCTAATTGGGTTCTACCATCTCTGACATATGCTACCCATCTGCACATAGGGACCAACAGTCTTGCCAAGGCTTCCAACATCCACCTCCCTAGCCACACCAAACTACAGCAGGAAGATCTCATCAGCAAATATAAACCATTATATACATGTAAAATGCTGCAACTTCACCTTTGAGTACATATTTGCACTTATTTACAAGTGATAAAATGATCTAGAGACAAATGTTACCTGTCTATAATTGATGATGTCAGAATTAATACATGAGGAGCCAAGCGTAGATCTCACACAGAGTGTTTCAGAGTTCTCACAAAAGCAGGAGTCTGAAAAAAGGTGAGAATCAAGTTTAAACCAGCAGAAAGATATTTTTGGAATGTTCATTATTTTCATCATACCTATGTTTTCATCTATCTTTGAAAAATTCAAGTAATACTGAACTTTACATTTTGTTTGTATTTATTTGTGCCATTTTAACGAGATATTTTTTTTTTTACAAAATAAAAGATTTTTAAGACTCGTGTTCAGCCAAAAGTGTTAATGAAACCTTTATTATTCTGCCATGGCCATCTCTAGCATAAGTCCACCAATGTCTAAGTCAGAGGTTCACCTTACAGTGGGAATTACAAGAATGTTTTGTGTGTGCTGCATGTTCGTCTACATCAGGCAGTCAGCAACCTTTCAGAGGTAGAGTGCTGAGATTTGACTTATTTGTCTCTATGTACGGGTCCGAGTGCCAGTGATACTTTTTACAGTCAATAATAGTCCTACTTACAGCCGCTCCATTAATAAATAAATGAAGAGGCATATCTTACCTTTTAGTGCAGGGGTCAGCAACCTTTCAGAAGTGGTGTACCGAGATTTTAACTTATTCACGGATCTGTGTGCTGGGGAAAGGAGAGGGAGGGGAGGCAAGGGCAGGCTGGGTATGGTGACCTTATTTTCTGAACCAGCTACAGCTAGGGAGAATGGTTTAATTTAAATTATGAAACAGATTAAGCATTTTAACTCATGTTAGTTTATCAAACTTCAGGTTAAATAAAGTAAAATATTATGTCCAACACAAAAGGTTTCAATATTTTCTTTATTTATGGCAGGGTGGGGAACCTTTTTTGGGTCAGGGGACACTGACCCACAGAAAAAATAGCTGGGGACCACACAAGTGAAAAGCAAAACAACTCCTCCAAAAAACTCCAACACTCACTGACGTGGCCCCAACTGAGACACCTCACTCCTCTGGTGCCCCAGCCCCACAGGGTGAGGGGAAGGGAAAGGCGGGAGGGACTGAGATTCAGGGCTTCCCATAGATTTACTTTTCTGGGGTTCCAGAGTTAGTAGATTTTATGGACCTCCTTAGGCTCTGGGGTAAGGACAAAAATGAGGGATACAGTGTGCGAGACAGAGCTGCCAGCAAGTAGAATACGGATGGGGTACAAGATCTGGGAGGGAGGTGGGGTACAGAAGGGGTAGAGTTATGAGGTCTGAATGGGGGGGTAGGGTGAAGAAGCAGGCTGGGAGTAGGGTATCTGGCCAGGTGGAGGAAGCAGGAACAGGAGCAAGGGAGGGTGCAGTGCATGGCCAAGACAGAGGGTTCAGGAGCAATGTGAAGAGGAGTAGGGTGGGGTGTCTGGCCAGGAGAGAGGGTGTTGGAATAAGCTGGGGGTGCCAGGTTGGGGGGGGGGGGGTGGGAGTGAGGAGATTAAGATGGGGGGGGTATAGATATGAGCGGGGACCTTACCTGGCTTTGTGCACCCTCACATGAGTTTGAACCAATTTAATTAAATTGTTTTTAAACCAATCTAACTTAAACAAGTGCAACTTCTGTATATAAACAAGCCACAAGAACAATTAATGAGAGATGGATATTATGGTAATAAACAAATATTACTTTAGCTACTCATTTCATGCTTTTAAGGGTTTGTGCTGGTGTCAGCAAAAGCAATGGCGTGACTACAATTGGCTCTTAAGAGGTGTCTTATCCAGTCCGGAGCAGAGGGAGTAAGGGATGTAAAATTCCAGTTAACCAGTTAAATTCTATGTTAAACCAAATAACTGTAGCAGGTCTCACTCCCACGCCATGGACAGGGGCTGCTCTGGCCACCTAGGGTGGAGCACCCCTGCCTGGGGCGTGTCAGGCCAGGACTGCTGCAAGCGGGGGTTGCTCCAGCCAGACTGGGGCATCCCTGCCCACAGGGCACTGGACCAGAGCTGCTGTGGATAGGTGCTGGTCCAACAGGGCTTAGCCCCTGCTCTAGCTAGGCTGGAGAAACCCCTGCTCTCAGTGCGCTGGGCTGGGCCAGGCCAGGCCCACCATGGATGGCTGCTGCCCTAGTCTGGCTGGAGCATCCTTGCCCCTGCTGGCTTTATAGGGCTAGAGCAGCCTTCTGCCCCCAATAGGGTGATGCTTACCAGTTAACTGGTTAACCAGTCACATCCCTACATGAGGTAGCTATGTGAATGGCTATGTGAAGACACCTCCAGGAAGAGCATGGATTGCCTAATCATCCATGATGGGTCTCAGTTTGCATCACACCAGAGTCACAGGTGAGTAATTCTCTAACTTTCAATAAGAATGCGCATCTTCCATGTCAGATGCAGATATGGTTTAGAGCTCTCCATATGCACAGCAGGAAGAGAAGACCTGGCACTTGCATAGCTGGTCATTTATTAGATTTTTGTTTGGTACATCAGCAGCCACAAAGGCTTTAGACCATCTTTTGCAAACAATCTTATCTTTCACCAGGAGAGCTGTGGCATGAGACCAGAAAGGCTTTCTTTATTTTTGTCAGTAGCAAGGGGGAATGGGGGAGTGTTAGAAGTATCATAACTGATTGTAAGCAAAAAGTTTTTGTGGTAATTTCCTTTTCTTAAAAAAAACAAGTGTTGTCGTAGCAAAAGGAAAAGAACAACAGGCTAGAAGATTTGGGAAAAGAGGTGGGTGGCGTAGGGGTCTCCTCTGTAAGGGAGCATGGGAGATCTGGCAGTGCTACATAGGCGACAAAGAATAGGATCTTCTTTCCTAGACTTCGCAAAGTATCTCTGATGGAAATACCTATGAACTGTGGGGTGTTAGCAAGTCCCAGCCTACAAAATATAACTTATTTGTTACCAGGACAAGATAAACCCTTAATGGCTATTTTAGTAATATTAAAAAGATTCAGAAGGGTAGCCATGATTGTCTGGAACTTTAAAAACAACAAGTAGTCCTGTGGCATTGTAGAGACTAACAAAAAATATAGAGAGAATTGTAAGCTTTTGTGAGTAAAGAAGTGGGTTTTACCCACAAAAGCTCAAATATAGATATAGAAATGTAGGGTTGGAAGGTATCTCAAGAAGTCTCTCTGTCCAGCCCCATCCACTGTAGCAGGACCAAAGAAAACTCCTAGCCTAGACCATCCCTAACAGGTGTTTATCCATCCTGGTTTTTTTAAAAAAACTTCCAGTGATGGGGATTCCACAACATCCATTGGAAGCCTGTTCCCAACCTTAATTATCCTTATAGTTCGAAAGCTTTTCTTAATAGCTAACCTAACTCTTCCCTAGTGCATATTAAGCTCATTGTTTCTTATCCTACCTTCAGTACACCTGGAGAACAACTGATCACTCTTCTCTTCATAACAGCCATTAACATATCTGCATGCTATCCTGTCTCCTCTCCATCTCCCCTCCCCCCTCAAGATTATATATGCCCAGTTTTTTAAACTTTTTTTATAGGGCAAGTTTTTTAAAATTGGTATAATTTATGTTGCTCTCTTCTGGATTCTCTCTCATTTATCCACATCTTTCCTAAAGTGTGGTAAGGATATTAAGTAACAGTTAATTTACTATTTGAGTAGTCGATGGAATTTCCATCGACTACTCGACTAGTCAATATGCACTTCCACATTCCTACGGACTCTGGGCTGCACGGGGGCCAGCTTTGAAATGCTGGGGACTCGCCAGTTGATCTCGAGTTCCGCTCAAATGCCGCACTGGAGCCCGGGATCAGCTGGGGCGTCCCCACCTGACCCCAGGCTCAACACGCAGCAGTGCCGCACAGCTGATCACAGGCTCAGCTGTGCGCTGCTGCTGCCTTGAAACACCGAGGCACTGTCCCTTTGAACACCCCTTCAGTGTTTCAAAGCGGCAGCCGCACAACTGATCCCAAGCTCAGCTGTGCAGCGCTGTCCCTTTCAAATACTCAGGTGGCATTTCAAAGGGGCAGCGTCACACAGCTGAGTCGGGGAGCAGCTGTGTGGCACTGCCCCTTTGAACGTTGCCTCGGGACAGTGCCAGCAGCAGTGTGGGGTGCCTGGCGGGAGCTGGCCCACGAGAGGAGCCACTTTAAAAACCAGCTCTCCTCATGAACTGGCTGCCTGCCACTGCTGCCTCTTATAAACAGGTAGCAGCGCAGGGTGGCAGCAGCCCCTGTCTAAAGGAGGTCTCAGCTCCCGCACCTGGCATAAGCTGGAACTGAGCCTGTTGCCTACCCAACTGGCTCCTGATACACTTTAAATGTAGAGCCACAGTACTGATCGGGGTATGGGTGGGAAGGACATGCATGTAGTCTTTAGCATTAACTGATAAGCTTTTCCTTATCGGTTAATCGACTACACTATTACATCCCTACTATGGACATGGGAACATCATGTGGGACTGTGTCAAAAGTCTTACTAAAATGAAGATACATCACAGCTACTGCTTTCCCTTATCCACAAGATCAGCAATCCTGTCAACAAAGGAAATTTGGGTGGTTTGTCATGATTTGTTCTGGACAAATCCACGCTAGCTAGTCTTTATCATCCTATTATCCTCCATCTGTTTACAAATTGATTGTTTAATAATCTGAGGATACCACTAAGGTTTTGCATTAAAATGCAGGTTTTATAAAGTTGGGTATATTGCTTTTTAGTATCTACTTGGAAGTGAAAGACTTATGGAGTGTTATCAACTTTGACCCATAAATCTCCTTTATCCACAGTCAAGCTGCTTTTATGGACAGAACTAAAACAAGTTCAATACCCGAGGCAGAAAGCATGAATCACCGCTAATAATCAGTGAATTATAATTTCATACAATGTTGAACATGGCTCAACTTATCTCCATTAATGGGACAATTATTTTTAACACAGGAAGTGCAGTCCTGTCAACAGTAGCAAGACTTCCCTATACTAACACCAGTTCAGCTCCACAATACTGAAGTTTTAGTGTTTACTCATAATTGGTATTTTTAACAATATTGATAAGAACTGTTCTGAAGAGGTTTACTTGGTGCAGAGTTAAAAATATGCCAATAACTAGAAGCGCTTTTGTACTACAAATCTTAACACTGTTAATACCATTAGAGTTGAAGTTTTGTTGGCAAAAATGGGACATTTTAAAAAATGGTTCCGGTGTCCTTGCTAGAATTTTGCTAAAATAACATTTATACATAACTAACTTTATTTTCTGAAATCTCCTACTGAATCACCATGGTGAAGAGCTAGTGTAGACTTGGCTACTGCAGCATTATATCATCTTGTTATTTGACCTTGATTACAGCAAGTTTTCACAATATGATAATAAAAATGCCAGAAGTCACCAGTGTTCTATTTGAACTAGTATTCAACTGTTGCTACCATTGGTGAAGCCGCAACAGTGGAAAAACAAGGTAATGTTTGTAAAGCCTAGCACATACAAGGCCATAGCATGCACAGTAGTGGTATAGAGCTGAATGAGAAGCTGCAATGTTGTGAAGTCCTGGTTCCCAAAACGTGCAACAGATTACTACTGGAGGAACACATTTTAACTTCAAAACTTCCAAAAGAAGTAACACACATATTACATTGTTTTCACTGCTTCCTCCAAAGGATATAGGCAATGAGAGATACAGTAGCAGCACAATATCTATAAAATGAATCATATCCACAAATAAAAGGAACAGTACAAATACTTTAAAGTTAGTATGTATCAACTCAGTTTGTAAAAATTAACTCTTGTGAAAATTAAGACCTTGTTATTTATTAAAACTCTAAGTACTTTCTTATAAATAAAGCTTTAAAAATAGAGTTTATAAAAAAGAAACATTCACCTATCTTGAGTGTTCCAGTGAATTAAATAGGTTTCTCTCAATTATGTACCGGGCAAAATAGACAGAGCACAGATAAATATCTAAGTAGCTATTTTTTATTCAGTACTCAACACTTGGTCTTAGCAAAAAGGCTGAGTATTAAATTTGAGAAACATGTCTAGTCTATTAAATGGGTATAGAAAGCTTTCACTCAGTTTAATAAAAATCTCTAAAATCGATATAGATGTATTCATTACTATATTCCTGCATAATGTCTCTTTTAACAAAAGCTAACTTGTAATAATTATTTGTATTTTGTTTTGTGTTTCCCACCTTTAAATAGCAAGGATTCGAAAACTTGTTCAAACTTTCTAAATTCATTAAATATTCACTTTCTCTAGGCTTTAATATCTTCATTATGCACAAACTACCTGTAAATTCTCATCTCTAACATCAGCAAACTTTGCATGTAGTGTTTGAAGCTCTATTAGTATTTCTACAACACACAACACCACCACAGTTTCCCAAACTGCAGTCATGCATTTCCCGGTGACCCAGAGAATAGATTGTCACATAGTATGTTTTTTTATTTTGCACTTGCTAAAATATATTTTAAAAAGCTAAGCAAATATTAAATATTTCCTAGTATTACCCTTCTACATAGATAATTGTTATAGATGCCACAAAGATGTTACGAGACTGTGAATAACAGAAAAGGCAATGTGGATGACTGTGAATGGGAAGGATGCTATTAAATTTTCTGTGTTCCAAAAAGCACTCATTTAATGGTTTAGAGGTTCCTGAACCAAAACAAGGTAGTACCACATACAAATTAAAATTGTGATCCTTCATTTGATGACATTGAGCTAGCTATTGCAACGCTTCCTCATGCTGAATGGCATTGACACAAGTAGTCTCACTGAAGTCAATGGAGCTACTTACTCAAAAAACTATACATTAAAACTAAAGTTATTGGGGATATAAACAGGTAACTGGTTAACTGGCAGCCTCCCCATCCGGAACAGTCCCCCCACCCCATCATGAAGCTGGAGCAACCCCCCATTCACAAAACACTCCGGACCCAGCAGGACCCACCACATTACCAAGCATTACCAAGCCAAGTCATAATGTACCTAGGACAGCATGTTTTAGATATTAAAAGACTCTAATCCTTGCACACTGAGGAACCAGTTATAACATTCATTTATTTTTAATCATCTTAAACTAATCTAGTGTCACACTACAAAAGTGATTTCTTACTACTTCTGTATTTTGTGGAGCATTAGAGAGAGCAAAAGCGTAGTGTTATTCCCTTTTAAATATATGTGAGTAATAACATATGCAAAACAAACCATCAGGACATACATGTTCACTAACTAACTGCACTGAAACTATTATATACTATTAAGTACATGCTGAAGGAAATAAATAGGTACTATTTCTATCATTAACAGAAATGGGCATTTGCATGCATTACAATGGTATATACTAATAAACATGAACAAAAGGAAATTACTAGAGACAATTTAGACGCATTCAAATTATGTCATAATGAAAATATGCACTATTTATGTACATTAAACATGCCCTAATATGCACTGTGTATATGCACTGAAACTCCATGCACTAAATTGAACTATGCACTAAATGGAAAGTTCAAAAATGTTCCTTAAAAAGAATATGAACTCAAGAGAATATACAACTGATTTCAAGGCACTACAAGACTATATGACTTTCAATTCTCCCTGCCGCTGACACCAGAGGTGTGGGCAACAAACAAGAAGGGGCACAGATTGCACGGCTGCTCCCACCCTGAGGGCATCTGAGTTGGGATGTTCCTCCTTGCGGTGTCTCTAGGAGAGGTGTTTAGCTGCTACCCCAGACCCCAGCATTGCTCAGGAGGGCCTAGCACCCACCTCTCTGGGGCATTGGTAGGATATGGGGAGTAGCCCACCTCTATCCCCTCCCCACTATGGGCACTGGAAGAGATGGGTGTGTAGAACCGAGGCAGCAGATGGGGGGCAGGTTACCCAGGTGCGTCACTTCCCCGCACCCCGCAGAGAAGGGAGAGCGATGTTAATTCTCTCACCCCGGGCAATGATGGGGGGGATGCTCCATCTGACTTCCCCTGGCTACTGAAGAACGAAATAGGGGGCCCCACTGAGGAGATGCGGGGTCCTGCTCGTGTGCCCCCCCCGGGCGCTGACAGAGATGGGGGCCCTGCTCCGCCCCCCCATCCCCACTGAGGAGATGCGGGGTCCTGCTCGTGTGCCCCCCCCCGGGCGCTGACAGAGATGGGGGCCCTGCTCCGCCCCCCCATCCCCACTGAGGAGATGCGGGGTCCTGCTCGTGTGCCCCCCCCGGGCGCTGACAGAGATGGGGGCCCTGCTCCGCCCCCCCATCCCCACTGAGGAGATGCGGGGTCCTGCTCGTGTGCCCCCCCCGGGCGCTGACAGAGATGGGGGCCCTGCTCCGCCCCCCCCATCCCCACTGAGGAGATGCGGGGTCCTGCTCGTGTGCCCCCCCGGGCGCTGACAGAGATGGGGGCCCTGCTCCGTCCCCCATCCCCACTGAGGAGATGCGGGGTCCTGCTCGTGTGCCCCCCCCCCCCGGGCGCTGACAGAGATGGGGGCCCTGCTCCACCCCCCATCCCCACTGAGGAGATGCGGGGTCCTGCTCGTGTGCCCCCCCCCCGGGCGCTGACAGAGATGGGGGCCCTGCTCCGCCCCCCATCCCCACTGAGGAGATGCGGGGTCCTGCTCGTGTGCCCCCCCCCGGGCGCTGACAGAGATGGGGGCCCTGCTGTCCCCCCCCCCCCGGCGCTGAGGGGTCCTGGCCCGGCTCCCCCCGCCGGGCCCTGGGCAGGGGCTCCCGTCCCTCCCGAGTGGGTGCTTGCTGACTGAGTCTCCATCTTGCCCGCCCGTCCTCCCGCCGCTTCCTCCCGGGGCCCGGCCGGGACCTACCCGCGGCGCTGCCCAGAGCGCGGCGCCTCCGCTCCTCAGCTCGGCGGGTCGGAGAGGCCCGGATAGGGAGCGTCCACGGCGGCCCCCTCCCCCCCGCCAGCACACAGCGACCGGGCCCAGCCGGGCGGCTGCAAGCAGCGGGCTGGGAGCGGGGCTGCGGCGTGCGCGGGCGTGCGCCGGGCGGGGAGCGGGGCGCGCTCCCGGCGGGGGGCCAGCGAGCCTGGCTGCTGAGCGGGGGACCGGGCGCGCGCTGGGGCGGTTGGGAGGTGGGGGCAGGGAGGAGGCAGGCCGGCGCCGCGGGGAAAGCCCGGGGGCGGGGCCGGGCAGGGAGACGCTTGTAGATCGGGGGCGGGCCGAGGGGGAAGTGCTGCGGGGAAAGGGCGCAATGGCTAAGCAGGGGCAGTGGGACGGGACGGGCTATGGAGGGAGGGAGGGTCCAGGAGGACTAGATGGGGGAAGCACTGGGGGGTAGGGAGGAGATTCAGTGTGGGGGGGGGGGGGTAGATGGAGATCCAGGGGGAGCAGGAGATACAGTGGGGGGGGGGGCTGTAGATGGGGTGAGGGTCTGGGAGAGTAAACGTGGAAAAACTGGGGGTAGGGAGGAGATTCAGTGGGGGGGGTAGATGGAGATGCAGGGGGAGCAGGAGATTCAGTGGGGGGGCTGTAGATGGGGTGAGGATCTGGGGGGAGTAAACGTGGGAGGAAGAACGGGGGGGTAGGGAGGAGATTCAGTGGGGGGGTAGATGGAGATCCAGGGGGAGCAGGAGATACAGTGGGGGGGCTGTAGATGGGGTGAGGGTCCGGGGGAGTAAACGTGGAAAAACTGGGGGGTAGGGAGGAGATACAGTGGGAGGGGGCTGTAGATGGGGTGAGGGTCTGGGGGGAGTAAACGTGGGAGGAAGAACTGGGGGGTAGGGAGGAGATTCGGTGGGGGAGGGGGCTGTATATGGGGTGAGAGTCTGGGAGAGTAAATGTGGGAGGAAGAACTGGGGTGTAGGGAGGAGATTCAGTGTGGGGGGGTAGATGGAGATCCAGGGGGAGCAGGAGATACAGTGGGGGGGCTGTAGATGGGGTGAGGGTCTTGGGGGAGTAAACGTGGGAGGAAGAACGGGGGGTAGGGAGGAGATTCAGTGGGGGGGGTAGATGGAGATCCAGGGGGAGCAGGAGATACAGTGGGGGGGGGCTGTAGATGGGGTGAGGGTCTGGGGGGAGTAAACGTGGGAGGAAGAACGGGGGGTAGGGAGGAGATTCAGTGGGGGGGTAGATGGAGATCCAGGGGGAGCAGGAGATACAGTGGGGGGGCTGTAGATGGGGTGAGGGTCTGGGGGGAGTAAACGTGGAAAAACTGGGGGGTAGGGAGGAGATTCAGTGGGGGGGGGTAGATGGAGATCCAGGGGGAGCAGGAGATACAGTGGGGGGGCTGTAGATGGGGTGAGGGTCTGGGGGGAGTAAACGTGGGAGGAAGAACGGGGGGTAGGGAGGAGATTCAGTGGGGGGGTAGATGGAGATCCAGGGGGAGCAGGAGATACAGTGGGGGGGCTGTAAATGGGGTGAGGGTCTGGGGGGAGTAAACGTGGAAAAACTGGGGGGTAGGGAGGAGATTCAGTGTGGGGGGGTAGATGGAGATCCAGGGGGAGCAGGAGATACAGTGGGGGGGCTGTAGATGGGGTGAGGGTCTGGGGGGAGTAAACGTGGGAGGAAGAACGGGGGTAGGGAGGAGATTCAGTGGGGGGGTAGATGGAGATCCAGGGGGAGCAGGAGATACAGTGGGGGGGCTGTAGATGGGGTGAGGGTCTGGGGGGAGTAAACGTGGAAAAACTGGGGGTAGGGAGGAGATTCAGTGGGGGGGGGGGTAGATGGAGATCCAGGGGGAGCAGGAGATACAGTGGGTGGGCTGTAGATGGGGTGAGGGTCTGAGGGGAGTAAACGTGGGAGGAAGAACGGGGGGTAGGGAGGAGATTCAGTGGGGGGGTAGATGGAGATCCAGGGGGAGAAGGAGATACAGTGGGGGGGCTGTAGATGGGGTGAGGGTCTGGGGGGAGTAAACGTGGGAGGAAGAACGGGGGGGTAGGGAGGAGATTCAGTGGGGGGGGGGGTAGATGGAGATCCAGGGGGAGCAGGAGATACAGTGGGGGGGCTGTAGATGGGGTGAGGGTCTGGGGGGAGTAAACGTGGGAGGAAGAACGGGGGGTAGGGAGGAGATTCAGTGGGGGGTAGATGGAGATCCAGGGGGAGCAGGAGATACAGTGGGGGGGCTGTAGATGGGGTGAGGGTCTGGGGGGAGTAAACGTGGGAGGAAGAACGGGGGGTAGGGAGGAGATTCAGTGGGGGGGTAGATGGAGATCCAGGGGGAGCAGGAGATACAGTGGGGGGGCTGTAGATGGGGTGAGGGTCTGGGGGGAGTAAACGTGGGAGGAAGAACGGGGGGTAGGGAGGAGATTCAGTGGGGGGTAGATGGAGATCCAGGGGGAGCAGGAGATACAGTGGGGGGGGCTGTAGATGGGGTGAGGGTCTGGGAGAGTAAACGTGGAAAAACTGGGGGGTAGGGAGGAGATTCAGTGGGGGGGTAGATGGAGATGCAGGGGGAGCAGGAGATTCAGTGGGGGGGCTGTAGATGGGGTGAGGATCTGGGGGGAGTAAACGTGGGAGGAAGAACGGGGGGTAGGGAGGAGATTCAGTGGGGGGGTAGATGGAGATCCAGGGGGAGCAGGAGATACAGTGGGGGGGCTGTAGATGGGGTGAGGGTCCGGGGGAGTAAACGTGGAAAAACTGGGGGGTAGGGAGGAGATACAGTGGGAGGGGGCTGTAGATGGGGTGAGGGTCTGGGGGGAGTAAACGTGGGAGGAAGAACTGGGGGTAGGGAGGAGATTCGGTGGGGGAGGGGGCTGTATATGGGGTGAGAGTCTGGGAGAGTAAATGTGGGAGGAAGAACTGGGGTGTAGGGAGGAGATTCAGTGGGGGGGCTGTAGATGGGGTGAGGGTCTGGGGGGAGTAAACGTGGGAGGAAGAACTAGGGGGTAGGGAGGAGATTCAGTGGGTGTTTAGATGGAGATCCAGGGGGGAGCTGGAGATGTATCAGGAGTTGTTAATGGGCAGAGCTCCTAGGGGGAAGCTGGGAAGTAAATGTAGACTTAGGCTCAGGGAAGAGAGTTGTCAACCCCAGGCAGGGCTCGCAGCTCCAACTGCGAGCCCGGGGTGGGAGCACTCCATCTGTGAACCCCACACAGAGCAAGGGGGTTGCCGGATGGTTTCAAAAAAAATACCGGACACACTTGACATTACATCACAATCTACATTACATCTTATTTAGAAAACACCGGACATTTATATTTTCTCATTTATATTTTTTCAAGTTGTTTCCCGAACAGAAAGCTCAAATACTGGACTGTCCAGTTAAAAACTGGACACCTGGCAACCCTACCCAGAGCTGACAGTTTGGCTGTTGGCCCCAGGGAAGGGGGCTTCAGCTATTAGTGCTCCATGATGCCCCTACTCCCACACATAATTCAGTCAATGGAAGCAATCCTGGGAAGCATGGACAACACCAGCAGAGGCACAGCATGGACATGATCCACTGCAGTAATTACTGGGGTGGCTATGCATCACCTTAAGCCAACCTAATTTTGTAGTGTAGACAAGGCCCTATTGTAATTTAAACTGGAAGCTGAAAAAGAGCGATCAAATTAGAATATGCCTGTGACATTCTTTTTGCCTGGACTTTCAAATACTAAAAGAATTTTATTGTAAAAAGAGAGGTGTGGCCAGCTCTGATAATGACTTCCTTTGTGGCTCAGGGCACCTCACTTAACTACTTTCTATTTCCTAAATCTGTAAATTAGGGAGAATATTTGGCTCTCTCAACAGGAGTGTAGTGCAGATTAATTAACTAGTGTGATAAAACATTTGGGAGACCAAGAGTGCTAGATAAATCCTAATTGTTTTTGTTTCCTAATTTGTTAAACACAAAAACATGTATTGACAGACAGGGTTCTTGACATGTGACTAAGTATGTGTTGAGGTTTCTCCAAAAAGCACCTCTGAAGGATCTGATATTGGACAGAGCCTGAAGCAACATATTGGAGTTGGTAACTAGTGTTTCTCGTTCTGTATGTTCAATCCAGTGTTTCTACATATCGATTTATGTGTATACATCTATTTTAGGCTCTCATTACCATTGTATCTGAGTGCCTTGCAATTTTTTTAAATTAATTTATTCTCCTAATAGCCCAGTGAGGTAGGGGAGTACTATTTATCTCCATTTTACAGTTAGGGAAATGAGATACAGGTTGACTAAGTAAATTGCCCAGGAAATCTGTGGCAGACCCTGGAATTGAACCAGTATCTCCCAAGCTACTATGGGACCATCCTTCCTTTTCTGGCTTTTCTATTTTGATCTATGTAGAAATTGATAACACTGTTCTATACCACTAATTGCCTCTCTATTAAAGACAAGTTAAATCACTGATTTATTGTACTTTAAAATAAAATCTCCTATATAATATTTTCTTTTTGAAACATGAAGGGTTAAACACAATGGGGGAGGACAACGACTGCCTTTTATTCCCAAACAATGTTTCCATGGTTGGCTTTAGAAGCAGTGCTGAGGAGTTTAGTGTGTCCTCTTCCAAAGGCACAATAATGTTCCCCTTTCAATTCATTAAAGCAAAAATCAAGCCCTACAAAATATTTAAAATAACGTATTGAAAGATTATTGTTTCCCCCTTTCCTTGCAGATATGCAACAGGGAAGGCAGCAATTGCCCTGACATGTACAACTCAGAAGTGGCTGGGTACATGCATTGTGAGCCAATGCCACCAGTAAATGAACTATTAAACTTTAATTTCCATTTCTTCTAATGATGATTGAATCCTGTGAAGTCTGAGAGTTCAATTCCCTCCATTTGTCTCTTCCTTTCAGTTACCCTGTTTATAAACTAAACTCCATACACTCATCACAGCCTCATTAAGGTGTGAATTGCAAATTCCACTTCAGATATTGAAGATTTAAATGCCAGATAGGCTAATTTAGGGCCCAATGTCAATGGGAGCTGGAGGTACTCAGGCTACATCTGGACTGCAGGCTACTTTCGGAAGAAGCTTTTCTGGAAGAGATCTTCCAAAAAAAAACTTCCGAAAGAGAGCGTCTACACAGCAAAAGTGCATTGAAAAAGCAATCTGCTTTTTTGAAAGATAGCGTCAATTCAGTGTGGACACTATCTCACATTTAAGCTGTGATTACTATGGACGGAGTGGTCACCAAGGCTTTTTCCTCTTTCCTCTTCTTTCAAAAGAACTCCCTCTTCCCCGTCCACGTATGCTTTTTTTCAAAAGAGCTCTTTTGGAAAAAGGCTTCTTCCTGATAGAAAGAGGTTTACCAATGTCGGAAAAACCACTCTGTTCTTTCAGTTTTTTTCAGAAAGAACACAATTGCAGTGTGGACATGAGTGAAGTGTTTATTTTGGAAAAATGGCCATTTTTCCGAAAAAACTCTGCAGTGTAGACATACCCTCAGGCTGTCTCTAGACTGGCAAGTTTTTCCGGAAAATCGGCAGCTTTTCCGGAAAAACTTGCCAGCTGTGTACACTGGCCACTTGAATTTCCAGAAAAGCACTGACGATCTCATGTAAAATCATGAGTGCTTTTCCGGAAAAACTATGCTGCTCCCGTTCGGGCAAAAGTCTTTTTCCAAAAGACTTTTGCCCAAAGGGCCAGTGTAAACAGCATAGTACTGTTTTCCGCAAAAAAGCCCCGATCGCGAAAATGGCAATCGGGGCTTTTTTGTGGAAAACCGCGTCTAGATTGGCCACGGACACTTTTCCGCAAAAAGTGCGTTTGCGGAAAAGCATCCTGCCAATCTAGATGCGCTTTTCCGAAAATGCTTTTAACGGAAAACTTTTCCGTTAAAAGCATTTTCGGAAATTCATGACAGTGTAGACGTAGCCGAAGTGTTTCACAGTATTCAGCCGTTAGTTAGGTGAGCTGTATTACTCTGTAGACTAGAGTTACCAGCTGCCGATTTTTGCCTGAATTTGCTAATCAGTGCAGCAGCAATAAGGTCAGAGGCTAGTGTGCCTAAAGGCAGCTTTGTCCAGTGCATAGTCAGCTTCAAGTTAAAGGACTTGGATTTAAATAAAAATAAATCTTAAAAGGACTGAGTACCTGAAGCTGAGTGCTGTGTGATTCAAATGAGATCTTAAAAAAAAAAATCTAAGGGTTTATTAGCTCTGATTAGATATTTAAGTCCAGACAAACTTTAAGAGTTTTTCCAACAATGTTTGTCCAATGTTTCCCTCCTCCAGTGTTGAGCAATGTCCTGGCTGCTGTGATCCACCCTAGAGGTATATATCATTTCTAAAATATGTTGTGGTCATTGGAATGAAGGTTGCTTATAAATTAAGGCATTAGCTTGCGAAGACTATGGTCCACGTTGCCCTGTACATTCAGACAGAATATGGTTTTAAGACAGAGGTAGAATAGCTCTGTCTCTGCCTTTGTTGCCCAAGGTTTGTGGAATTCTCAACCTTCAGCATTAGCAAGCAGTGTGGAAGAGAGGCATGAAGATTTTTTTTTGTATTAAAAACCACTTTCATCCCTGCATAATGATTTAGTTTAATTATTTATGTGACTTTCTGCCATACTGGGTTTAATTCTTACTTGAGAGGCAGCATTTCAAATCAAAGAGAATTAGTCTCCAAGTGCTTCCTTGCTACCTTCCTGTACATTATTTCCCTCTTATTTTTCAACCTCCACTACACCCATTCTTTGAAATCAGATGAAGCCTAGACATGCTTTCTGGCCCAATCTTCCTATAAGCAACTCTGCTGTCTGACCTCAACAGAATGTGAATTACAATAGCATTTCCAAGCACCGAACTGTTCCATGAGGAGGGGAACCTAAGCCAGCCTATTAAAACTATTGTTGTGAGACTGATAAATGAGAGAGAGAGAGAGAGAGAGATCTGTATTGTTCTATGGACAAAGTAATTGCAGGTGATCAGTAAGGCAAACCCTGGTGCCCATACTGCTCAAATGTTAGTTTCTGGGTTTCTAGTTTGCACCTTGTGTTAAAAAACATACCAACTTCGTGTTATGACCTGATTTTTTCCAAAAACACACCCCAAGATATGCAGTCTGGCCCTCATTTACATTACAAACTACTTGGGGCAGGAACCTTCTCTTTCTGTCACCACAGCACCAAGTACTAACTATGCAAACTAACAAAAGTTTCTATCTGTCTGGAAAGAAAAGGTGAAATGCTATCTTTTTCACCACCAATGGAGAGAATGGAGTTCTTCCTTGGCCTGCAACACAGTCAGTACCCACACTCACCAATGCAGCTTGCAGTCTCATTGAGGAACATGGCAAGAGATTTCAGTTTGTGAGAGAAGGGTTTGAGGAAAATGTATTCCTTGTATTTCCTCCCTCATGCACATCCCAAAATAGCTTTGCTACATTCTCTCTTTATGGGGAACTACACGTGGCAGAGTGAGAAGAGGAAGAAATGCTGCATGAAATGTTAAAAGTAAGGTGTGGGTATGTCTGAGCTGCAGTTACACTTGCCTTGGATCTCATTCTTGGTGCACTCCAGCTGAATATTCACGTGTGTTTAATAGCAAATTAATAAAATAGTTCATTGTACCAGGCAGATGCTAACGCCTACATGCAACAGAGGCTAATGTTCCATTTAAAATAAAAGTAATAGAACAACTTCAGGGTTCAGAACAAGAGTGCAGGTGCATCTAGTGTAATGGAAACAAGGTCACCCCTACCCTGTGACCCATCTAGAATTAGGGTTGCCAGGTATCCGGTTTTGAACCGGACAGTCCAGTATTTGAACCTTCTGTTCAGGAAACAAATTGAGAAAATATAAAATGTCCGGTATTTTCTAAAGAAGATGTAATGTAGATTGTGATGCAATGTCAAGTGTGTGTTTGTTGAAAACATCTGGCAACCCTATTTAGAATGCTTTCAAAGGAGTCTCATTGAAGGAACACTGTTGACAGAAATTTTAAATCCTTCAGTGTTATGTTACCTGTAATTCCTTAGATAATCAGAACTAAACATTTTTGAAATACAATTTATCCCCTCTCCCCACTTATGCTGCCTCCTAAGTACCTGTTTATAGCCAGGAGGGTCTGTGCTAAGCCCTGTCCCTTCATCAGGGAAACTCCACAGTCTTTCACTCACAGCCCTTCTTAAAGCAGCTTTTTATTTAAAAAACAGTTTTCTGCTCAGCCTTAAGCAGTGCATAGCCCCTCCTTCCTGAGGAACCATGTCTTCTACTGCAAGAGACACTCCTGCCCTACACCTTCACAGGATAGTTCCCTCACTGCAGCAGCGTTATGTGCTTCTCATTTGCCTCCTCCCATCCTTAACACCCATCTTTTTATCCTGGGATAACCTGATTCAACCTAGGTGTGACTCATCCTGCAATTAAGCCAGTTTCAGATGAGAAATCTCAGTGAAGCAATGTTTGGGTTGCAGTCACTGCAGGGCAATGGTCCTTTGTTTAAAAATATTTTTTCCATTGGAGCTGAAAAGAAAATAATAAAATCAAATTATTTGAGATGTTGCAAACATTTATTTTTACAGAATGTACTTTTAGGCCAAATGGCTCTTTAGTCTTTGTATTTTTGGAAAGAGCTCTAGACAGAAGGTTCCCCCCCTTTCTGGAAGTTTGAATTTATTCTGCAAAAGCCTGTGCTTAAAGATCACAAACTCCTTTAAGCAGATACCATATTTGGAAAAGATCTGGGTCAAGAAAAATAATCAAAAGGGAAGTGCATTCCTCTTCCATCATGTGACTAGAACAGACTGCACACATGCTCACTTTAGCATCAGCTAAAGCAAAGGGACAGGAGACTTCTCTAACAGCATAGTCCAGCTTTGGTACAAGTGAGAGCAGGATGTGAACTAAAATCACACCCTGTTTCACATTTTAAAAACCTCAATTTGATGTCTTATTTAAAGATGAGTCATACTGGTTTAGGAAAACCTTTGAGCATGGAGGCACACGGCACCAAGTCATGGATAGTTTATTGTCTGCACAACCAACCAGATTTGTAGTTCCCCATCCTGCAAGTATTCATGGTTTGCAGGATCATCGCCTTGAACTACATTCTTCCAGAGAGGTATGTCATCTTTTCATTTTATCTTAGCAAGCTACTGGACCCAACCCTTACCTCTGGACTACAATGATTGCAAACTTTTAGCCAAATAAAGCATTTTATTTTAAAATATAGTTTTTGTTTCTAAACTTAATTAGGCAGTTCACGTGAGAAATTGTTCCTACAGCTACTGATTATTAAACCTTCAGAATCATTTATTCAATTACCAGTTATATACATATGAAAAATGATTGTACTATCAAAGCTGTATAATTACAATCTCAAGCATTCATGACACTGAACAGTTAATGTTCTAATTATACCTCTAGCTGGACCATGTTGCACAACTATTACATTTTGGAAACACATTTTACAATATAAAGAGTGGTGTATTAGCTCACCTATTGCACCTAAGCACATGAAGGGAACCAAGGGCACAGGAACTATTGAGAAGTGAGGGGGCATGCCCCTACTTTCTAACACAGGCATAGTTCAAGTGCAGGCAAACTGATCTGACTCATACCTTCTATTCATTTGATCTGCATATAAAACAAACAGATGAGGTGAGGAATGAAAGGGCTTACTTCTAGCC
Organism: Pelodiscus sinensis; assembly: GCF_052426305.1. Lineage (NCBI taxonomy): Eukaryota > Metazoa > Chordata > Testudines > Trionychidae > Pelodiscus > Pelodiscus sinensis. Next base: position 13,845,826 of record NC_143067.1, read on the forward strand.
AGATAGAAAGCTAGACATTTCCTGACATCCAGAATCTAAGGATGTTGCTCCTCTGGGATCAAATGTGGCTTAGTGAAGAACACTAGTAAATATATCACTTGGTTCAAGTGAAACTGGGAAACCATCTTAGATAAAAATTTAGGGTGAAGCTGTAGGGTCACTTTGTCTTTGAAATTTTGCATGAAAGGAGTTTTCATCTGGAACTTAACATCTGCCAGGACAGTGTGCATCACCACAAAGATCATTTTCTGACACAGAGGAAAGAAAAAAGAAGTCACAAGAGGCTTGAAAATAGGTTTCATAGGAGCCACTTTAATTATATTAAGGTCACACAAAGGAAATGGCTCTTTACCTGGTGCATGAAGACAAATGACTATTAAAGAATCTCACTGCCATGGAATCTCACTACACTATCCATTAATAGGTGGATGAAGTGCCAACATTCCCACCATATGGCATTTCAGTGAACTAAATGCAAAACTAGAAGACTGAATGGGTAGCAGGTACTCCAAGATGTCCTGAATCCAAGTTAGCATCGGCTGAACTCCCTAAACAATACTGAAAATCATCTCCACTTGGCTGATTTGGCCACCGTGGTAGAGGGCTTCCTACTGGTAAGCAATACCTGCCAGATTGCCTCCGAACATTGTTCCTCCTCTTCATCTGAGCATGCAGCATCAATGCTGTGAGATACAGGGAGATGAACAGTGGATGCAATACCTGAGTGATGCTGAGTCAGGAGGTCATGATGAAGCAGCAGCAATAAAGTATGCTGATCCAAAAATGTGAGTAAGAGAAAAAGCAGTTATACTTGCCTTCTCATAACTATTGTTCTTGAAGATGTAACCTGGCTCTTAGAGATGTGTTCCTCATGTCCATTCCAATACTTCTGTGCATGCTGTGTGCACAATCATCAGAAGTTTTTTTTTTCTAGTGGCATCCATTGAGTGGGCTATGGAGCCTCTGGGAGTGGCACCTTCATGGTGGTGTATATAAGTCCCTGCTACCCCATCATCTGCTCAATTCCTTCTTGCCAGAACACTCCAAGGCTGTGTCTAGACTGGCCAGTTTTTCCGGAAAATCAGCCGCTTTTCCGGAAAAACTTGCCAGCTGTCTACACTGGCCGCTTGAATTTCTGCAAAAGCACTGACTTCCTACTGTAAGAAATCAGTGCTTTTTGCGGAAATACTATGCTGCGCCCGTTCAGGCAAAAGTCCCTTTTGCGCAAAACTTTTGCACGAATGGGCCAGTGTAGACAGCTGAGATTTGTTTTGCGCAAAAAAGCCCCGAACGCGAAAATGGCGATCGGGGCTTTTTTGTAGAAAAGCGCATCTAGATTGGCACGGACGCTTTTCCGCAAAAAGTGCTTTTGCGGAAAAGCGTCTGTGCCAATCTAGACGCTCTTTTCCGAAAATGCTTTTAACGGAAAACTTTTCCGTTAAAAGCATTTCTGGAAAATCATGCCAGTCTAGACGTAGCCCAACAGAGGAGAAGTGGGTGGGATTTGGAATGTAAGGTAAGTAATCGTTTTTCTTCAAGTGCTTGCTCATGCGCATTCCATGAAGTGACACTCAAGCCGGTTCCTTCTGGAGTTCATCAAGTTGCTGACGGCAGTACTGCCCTGCCTGTTGCATGAGGAGTTGTGTGACATGGTGTAGATAGAAGACTTAAATCACAGCTTTACACATGCCCTGAATAGCGACTTGTGCCAGGAATGTGGCTGACAAAGCTCACACTTTGTGGAGTGTGTAGTCAGTACCAGGGCTGGAATCTTACCTAGGTTGTAGCATGTTCTGATGTTGGACGTGATCCATAACATGTGTTGGGAGAAGATGTAAGCCCTTTCATCCTCTTGGTGAGCAGTGGCAACCTTCAAAATGGCTTTGTGCATTCAATGTAGAAGGTTAGGACATGCCAGTCATCCAGGGAATAGAGTATTTGCTCCCAGTTACTGGCATGTGGCTTAGGAAAAAAGACAGGTAAAAATAAGTCCTGGTTCTTATTAAACTAGGAGACCATCTTAAGGAAAAAACACTGAGTGTAAGCAAAGCTGCACCTTGTCTTTATAAAAGACTATGTAGGGGAAGTTGGCAGTCTGAGTTCAAACATTCTTCTGGATGAGGTGATGGTCACCAGAAAGGCCAACTTCCAAGTAAGGCAAAACAAGTAAGGCAGGTCACCATGGACTCAAAAGGGGGTCCTATGAGCCTGGAAAGGACTGTGTTGAAGTTCAACTGGGAGATAGGCTGCTTCACATAGGGATACATCCTGTCCAATCTCTTAAGGAACCAGACCACCATGGGATTTCTAAAGATTGATTTATCCACAACTGCTGCTGAGATGGCTGCCAGATACACTTTGATAAATGATAATACCAACTCTTGCTGTTGGCATTATCAGCAAGTAGTCCAGAACAAGGGGAACTGAACAAGGACATGGACTTTTAAGATGGATGCCCAGGAAAGGAGAGGATGATCTCTCTTCTTTCTTCAGATTTTCTCTTCTTGACTCAATGTCATGAGAGGAGACTGGGATTGAGCAAGCAAAGTGATAGGTGAGTACAAGTTTGCTTGAAGGACCCAGAAGCTCCAGCTCTTACCCTGTAACTTTTACCTGGGTGGAATTCACACAACATCAGCAGCCATTACTAGGTGTGGATAATGGGTTGCTCCACCACTGAAATACTGCACCAGACACACTCTCCGTCTAAGTCTCTGGTCTCCCAATGGTAGGAAAACAACTAGGCTCCTGCTTCTGACAGCCCAGCAAGCTAGCAGCCTTGACAGACTGTTCCCCAGCTGCCTAAAGGGGTCGCAGCAGAGCTGCTGCTTCGGTGCCTCAGAGTGACAAAAAGCCCTGAGGGAGAGGTGAGCACCCCTTATATGCCATAGTTGTTGCCAGGCAGATTAAGGTCAGATGACCCTCCCTTTTCCCGCTCCTTTCAGGACAGTGACTCTTCCTTTTCCCACTTTTTTTTTCAAAACAGGGTGTCAGACACTCTCAACCACTTCTGAAATACCATAATGGCCAACACAAGAACCCTACCGTCCCTCCCCCAACACATGCTCCTCTGCTTGAGCTCAGGATCTGCTCTTGATGAGAAAGTTGTCTAGGTATGGGAAGACCTATAGCTGTCATTTGTGGAAATAGTACACTACAACTTCCATGCACTTGGTGAATACCTTCAGGGCCACCAAGAACCCGAAGAAGAGTACCATGAACCGAGATACCACAAAGCATAGAAACCTGTGGGATAGAATAATGGAGATATGAAAGTATGCATCTTTTTAAGTCAAGGGCAGCATATAGACCCTGGGATCAAGGGATTGAATGATGGAGGCCATGGATATCATGCAAAACTTCAGCTTTACAAGGCTACATCTAGACTACAGAGTTAAATCAGAAAAAGATACACAATTTGCGATTTTTTTCAAAAGAGGCTTTTCCGAAATTTGGTGCATCTACACGGCACCAAATTTTGGAAAACCCCGCTCTTTCGCCATCCCTTATGCCTTGCAGAACGAGGTTTACACAGGGATGGCGAAAGAGCGTGCCTGCTTTTTTGCAATTTTATTTGGAAAAGCAGACACGTTCCTTGGATGCGGCATTGCTTTTCCAGGATGCCTCCAGTATCCCGGAAAACTGCTGCAGTCTAGATGTAGCCTAAATGTGTTGAGATCTCGCAGATCTAGGATAGGTCTGAGCCCACTCTTGGCCTTGGGGATGAGGAAATAAATAGAATCCCTTGCTCTTGAACTCCTGAGGAAACTCCTCTATTGTTCCTAGAGCAAGGAGCAATTCCAACTCCTATAGAAGGAGTTGCTCATGAGAAGGGTCCTTGAAGAGGATGGGGAGGATAGGCTAGAGAAAGGGAGGGAGGGAATAGGACTGGATAGAATATCCCACCTCTACTATGCTCAGCACCCAGTGATCTGAAATGATCTGGGACCAGGTGCGGTATAAGAGGGACAGATGGTTCACAAAAAAGGCAAAGGATCTGGGATTTGCACTGCTGCTCCAACCTTGGGTGCAACTTCAAAAATTTGACTTAGGGCTGGGAGGCTGCTTCAACGAGCCCTGGCCCGAGGAGTACTGAGAAGGATGCCTCCTAGTATTTCTGCTCTGCCATCTATTAAAGTCCTGCCTTGGGGCCCCAGAATAGAAGCAAGGAGTAAGCTGGAGCTTAAAGGGCTTCCTTTGGGGTGCCAGAGTGTGATTCCCCAAAGATCTGAAGGTTGCCCCATAGTCTTTCAAACTGTGCAGACTTGAGTCCATTTGTTCCCCCAAACAAGCCAGCACAATCGAATGGTAGGTCATGGATAGTGTTCTGGACCTCAGTTGGGACTTGGGAGCCCCAGCATCTGAAGCCACAAAACTCATCCTATTGTCATGGCTGTAGCCAATGGACCGGAAGGCTCTGTGACACAGCCACAAGATGCCAGAGGCTCAACAGAGGACAAGCTGCTAGAAGCCACAGCACTGGAGAACGCCTGAACCAGCAGAGTCTGAGCCCAAGGCAAAGTGGGTCTGAAACCACCTCATATGCTGTCATCATGGAGATGGTCAGTGCAGGTGCCAACGTTGTCAGTACTGGATTCCACTGATAAAGCATGACTAGAACTGGAGTCGATCGTATGGGCCCTTGCTGCCATCAGTGCAGTGCAGGAAGTGGTTGGAAGGACCTGCTCCATCCTGTATTCCAGAGGTGACGTGGCGTCGTTTTTGCTCCGCCTAGAAAAGGTTTCCCTGAGCCCAGGAATGGTCCTGGGTCATTTTATGGGATTTTCCCTCTTTAAATGGGGAAACATCAGAGCCTGAGTACAGAGCAATATCACCTACCAGATCCAAAGGCAACTACTGATCAGACAAGAGCCTCAATGGCAAAACAGTCCTCATGGCCGGCTCAAGAAGATGCTACTTCAAGTCTCTTGACATTTAAGCTCCAACTCCAGCCATGGACAGTAAGGGGACTGAAGGAGCCAGGATGGTGCTGCCTTTATACAGCAGGGAAAGGGAATGCCGCCCCCTACAGGTACTGCTAGGCAACGTTCTCTGGCTCCAATATGCTGGAATAAACAGCTGGATATATTCAACTACGGTACACAACCTGAAAGCAAAGCAGAGAGGTAGCTCTTGTGCTTGTGCACCTCAGCAAGAGTTTCAAATTATGCAATTAGCTGCATCTAATGCACTTATTGGATCCAGTGTTCTTATATTTTGATGTATTCTGAAAAAGCCACTAATGCAAATTCTTATGTGCCCACTTGGTGTTTCTGAGAGAGTAGAAGGATTAGATCTAGACTGACTTGGAACCGTCCTTTTGCTCATGTGTGCTCAACACCTAATACAATGGAGCCCTAGTCGCAGAGGGGGCTCCTAGGTGCTATTGCAATATAAATAATAATCACAGCTGTGAGCAAAAAGTGGTGCATAATCTTAACTGCCCTAAATAGGCCCTTCTGGTATTGTGACTCCAAAATCCAACTAAGGTACAATTTCTCCCTACTTCCGATTGAAGAGCAATCAGGAGCAAATTGTGACTTCCACTATGCAAGTCCCATTCTGCTGGCTAGCCATTGGAGCAACAGCTTTGTCAATCTGCCTCTCAGCTGCTGGGGAGGAAGCAGACATATGGCACCTGCTTAGTTCTGTGGGCCCAGCAACCCAACATACAGGTATAAAGGGATGTACTCACTTCATTGCAGAGGCACTAAGGCTGGGTCTACATTATAGTTAGGTCCACATAAGGCAGCTTACATAGACGTAACTGTGTAGGGATCTATGTTAAATGTGGCTCCCACCAATATAAGTCACCCACTACATTGAATTAATAACTATACCTCTGCAAGAAGTGTAGCATTTAGGTAGATGTAGCTAGGGCAATGCAGTGTCCCATGTACACATTACTTACATTGCCTGTTGGCTGCAAGCATGGACTGTCAGCACTGACCTCAAGCTGTCTCAGTACCCACACAGTCAGTTGGTGGAATTACTCCTGGTGAGGACACAAATCACCAATTGGAGCATAGTGTGGACATGAAACATTGCTTTAATTACTGTAGTGCTGTACATCAATGTGTCTACATGACAAAATTAAGACATGCCCTCAAAGTCACAATCTAGCTCTCAGAATCATTATCAGCAGGAGTATAGTACTTTTGCACTGCACATTGTGGAATAGCTTGTAAATATATAAAGGAATCCTGGATCTATCATTAGTCAAGATGAGATGCCTCAAGCAGAAGAACCCATAGCTATTAGCTGCTGACAAAATATGAATACAGTGAAATGTTTTTATTTCGGCATAAGCTTTCATGGGCATGTTACATTACTAATGTGTATATATACACACCTGCCAAACTGAAGTTTCCATTTAATGTTCCTGACAGAAGCTTATGCCCAAATAAATCTGTTAAGTCTTTAAGGTGCCATAGGACTGCTCTCTGTTTTTGCTGAAATAGACGAACATGCCTACCCCTCTGAACCTTCCCTTTGGAAAGTGTTATATAACAGCAAAAAGGGTATATTGCCCAATTATATTGCTTTTTAAAAAAGCTACAAGTTCAGTTCTCTTCCAGCATTTGAGAAGGGATGCATCCCCAAGGAAGTAGCAGACTTGTTATGGTTGTCAGAGATCTGGGTCCACCTTCCATAAGCACAAAAACAGTTAGGAAGATTAAATGCAACGATCTTCCTTCATTGTTTTACTCCATATTCTCTTATTCTTTGCCTTTTTACTACTTTTTGCTTGTCCTCTTCATTTCTATTTCTATTTTTTGCCTTATTTATTTCTGTTAAGAGTTTGTCTCATTTTTTTCTTTTGCATATTGCTGGCTGTCCCCATTCCAAGTATCGCAGCATCTTCAGTGATGTTTCTATTGCAGCAGTTTTACTGTCCTGTGTCTCCTGCTGCTTTTCATTATGTTCCTGATAAAAAATTCTAATAATAGTAGTGAAAATGTTTTCTTACACATAAAGGACAACTAAAATTAGTGAGCACGGAGCTGCAGTAGAAACCAGTGTAGAGGCTCTGCAAACAAGCCAGAAAACACACCAGCAGAAAAAGAGCATTTCACAAAAACACATTGAAATTATTTTTATTTTTTAGAGGAATTAAAAAAAATATGAATATTGACATTGCATTTAAAAAACCTTGGAAGATTGTACACTGTCCAGTCTCACTGAAAATCCAACATCATTGAGCTGGAAATCACATTAAGTATCTCCACCAGAGCTTTGCTCAGTAGATATCAACATGAAAATTTCAAACTAAAGACATTTAAAAAAAAAAAGTCAGAATGCCTGAACCAGAAAGTGCTCTACACCAAACATATCAAAACCCACCACAACTCTGGGGGGCATGGCAATTTACAGCACTGTCAAAAAGTTAGACAAGTCAGCACAAACTGTGAAACATCTTACATAATAAATAATCCTAACTAAAGGAAGCCAGAAACACTTGAAGGAAATCTGATTTTGCAAATATCTGAGATTTTGTTTGAACTTTGAGAAAATTTTCCTATATGTGCTTCTTTTAGCTCCATTAAGGGTTTTTTTTTAATCCTTTGTAAGTATTATATTACAGTTGTTCCTAGCAGAATAAATGTATAGAACTTAGTGGATATGGCTGGTATTCCCTTTTTCTACATCAAAAATAAGGTAAATTGATCTCAAAATAGCGGACAGGTTTATCAGTATCTCAAAACTGGTGTGGATGTAAAAATAAGTGATTTTTTGAAAAAATGAATTTATAACCATGATGATGCAAGCATTTGATTTGTTCTTCACTAGGGTTAAAGCAGTACATACACATAGCTGTTTTAAAATTACATTTTTTCCATGATGTCAGGTAAGGAAAGCTTTCTACAAAAACTTTGTAATTTTCACTTTCTTGAAAGCTTTTTCAGCTGCTAGAATGATTCAATAATTCAGACTGCTTGGTTACAGAAAAGACAAGGGATTAAAAAAAATCTTGATAATAACAATGTGAAATGCTAAAGGCTTCTGAGGATGAGAGAGAAGTGGGTTAAAAACAATGGACTATCAGGAAGCTATCACATTCCACCGCTGCAATAATGGTCAATGTTTGTGGAGTTGACTTACAAATCTAATTTTTTGTCTAAAGCCATTCTCTAATAGTATAAAGACAATAGTCCTGGAAGAAACACATTAAATGTATACATAACACTATACAAATATGTCAAACTTCATATTTCATTGCAGAAGTAATTTCTCTTTTAGACTGAGATAGGAAATGCAAAGGTTTAACTATTCTATTCCTCAAATAATAAACAAATAGGAAGTAAAAAACAAATAGAAAGAAAAAAAATAAAAGATGGGGAAAATATTCATAAAGCCAAATTCTAATTGTGCTAAGACACAATTCTCCACTTTGATCAGCACAGGACTCTCACTGTTATCAATGGCCCAGGTTTTGCAGAGAGAGAATGCATATGGAATAAGCCACAGAGATGCTATGGAGTAATATGCCCTCATGTTGGTCTGTTTTACTACTCCACAATAAATTGCACAGGTGTGGACTACCCTTAAAACGTGAGGCTATAAGTACACCTTAAATTCCAACGCAAAGCTGAAATCATTTAATTTACACTAAACTAGAATGTCAGGACAATTAAAATCTGTTTTATTCAGTAGTTTTACAGTGAAAACTATATAAATTATACATTTCAATTAAATCATGGCCTGACAAAACTAATCTGCTTTAAGACTGCTAACCTTAGTGAAGAGAATGAGATCTCAGCAAATACCAATTTTGTGTTAAAAATGTTACCAAAGGAAAAAAATAAAAATATCTTAATTTACTATAAACAGTGGGAACACCAAAGACAATAGAAGCTTCGAAATGTCAGACTCCAGCCACTGGCAGACAGGTTACACCAATTATTTACAGAACTTTGTATCTTCCTTTGTTGGTTGGCTGGTATGAATTTTGCTGCAAATAAACAGGAAAAATAAGTCAATCACAGCTCTAGCTGAAAACAGACAAGTGAACAGCTGAATCATACAGAATTAGAATTGCTCAGCATTAACCCTTTCTTTGGCAGTTGGAAGGAACTTTATATAGAGTTACATCAAGAGCAATTGAACACATGAACTCTTGAGCTGAGAAGTATCTGCTACCAGGAGTTCTTCCTGAACCTAATACAATGTTATTGGAGGTTACTCCACAGAAAGCCAAGGCTTGTGCTTCTGGGTTGAAAACAAGGAGGACAATAAAACTGAAAGCAGAAGACTACTGCTTCAGAGTGTGCTATGTGGAGGAACAGATGGAAAGGAAAACACACCCCAACACAGTACAAGCAGTACTAAAAGAAAAGTTGAAGATCAATCTGTTACAAGCTTAGCTCTACCTGATGTAGCTAAGGTCAGGAAATGAACTGGTTTGTTAAGTAGGAACTAGCCTTTATGGAGGCTCAATGTCATAACATTCTGTTGATGTCTTTTGTCTGCATAGAATACCTATGAGCCAGTGTTCCCTGTATGCTGAGCACTTGGGCGGCCACCCAGGAGAGAGTCAGGTACCACCCAGCGGATTAGCAGAGTGCCCACAGCACGGGTTTCTATTGGTAGTGCACATCTGCACATGCCTTGGTATACATTAAAAATTATTCTGCACATACATGGAAAAAATTAGAGGGAACACTGCTATGAGCATACATTGATCCACAGAAGAGAGAAATGTGTTTTCTTAGCCGTTCATCTGTACAATACCTTTTATATTTATAGCTTCCAGTTCCAGATAGTAATACATATTTATGCACTAGTGCTTGTATACCATTTTTGAAGCATGTTCTTATAAATCTTTAAAAAGCCAAGCACATTCTTCTGAAATATAGTATATTCCACTTACCAATCTGATAAGTTCTTCTTTTATAAGTCTAGTGATTTCCGCTTTTGCTTTCTGCACAGCGAGTTCATTGGCACCTGGAGACACAACAGGAAGAAATAAAGTACTCATCTTTTCCCCACACAAAGCCTAAGGAGTAAAACTGCAAGTTATTTCTAACACCACCATATAGGTTGCCAAACACATTCTAAAACTTTGCTATTAAATTGTTTACTACAGGTTGGACCTCCATGTCCAGCATCTTCAGGACCCGACTAGTCCCGGATGAGAGATTTTGCCAAACCAGAAGAGGTCATTTCTGTCCCCCCTGCTACTGGCTCCATACCCTGCCCTGCCTCCCCACTGGGTTCTCCCTCCTGCCCACAGCCCAGATGAACTGTGTGCTCCCTGGTCTCCTTAGGCAGCTTAGCTAAGTCATGTGTGCCAGGCTTCTCAGCCCCCCTCCACAGCCCTACTGGGCTGTGTGCCGGCCTTTCCCCCACTCCAGCCCAGCAGGGCCACTCACCGGGCTCCTGGCCTCCCACCCCCCTACAGCATGCCAGGATTCTCTGATCTTGAAACATTGTTGCTGGACCAGAGTGTCCCAATTTATGAGGTGCCCATTACCATGGCTGTTTGTTTTTTTTATACGATGGATATACTTAACATTTCAAGTCACATTTTACACTACATGCAAACACCTAAAACAACAAGTTATTTCGCAGACAAACTCATTTCAGCAACAGAGCATGCCAGAGTAACCATAAGATGAACTGGGCCATAAGCTGCATGCAAGAGATTAGAACAGATATGGTATTGCCGGATAACTGCACAATTTTGTCAATTCTCTATGGGTATGTCTACACTACCACCCTAGTTCGAACTAGGGTGGTTAAATGTAGGCATCCGAAGTTGCAAATGAAGCCTGGGATTTGAATTTCCCAGGCTTCATTTGCATCTTGCCGGGCGCCGCCATTTTTAAATGTCCACTAGTTCGGACTCCGTGCCCGCGGCTACACGCGGCACGGACTAGGTAGTTCGGATTAGGCTTCCTATTCCGAACTACCATTACTCCTCGTGGAACGAGGTGTACCGGTAGTTCGGAATAGGAAGCCTAATCCAAACTACCTAGTCCGTGCCGCGTGTAGCCGCGGGCACGGAGTCTAAACTAGTGGACATTTAAAAATGGCGGCACCCGGCAAGATGCAAATGAAGCCCGGGAAATTCAAATCCCAGGCTTCATTTGCAACTTCGGTTGCCTACATTAACCACCCTAGTTCGAACTAGGGTGGTAGTGTAGACATACCCTATGTTAGCTCAAATAACGTCTCCAGGTTTTCTCTAATTTTTTAAGCACTAAGCAAATTCTTGTTTCTTTTTTTAAAATTATTTTCATATACAGATACCACATAAGCACCTTCTTGCTGGGTGGGATGTGAAGATCTCTTAGGACCTACATCACTACAGCTCCATGAGCCAACTGGAAAAAAAACCTATCAAAACAAACAAGTGGCTTCCCTAGGTGCCCATATTTCCATAACCAAAGTTAGTCTGCCCATAAGGATCCAAAGGTTACTACCAAAAGGAGTCTCATGCCTAGTCCAGCCTGCACTAGGGACATCTTTTTAATGCAAATATGTGTGTCATACTTACTCTCTATAGCCAAGTAAATTTTTCGTTCTCCTTCCTTAGGCTCTTTGCCTGGAGGGAAATATGTTCCTCTGATAGTAATGGCAGCTTCTGAATATTCACTGATTCTCTGCAGAGCTTCCTTGGAGGTAACCTTCCATCTAGCAGTCTATACAAGAAAAAGGTATATGAAGAGAGGCACAGAGAAAGACATTTTATAAAAGAAGAACCAGAGGGCTAGCTGACATTCTAGACAGAAAACTTAGCAACAAGATTACAGAGAGAACTATTTAATCAGAAATGTCTTCCATGGCAAATGGATTTTAACCAGTTTTTTAAAAAATGAATACCCACATCCAAATGAACTTATACCACAAAAGACATCAGTACAGGTTGGACCTCCCTGGGTCCTGAGTGGTCCAAAGGAGGGATTTTGCCTGACCAGAATAGGTGATTTCTGCCCCCCCCCCACTCCTACCAGTCCGACTCTGCTCCTTGTCTGGCCTCCCAGCAGGTTCCCCATGTTCCACCAGCCCTGCTGCCCTGCCACAGCAGCCTATGGTCCCGCCACTGGGGCTCTCAGCTTCACTGCAGCAAACAACTAACCTGCCACTGGTACTCCTGGCTCTGCCAGCCCACAGTCCCACTGCCTGGACAACTCTACCTCCCCAACCCCGGCTGACAGACTGCTGCTCAGCTGCCAGGGTTCCCGACCTCGCCAGCCCTACTGCAGCAGCCCCGCGGTCCCGTTGCCGGGGCTTCTGGCCCCACTGCAGCAGACTGCTGCTCCACCAAAGTCCGCTGGCATTCTGGCTGCCCTGCCACAGGCTCAGCAGGGCTTCCAGCCGCTGGCTTCCCTGCAACAGGATGTTGCCGGACCAGGAAGTCCTGGGTGAGAGAGGTTCAACCTGCATTGCTATCCCATGCGTCAAGAAAATAATGAGAAAGAGGGAGAAAAAAAAAAGTGATGGATGTACAGGGCCACTGGAACAAGCTCCATTTTACTCTGTGGGAAGTTGAGAAGCCTGAAGTTTTAGAGTACTTCATTCACTTAGACACTGTTTCTATTGAAATCTCAATCTATTAGACACACAGAGTTAATAAGATAATAGTTTGTCTCATTCTTGAAAACAATTTGTATCACCTACTACATTCTAGGATGGGAAGGTGGGGGGTATGAAGAACAAACTCAGCACCAGGATGAATGAGGTTCCGCAGGGGCCAGTTCTGTTTTGGAACCAGTTCTGTTCAATACCTTCATCAACGATTTAGATGATGGCATAGAAAGCATGTTTACTGAGTTTGCAGATGATACCAAGCTGGGAGGGGTTGCAAGTGCTTTGGAGGATGGGGTCATAATTCAAAATGATTCGGACAAACTGGAGAAATGGCCTGAGGTAAAGAGGATGAAGCTCAATAGGGACAAATGTAAAGTTCTCCACTTAGGAAGGAACCATCAGTTTCACACATACAGAACGGGAAGCAGGAAGGAATACTGCAGAAAGGGATCTAGGGATCATAGTGGAGTACAAGATAAACATAAGTCAACAGTGTGATACTTTTGCAAAAAAAAAAAAAAAAAAAAAAAAAACCGTGATTCTGGGATGCATTAACAGGAATGTTGTGAGCAAGACACAAGAAGTCATTCTTCCACTTGACTCTGCACCTATTAGGCCTCAGTTGGAGTATTGTGTCCAGTTCGGGGCACCGTATTTCAAGAAAGATTTGGAGAAGGACCGGACAAGAGCAACAAAAATGATTAAAGTTCTAGAAAACGTGACCTATGAGAGAAGATTGAAAGAATTGGGCTTGTTTAGTATAGAAAAAAGAAGACTGAGAGGGGACATGATAGCAGTTTTCAAGTATCTGAAAGGGTGTTACAAAGAGGAGGGAGAAAAATTGTTCTCCTTGGCCTCTGATGATAGGACAAGGAACAATGGGCTTAAATTGCAGCAAGGGAAGTTTGGATATTAGGAAAAACTTCCTGTCAAGGTGGTTAAACACTGGAATAAATTGCCTAGGGAGGCTGTAGAATCTCCATCACTGGAGATATTTAAGAGCAGGTTGGATAGATGTCTATCAGGGATGATCTGGTGCTTGGTTCTGCCATGAAGGCAGGGGACTGGACTTGATCTCTCAAGGTACCTTCCAGTTCTAGTATTCTATAATACAGCTCATACTGTAGTTATATTCATGCAATTTGAATCCTGAGAAAACTAACCCAACTATGCTAAACATTTACATCGTATTTACATTAGAACTACAGGGAAACAGCAAAGTCAGGCAATTATTCATAACAGAATAACGCCATGCCCCAATGAGATCAGGGCCTCAATGCATTAAGCAACGTACAGATGTAGAGCAAAAAGTAGTCCCTGTTCTAAAAGGTTGACAGTGGAAATATTGTAGAAGCATAAATGGCAATTGGACATGTAATTCCCATTGACATGGAGTTAAGTGCCTACTTTTATGCCTCAGAAAATTCCTTAACAATCCAAGTTTAAGAGCAGATATAATAGTCAAGAGATGTGGGCCTGGACCAGAGTTATGGTAATGAGGACAAAGAAAAGCCAGATCTTTCTAATATTATACAAGAAGATGTGGTAAGATTTTTATGTTAACAGGATTAAGGGCATAGCGCCACATCTTCATATGATGAGTGTCTAAAGGATGATGCATTTCTTGCGCTAGGAAAGAATGTCAATAGATACATGGTGCAGATTATACAACTGAGCTAATGTCATGGAGTTTTATTGGATATGGCTGATAAAGATCTACAATACAGATAAAACCTCAGTTGGAATGAGCACACATCATCAACCTGTATAAAGAGTCTCTAGGAAAGCATTGTGTTTAGTGACTGGCATTAAAATATGATTAAAGAAAAAATTGTTACTTGCCTGTGGGAAATCATTGATCTCTAATTCCTCCTCATATCTCTTAAACGATTCATTCTGTCCTCCCTCCTGTTTTTCTTCCTCTTGTTTTTCTATGGGCACATAATTGAGCTTGGCATTTATCTTTTCAGCCAGTTGCTCTGCAATAGTTTTGGCAGATACAGTAGGAGCCTGAATTGTGCCTCCTCTCAAGATTGCATTTGTAGCCTGCTGCATCACATCCTGTAATAAACAAGTCCACATTCATTACAAGGTTCCCAGAGGTAGCATCAGAAAAATCTGGCTTTTAAGCACCTGACTTTCATTACAAAACGTCTACACATAGTAAATGGCAGCTTCAATACAGGCAGTCCCCGGGTTACGTACAAGATAGGGACTATAGGTTTGTTCTTAAGTTGAATTTGTATGTAAGTCGGAACTGGCTCCACATTCAGCCGTTGCTGCTGAAACTGACCAGGGGCTGACTACAAGAAGCTGGAGGCAGAATTGCTCTGCCCCCAGCTTCCTGGAATCAGCCACTGATCAGTTTCAACAGCGGCTGAATCTCGAGCCTGGGACATCAGCTGGGCTGCTCTGGCAAAGCCTCAGAGGCGCAGGACCCCTCTGCCTCCCCGGCTTTGTTCCAGGTGTCCCTGGTCTGCTGGAGACGGTCCCCAGCAGACCAGGGGCACCCGGAGCAGCTTTTCTCGCCCCGGAGGTCGAGGTGGCGGGACCGCTACGCTCTGGGCGGTCCCGCTGCCTGCGAGCTCCAGGGTGAGAAAGCCCCGTTTGTAAGTGCGGATCCGACATAAGTCGGATCCGCGTAACCCGGGGACTGCCTGTACTTTCCTTCTCCCCAAAAAAGGCCCTTGCTGCATTTTCAGCTCTAAAGGTTATAGACATTCCAGACTGTCATCAGCAAAACAAACTTTAAGTTTAACCCATTCCATACACTTCTTGTCCAATTACCAAGCTAGGAAAATGAGCACACGCTACCTTCCTTCAATGGAACTAAAAACCCTGTAAAGCCTAAGGACTACTCTAATAATATACTTAGTTCTTTATTTCATCCAAGACATTATACATTGTGAACTGAAATAATCTAACATTAAACCAGAAGCTCTCTTACACATAGTAGCTTTCATGACAATATATTCTAAAAAACTTAAACTTTAACATCTGTAACAGGAGAGAGAGTTGACTGATGTTAACTAGGGGTAAGAGTTGAATTAATATCTCTGGGTATGTCTACACTAGCTCGTTAATTCGAGCTAAGTAGGCAAATCAGGCAACCGGAGTTGCAAATGAAGCCCGGGATTTAAATATCCCAGGCTTTATTTGCACGTTCCCGTCCGGCTGCCATTTTTAAATCCCCCTTAGTTTGAATGAACTGCCCGCGGCTACACGCAGAAGTTTAAAGTTAATCCGAACTAAGTCCTTAGTTCGGATTAACTGTTCCTCCTCGTAGAATGAGGTGTAACAGTTAATCCAAACTAAGGATTTAGCTCGGATTAACTTTAAACTGCCGCATGAAGCCGTGGGCAGTTCATTTGAACTACGGGGGATTTAAAAATGGCGGCCAGATGGGAACATGCAAATAAAGCCTGGGATATTTAAATCCCGGGCTTCATTTGCAACTCCGGTTGCCTGACTTGCCTACCTAGCTCGAATTAACGAGCTAGTGTAGACATACCCTCTCTTCCTTTTCTGGACATTCAGACATTCATGGTGACTATGTTGACTATAATGATGGAAACTTCAAAACTAACAAACCATCTCCTGGAAATGCTACTAAAGTTCATATACATTTAAAATTAAATTACAGAGTTCTACAAGCATGACAAAACATTGTATATTATATACTTCAGGAGACACAGGCATTTTGTAATTCTAATAATGTTAACAAACTGGTTAGTTGCTCTTGTAAAAGTAGCTATATTTAACCCCTTTGTGCCAAACCAGATCAGGGATTCCAGTTTTTGTGCTAAAGCATTTTGTCACAACAAAAAGATTACAAAACTGACAGTAAAAGAATTATATGGTTTACTGTTAAATATCGAATAAAGAAGCTTTTTAGAACAATACTTTAACATGGTTGTAAAACAAAAATTTAATACATTCCACTAAACAGTTAGTAAAAAATTGTTGGTAAAGAGAATGACCTTAAAGTGAAAAGGGACCAATACTTGTGCCTCTGCTCCAAGATTCTTCTGAGCATTAATTCTTAAAGCTAGTCTTTTGGCAATTTCCAGTTTTTCTGCATTACCAGCTGTTGGTGTAGGCACATTAGATGTTCCTGGTGCTGCCATGTCTTTTACTCTCTTTTTTGAATTGAACATGCTCTCAATTTGTTCATCAATCTAAGGAATAGATCAATAGTATCAATACATTTAGCATTACGCAATTCTTGTCCAAATATAGTAAGAAAATATCAGTGTGCAATCACTTTATTTTTCAAAAAATAAAATTTGAACCTTGCAACAATAAACGCTGACTAAGCTTGCACAGAACTGCAGTGAAACAAAGGGGAAGGATGATCTTGTGGTCAGGAAACAGACTGGGCATCAGGAGACTGGAGATCTATTTTTGGCTGTGCCACAGATTTACTTTCTACCTGTAACAAGGCACTTATCTTGAGTCCTTCAGTTTCAGATTAATGATAAGCATTTTGAGATTCTCCCATGAAAAGTGCCATTTAAGATCTTTAAGTAATCTCATACTTTAGTTTGCTTAGGGAGGAGTGGGGAACAGTGTTCACATTGTGGTTTTTGAGGGAAGATTTCTAAAAGCAGTTCTTCAGCAGCCCTTGTGTCAGCAGTTAATGCAGTAATTTCCCAGTTCATGGAAAAGGTAGCAAATATTAAGGGAAAGTATCTAATATGGCTCTAGAAATGGGAAACGCTATTATATATTTCTTTTAAGCACTAGGCTACAAGAGTATTAACTTTGCAAAAGTGAAAAAGTGTTTGTGCCCTTTTGAATCAAGTAACATCCATATTTACATTATTTATAAAATATCAGTAAGTGACAAATGACAGATTTGTAACTCTTTAGAAGGTTTATACTTTCAGACGATAAAGAAAGCACAGATTTACATGAGATTTATCTAGTAAATTAGAGGGCTGTGTGGAATAGCATAAATCCAAGCATTCAGCAATTTGTAATTAGACTGGGTTGTATTTTTATGAATTATTATAGGGAATATAGTAAAATTGATAAAAATGTAAACAATTTTTTTTAATGCTTACATCAAGAGCAGTATCTTCATCATCTGAATCCTGAAGGCCAAGAGCAGCTTTTTGTAGTTTCTTTCGCTCATTAGCCAAGGCCTGTTCTGTTTCATCAAACTTGAATCCTTTGCCAGAGAATCCACTGCTCTTTTTAATAATTTTCCCCTCCTATAAAATAAGTATGTTTATTTTTAAAAGTAACTTGAAACACTACAAGTTTTATAACACAGTTCTAGAAATAGTAAAACAATTGTAAATAAGGCTACTTAATTGCTAATGATGTTAAATGAAAAAATAATAAAATAAAGACATTTACCAGGCTTTTAAACCTTGAAACAATTATTTTACAAAGAAAAGTTTAACAGTTATTTAATATAAACTGAAGAGATGTAAGTAATAAATATTTTGTTTTTGAGTAATGTAAGTGTATCAAACTAAAATGTTTTCTAAAGTAACAGAATTTTCACTTTGGTAGACAACACATAATATTACATTTGAAACATTATGCCCCAATACTGTGATGGAGTGAATACAAATAAAATACAAATGCTACAATACTCTCATTGTCTAATATACGATTTCTGACAAAATAAGGTCTCGAGACTGCTCACATACGCATGGTTACAACAGTGAAATTCACAAGAAAACTCTTGAAAACACGTCAGACCCCAATCCTGAAAACATTTAGCACCTATTTAACCGTATACATGTTGCCCCAATGCGGTCAGTGGGACTATCCAGCATGTAAAGTTGTGTGTGCAGAACAGAGACACAGGAGTACAAAAGCACAACTCATCAAAAAGGAAAAAGGTTACTTGCAGCCTTCTGTTGATCTTTGAAGTCACTCCAGAGCTTCTCCAGCTCAGCGGGAATTGGTTTTCCTGACAATTCCAAAGCCTTAATTATATCACCAGCATACCGTGCTTGATCTTCAGTAATGAAGGTGAAGGCATACCCCTAGTCAGCATTAAATTAAAAATTAGAGGTATTAAACAAAAATCCATGAAGACTGTGTCCTCTTATTCTTTAAAGCATCTTAGCACAGGTAGTACTGTTAAATTTCATAAAAGTAAAACTGCATTTTTTACTTGAACTTCCTTTTAAGAGAAATATAAACTAACTGTTTTTCTTAGCATGTAAACTGATAAAATCTTTCAACTGCTCATCATGAAATCTAAAGCTTTCTATTTACATCTGGTCATGGCTGTAAATCTGTAACACTAAATCTTCCAGGGTCACACGTGAACATTTCCAAGCATGAGCAATATCAAATGATCAACAGAGACAAACTCTTGGGGAAGTCTTACTTCAATAAGCATTTCCTCATTTTCACACAAATTTGGTACAGAACAGGCGTTTGAGTTTTAAAATTTAGACCACTGTCTTACATGTGATGCTTCTAAAAACCTCAGCGCCTAGGAACAATTCTCATCATATACCAAAAACATTCTCTTATCCCAATCCCCATTCTGGAAAACTGTATTAGACAAACAAGGCAGAGGTCTAAATACAGTTAAGAAGAATTACTTTTACATACTTTGTTGCCAGCTCGTCCAGTTCGGCCTGCTCTGTGCACATAATCTTCATAATGGTTGGGACAGCTGTAATTGACTACCAACATTAGTTGCTTTACATCCAGGCCTCGTGCTGCTACAGATGTGGCCACAAGAAGTTTGCATACTCCATTCTTAAAATCATTAATTATGCTGTCTCTGTCATATTGATCAATACCTTCAAGGAATCACACAAAATAGCTGATTTTTAAACAGTTTAATTTTATGCATTTATTTGCTTTCAATTTTCAGTAAAAAGTATCCTTATGCAGGCTGAGAGAGCCCTCACCAATTATTTAAAGTGTCAAAATCTAATACAAAATTCAATTAACTCCAGAAACTAAATGGTTTATTGTTCTGCATGACATTAGCCTAAGCAAATTATATATACTCCACTCTGTATTCTAGAGGGGTTTCTGTGACCTACATTTTTAAATTACTACTTGATGACAGAGAAATGAAACTAGTTTTGTAGACTCTAGAAAAATCCATTTTATGCTCCCTCTACCGGTCTCCAATAGCAATGAACTACTACTATCTCAGAGATGTATTCCTGCCAAACCAATTCATAAACTTGCTGCATAAAGAGATATTTTGGCATGTTATGGTGTTTTTAACTTATAAAATGCCAAGTCAATTGCAGTTTTATTCAAAATGTTAGAAAACTATGTGTGCGCCAAATGAAAGGCCTTAATTGCAAGGGAGAAAATATTCCAAGGTTTAAAATGGTACTGCATGGAAATAAAAAATTGCAACATTTAAAAAAATACCCAATCCTATTATTCTAGTTAAAAACAATGTAAGTCCTTAAGATTGCACTCTACCTCCATGAAGTGACATGCAGGGATAAGAGGCTCTCATTAAATCTTTCAACAATCCATCAGCATGTTCCTGTTTATCAACAAATATGATGACAGATCCTTTCTCCTGATAATGCCCAAGCAGTTCAAGTAACTTTAGGAACTTGCTCTCTTCTTCTATCACAATCTGAAAAGCAAATAGAAAAAAAAATAGCTGAGACATTGCCTGTTCAAATGGACTGTGGGTATTACAAACACTTGAAAACACGTAAGACAAATTGCACACTATTCCTTTTATTGAGCTTTAAATGGGGTTTTACATCCCTAATCAATCAGTTAAATGTTATATTTAACCAATTAACTGCTTAAACGGGTTGGGCAGCATGGCTGGACTGGAGTGCCCCCTGCCTACAATGGGCTGCTCTGGCCAGGCTGGGCCCATCACGGGCTGCTCCAGAGCCAGTTAATCTCTATCACTACTAGGTCTGAGTATACAAATATTGTGAACAGAAGTTGGATTTTCTTTGTGCTGCATCCAAGATAGAAGTGGAAGCACTAAAGCTTCCAGTGAACAAAGCTGGTCAAAACCAAGTAATGAAACTAGTTACAATACCATCTGCACAGTCTGTGTATTCTTGAGAGTGAGGGAGAGTTAATTACAGAAGACTAGCACAAGGCATTGCTGGGGAAGCCTAACTAAAGGAGGGGCAGGAGTCTCAACTGGGGTGAGTAGTGGGAATGAGGGGCTCATCTCAAATGTGCAGCTCAGACTATAGAACCAAGTTGGCATTCAGCTCTCCATTAAGCTGCTGCTTGGGGGGAGGGAGAGGGCGGGAGAGGGAGAGTGTACACAGCAGCATAGGACAGGAAACAGCAAGGAGCAACTTCTTACATGTTAATGACTTCTATTTTGCCACTAAAAATTCCTTAAAAGGGATGAATAGGGGAGAGGGAGCTGGAAATGCTGGGCACTAGATGTTGTGGGAAATGGTGAAGCAGGTGGTGAAGAAGGAAAGAAACATGTCAGTAATAAAACTGTCAAGATTTTAGGACATAAACACATGGATGAGATTTCTCTTACCAGCCTGCAAAAAAAAAAAAAAAAGTACATATTGCAAACATTTCACAACACAACCATTATCCCCGTTCCTTAGAACAAAATGTACAGAAGGAGCACTCAGGAATCACATATCAACCATGTAGAATAGTAATAGAGATGCAACCATGTTAGTCTGGTCTAGCTGAAACAAAAGACAGGACTATGTAGCACTTTAAAGACTAACAAGATGGTTTATTAGGTGAGGGGGGTAATTACCTTACCCATTACAAAGATAGCTTCCCCAATTATCACTTCTAATATCATTAGCTCACAGACATTAGCCTCCCCCCCTCAGTTCTGAAATTTGATTTGTCCTTTTTATGTGTGTTCACTTTTTTTGACTGTATCCCTTTGGTATATATAGTCATGCCAATTTTCTTCCACAATTTGATCTAAGGAAGTGGGTCTTGCCCACGAAAGCTTATCACCTAATAAACCATCTTGTTAGTCCTGTCTTTTGTTTCATATCAACCATGTGGCTTAGTGGAAAAGCCATTGGACTGGGGCTATCCCTAACTCTGTCACTGGCCTGCTGGTGACCTTGGACAGTCACATCATCTCTCTGTGTCTCAGTTTCCCCCTTATAAAAGGGGGAAATGATGTAAAGTTCTTTGAGATCTACTGATGAACAGCACTATATAAAAGCGAGGGGCGGTCTACACTAGAAACTTTATCAGCATTACTACATCTCTCAGTGGTATGAAAACTCTACTCCCTTAGGAGATGAAGCAATGCCTACCCAACCTGGGGTGTGGTCACACTAAATTAGCAGTATTTATCCATCAACCTACTTACCACCTCTCATGATGGTGGGCTAACTTCAGGGACAGGAAGAGTTTTACTATCACTGTAGTGAATATCTGCAATGAAGTGCTGCAGCTGTGCCACTGTAAAGTGTAGATTCCATTTGCTAAGCCCAACAGTCTAACAATTCACAAGTTCACTCATACAATGAACTGTGGAATATGTATTTTTAAAATATTCTTCATTACAGTTGCCATTTCTGAACTTCCATATAATCTAATGTCACATTAACTAGGATGGCAGCTCAGACATGCCTTTTCTTAATGATGATTGACCATATGCATGTTATATTTAACCCTCAGAAAAGAATGCTTGCCTCATGAGAACTTTCATACTGCTGGGCTAGCCAAAATAGGTGCTGCTGCTTTTTTTTTTTTTTTTAATTAGTATTAGCAAATGTTCCTGGAAACCGTCTCTCCCCTCCACTACTCATTACACCAAATAAACAAGTTGTATCCCTTGTCCATAAATGCTAGAGGAAAAATAATTAGAGCTCTGCAAATCAGTGGGCATCCACAGATGTAAATATGGCTATTCGCAGCTCATTTTTACTGATATGGATGCAGCTATTCACATACATTTTGTATCTGTGCAGGCACTAAAAATAATTTTCTTTACTGACAATCTTACTATGTTTATAAAAATGTGCAGTCCTTTCCAACCAATTCCAAGAGAAGTCAAATTAAACCTATTACTTTTTCAAATCAGTATATCAAAATCATTGTTAATAAATTATTTACCACTTCACTGAGTGAAAACATTAGAAGGTATTTTTAATGGCTTAAGTCCACAAAAGAGCCAAAAGTAAAAAAGCCTTTATTTTATGGTTTTGCATTTAATATACTATTCTTCCAGGAATGTCTTATTGTCAATTAAACAAAAGATAAAAGATGCAGCCATGCAATACTCACCACCTCCTGTTCCACATCAGAACAAACAACACTCCTGCCTCCAACTTGCACCTCAATCGGCTTATTCAGAATTCGACGAGCTAATGCCTCCATAGCTCTGGGGAAGGTGGCAGAGAACATGACTGTCTGACGATCAGGTCTGATGTTGTCTACAATGCGCATGACCTGATTGAAGGGTAAAATTAAAGTTAATACCACTGGAGTATTCTGCACAACACACAAAGACTTCACACATACACTTCTCTGTCATTTTTAAAACTAAGGAATAATTGTTTTGCACACATATAAATATCCTTTGTAAGTTTTACCTTCAGGACACTGTGTATTCTAACTGGAAAAGCAGCAGAAAAGGAAACAAAACATGGTTGGGATGCTCCAAAAGGAGCACACAACCACAAACTTCACAGTCCAAGGAAATAAGGGTAGCGGCCTTCCCAAGTCTGGAGGAGTAAGTGTCCCTTGATGTAGTTTAGAAGCTCCAAACTGCCTGTGAATGGGGGCCCAACCATCCAGATTCACTGTAGTGATATAGTACTTTCCTTTCTCAAGGCTTATCCAAGGAGATAATGGAGCCTCCGAGACAGCCTTCAATGCCTGTTCTGAGGGAATAATCCCCCCAGCCAGTTATATGGCTACAGAGGGCTTCAACAGCCCATTTCAGGTCTCTAAATACATACATACATACATACATACATACATACATACATACAGATATATATATATATATATATATTTATTTTACTGGGGAAATTCACACATGCTTTCCAACGCTGACAAGAAGTTATTGGGTAACTCTAAGTATGCCATGATTAAGGCTATGATTTAGTCATGGATATTTTGTAGAAAAACAGGTCACATGCAATACACAAATAATCATGATAAATACCCCTGACTAAATCTTGGGGGACAGTGTTCTTGAGAAGCCAGCAGCATCAGCTTCCTGGGGCTGCCAAACACCGGCTGCTGAGGCAGTTTTAGGGCCAGCTGTACCAGCTGTTGCTCAGGCAAATCCTGGGGCCAGCCACCAGCCACTACTTAGGTGGCCTTTGAGTCAATCACACGGGCTACTGAAGAAGTCAGGGAGGTTGCAGAAGGTCATGGAATCTGTAACCTCCGTAACCTCTGTGACTGACACAGAGTTCTAGCCATGATCGATCAATGCAAAAACTGAGTCAGCTGATAAATTGTTACCCAAAACCAATATGCTTTGCTGACCAAGTGTTGATAGCCTCATATATGACAGTACTGATAGGCAGATTTAATTCACTTAATTCCCCCCCCCCCACACACACAAAACTTACTTCTATCCTGCAAAATCCTTTAAGCAACAATAATGTCCTGAAGCCTAACATGATGTTAAGTCACTGCATTGCCATCTCTCCTTTCCCACTAAAGTTAAAATCCACATTACCTGTGGTTCAAAACCCATGTCAAACATTCTGTCTGCTTCATCCAGTACAACATATGTAACTCTCCGAAGGTTTGTCACCCGACCTGTGAAAAAGGAGAGGAAAAAAAGAGGAAACAACATCAAAAAGACGTCTCTTTCCCCTCATGGGTAATTATAAATAAAATGTTAAGTATTCTGACTATCTTCTAGCATACATATACAAGTTAAATAGATTTTTTATTTTAAATTTCTTATTCTAATAACATACACATTCTGGCAAATGTGTAAGGATGCACAAGGCCCTTTATTTTGTCAAACTCTTCTCTTGCGTACCATCATAGGGCCAGAAGAACCTGTAAAATTCAGAAAACAGCCCTCGCCAAAACACATCATAAAACTAAGACTGAGATGAAGCAACGAGCCACATCAGCCATTATCTGACAGCTCCACCTAGGAAAAAACATATTAGAGATTACAGCGTATGTGTGGAAAGCAATGTTCCAGTTCTAACTGATGAAGCCTCATAATACTGCCCTCCATATTACAATCTGCAATGCCACACTGGATTTAGAAATGACTTGAGGATATTCATAACTATTTGTAGTTAACTGCTAACAGCACAAATAATAAAGTGTAACCAACATTTTACTAACAAACACATACAGATTAAAACCTGTCTATTAAAGCAGCCAAGTCAAAAAGTAATAAGAACCCCAGTCTTTGGTACAAGTGGAATTAAAGCAAGTACAAAAAGTGTACATCTGTACACACAGTTCATTTTGTAATGGTCATGGATAAAGCAATTTACTAGTCTTCCCAAGCAGTGAAAAAAGGTACACCTTAAATAGTGAACATAAAACACTTAGAAGTGAAAAAAGTGAATTAAATCATATTATCTTTAAAACATATTGACACAAGAATACACTGCGTTTCACACAATAATTGTGATAGTTTGTTGTCTGTTTTCAGACTCCAAGAAGGATTTTTCAAATTTCCCTGGTACCTTTATCAAATTATGTAAGGACCTACTACTTTTAAATTTAAAACTACAGATGTGTCAAGTCCTTAAGTTACTATTTTTTAAATATCATACAATACTTTAAGATGTTCAGGTCACACTTTTTCTTAAAAATCTACATATTTAACATGTTAATATTTTCATCCTCAAATAAAAACTCTTTAAAATTACTTGGGAACAGCATTAATGTACCTACCTTTGACGATTTATGTCTTGGAAGCCCAGTTCTATAAGTCTTGAGGGACTTTTTCCACAGAAGTTAAATAATGTCAACAGTTTATTAGTGGTTTGATATGGAATATTTTAATAATCAAACTTTGTCTAACAGCATGCAATGATAACAGTAAGCCAAAGCCTCTTCAAGCTGCAGTATCTCATTTTAACCTACCCAGGCATTTGATCTAGGAAGACACTAGTTTTAAATTTTTAAACAGAAGGTCATTCAAATAACAATTTTTGATTTTTAGCAACAAAGTCAGGGTCTTCTGTACAGCTAAGTCTATTTCAGGCAAAAGTGAACTGCTGTTAAATTGTGCAAATGTTGAAGTTCAGTTATTGGGCAATGGGATATCAAATAAGTGAGAATTACATAAATAAGTCTTTAATTACAAGCTTATCTACATGACAAGTTACTCCACAGCAAGCTAGGCTGTGAATCCATAGCATAACAGCTTGCTGAGCAGTAATGTCCCAGTGAATATTGCTACAGCACACTGAAAATGAGAGGGACTTGGCTTACCAGTACTTCCAAGTATAGGAAACCAAGCCAGTCTTTAGGATTTTTAAATTACCTTGCCATGTGGATAAGCCCTAAATCATGCAAAAGTACCAGAAATTTGGAGTACAGAGTTATAAACTGACTGTGCATATAAAAACTCTTAGAAATTCTTCAAGCATCGTACAATGCCTTTCATTCAAAATGAAGTTGCTAATTGAATAGAACCATTTTCATTGCTGTACATTCTGAAATGCCATATAAATAGATATCACAGCTTCAAGAGATATAAATAAATACCAGAAGACTATTTATCAAAACACACGATCTCCTGAATTTATTAGAATTACAAAATATATAAAAAAATCTCTCTAAAGGAGTCAAGTTTCTACTCACCATTGTTAGCAGCTAACATGTCAATCATACGTCCAGGTGTGCAAACAATAATTTCAGCACCTCTTTTTAGTTCAGCAATCTGTTTTTAAAAACAGATAATTTAATTTAACAAACCACTTGAAGTTTACGGCTAGCAGAGACTGAATGATGTACGTAATTTTTTTCTGTCACAATGATTAACCATTCCTATTTAATGATAATTTACAACAATAGAGTATTGTTAATCTATTTGAAGTTTTTGTATGGCAATTTCTTTAGTATTTGGAATTTACTTTTAAAACAATGATTTGTGAAGACCTGCAGTAACTTGAAGCTGCTACAATCTGGAGCAGTGCACACAAAAGGGCTACAATTATTATGCAAATGTTCATCCGTATATTAAGATAAGCTTCGCATATTAAGACAATTCATGTTAGGTTTTTAAGATTTCTCCACAGCATACATCTGTGAATATATTAAGCTCCATTACATATGATTACAAAATTTATAAATCCTATAAATTCCGTGGATTAACAATATTGAGTAACTTAAAAATTAATCCATCAAGTTTTATTAAAACTAATCCATCAAGTTTTATTAAAAGTCAAAAAGCATTACTTGCTAATGACAAATCAAATTAAGAATTCCTCAGCCTTCTTTTTTGAGACTGAGATATCAGAAAAGTTAGGAAACTTTCTGGAAACAGGAAACCCTTATTTCAAACCATCATAACCCACAAATACTTTGTTTAATTACCACCAAACCATATATATTAAAAAAAAAAAAAAAAAAAAAATGGTCAAACACATGGGCCCATACAGGAGAAACTTCAAACAGACTGACTTCTGACAATGTACGTTTGAGTTCACATGCAAAGGACAGGTACTGCTGATGGTGGTATTAAGGAGCAGGTTTTTAAAAGAAATCTAACTACAGTCAGTCCCCGGGTTACGCGGATCCGACTTATGTCGGATCCGCACTTACGAACGGGGCTTTTCTCGCCCTGGAGGACGCGGGCGGCAGGACCGCCCAGACACGCCGCAGTCCCACCGCCCGCGTCCTCGGGGGCGAGAAAAGCTGCTCCGCGTCTCCTTGGTCTGCCGCTGCTGCTCCGCCCCCCGCCCCCCCCCAGCAGACCAGGGAGACGGGGAGCAAAGCCACGGAGGACCCGGGCGGCGGGACCACGGCGCGTCTTGGTCCCACCGCCCGCGTCTCCCTGGTCTGCTTGGGGGGGGGGCGCAGCTAGTGCGCCCCCTCCCCCCCAGCAGACCAGGCTATTCTCAGGACCCATGTGGTAGAGCAGCTGAGGCGCTGCGGGTTGGTCCCGCAGCGCCGCTCTCGGCTCTACTGGACCAACCCAGCAGCACCCCAGCTGCTCTGCCCCAGGCGTCCTGATTCAGCCACTGCTGGTCAGTTTCAGCAGCAGCTGAATCAGGACGCCTGGGGCAGAGCAGCTGGGGTGCTGCTGGGTTGGTCCAGTAGCGCCAAGGAGCGGCGCTACTGGAGCAACCCAGCAGCACCCCAGCTGCTCTGCCCCCAGGCGTCCCCAAGTCAGCCGCTGCTGAAACTGACCAGCGGCTGACTACAGGAAGCCCGTGGCAGAGCAACTCTGCCTCGGGCTTCCTGTAGTCAGCCGCTGGTCAGTTTCAGCAGCGACTGAATCTGGACGCCAGTTCTGACTTACATACAAATTCAACTTAAGAACAAACCTACAGTCCCTATCTTGTACGTAACCCGGGGACTGCCTGTACTACCATACCTCCAACATAAAGAGAAAAGCAAAAATTTGAAATAAGAACTAATAAGGGGTTTATGGGAAACAACCTCTGAGAAAGGTTGGTACCGTATATTCCGGCGTACAAGACGACCTCTGAAGTTAAAAAACATCCCCCAAAAATCGGGGGTCGTCTTGTACGCCGGATGCCCCGCCGCCGGAGCCCCTCCGCGGCTTTGAAAGCCTCGGGGGAAGCCGGCGGGGGGGCATCCCAGGCGCGCATGGGCTGCCCGCCCGCCGGAGCCCCTCCGCGGCTTTGAAAGCCTCGGGGGAAGCCGGCGGGGGGGCATCCCAGGCGCGCATGGGCTGCCCGCCCGCCGGAGCCCCTCCGCGGCTTTGAAAGCCTCGGGGGAAGCCGGCGGGGGGGCATCCCAGGTGCGCATGGGCTGCCCGCCCGCCGGAGCCCCTCCGCGGGGCTCCGGCGGGGGGGCAGCCCATGCGCGCCTGGGATGCCCCGCCGCCGGCTTCCCCCGAGGCTTTCAAAGCCGCGGAGGGGCTCCGGCGGGCGGGCAGCCCATGCGCGCCTGGGATGCCCCCCCGCCGGCTTCCCCCGAGGCTTTCAAAGCCGCGGAGGGGCTCCGGCGGGCGGGCAGCCCATGCGCGCCTGGGATGCCCCCCCGCCGGCTTCCCCCGAGGCTTTCAAAGCCACGGAGGGGCTCCGGCGGGGGGGGAGCCCAGGCGCTCCTGGCGGCTTTGCTCCCGGTGCCTCTGGTCTGCTGGGGACCATCTCCAGCAGACCAGGGACACCGGGAGCAAAGGAGGCGGAAGGGCGCTGGGGTATAAGATGAAACCCTATCTTTTAATTAAAAAGATAGGGGGTCGTCTTATACGCCCAGTCGCCCTATACGCCGGAAAATACGGTAAGTGATGAATGTTACGAAATTTCTGATAAAATATGTTTTAAGTGTACCTGTTCACTTATTCCTGTTCCTCCATAGACACAGACAACTCTAAACCCAAGTGTCTTTGAGAACTTCTTACATTCCTTGGTAATTTGTAAAGCCAACTCTCGGGTTGGGGTCATGATGACAGCTGAAAAACAAATTTATTAAAACTGATCACAAAAATGTAGGAGTTGATGATACTTTACATAGTTAAACTTCACCATGAAGGTTCAATTTTTAAACATCTCTTTTAGACTAATTAACTATACTGTATAAATTATTGTCTGTACATTTAAAAATCCTTATTTCAAGAGATTGACAGTAATAGAGCCTGCCCTGGCACTAAAAATAAACTTGACCATAGCTTAGGGATGTAAGCAACTAGTCAACTCAACTAATCGCTTCCCCCTGCTTACTGCCTCTATCAGAGAGAGACAGCAAGGTGGGGGATTAGGATCTGGTGTTGCGGGAAGCCAGCTTAAAAGCCTGGTCCCCCCAGCACTGTCTCCATTGGAAGAAGGGGCAGAGGCACAGCGGGGAACTAATGGCACTTCCGCCTTTGAAATGTAGCAAAAGCAGGCTCTTGTTGACTACACACATTTTCCTGGAAGCAGCCTCTGTCCACGGTGGGGTCTGCTGCCACCCTGCACTGTTTTTTAAGCTGGTTCCCCTCACAAACCAGCACTCACCTGGCATCCTACATTGCTGCCTCAGATACAGAGGCAGCAGCAAGGGGTAGCAGGGGACTCCCCGGGAGTGGGGCCAGAGTGAACTGGCTGCTAGCCCCGCCTTCAGGGACTATAGAATACTCAAGTAACTGGTAAGAATTCATGCATTTACTCTAACTACTCAATTACCCAATATCCAACATCCCTATCTCCAACAACATAGTGATAGCAAGGGGAAAAAATCCTCCTTTCAAGGTATATGGAAATATGTAGCTGTGGTTCACCTGTGTTGGCAGAACCTTCAGTGCTCACATTAAGAAAAAACCCCTCTCAGGGTTGACAGTTGTGAAGTACATATTCCTCCAAACATCAAGAGAGGAAATGAAGCCCCCTCTGAAAACCTTATAGAAATGTATAAAGCAGGGCTACTCAACTTTGAAAGCCCGTGGAGCCACAATAACACAGCACATGCCAAGGGCCACAACTTAAGTGTGGTTGCATATACATGCAAGTATATATGCAAATATGTTTTCACACAGGTGAGCATGAATACAAAAATTAAGGAGAGACTACACAACACACAGGCCCCATTTAAGTCGGTTTTGTTGATATTAATTTACCTGATTTCCACCCACATGACAGCACTTTTAAGGAGCAATGAGAGCCCAGGAATTTAAATGCTAAAACGTATATCAACAGAAGGCCATTATAGTGACTATTTTTTTGTTTTTGCTCCTACCTGCGAGCTATATGTTGAGCCCCACATAAACCCAAACCACACCACAGGCCGCAGACAAATGGGCTGCATGTTGAGTTGCCCTGGTATAAAGGAATATCTGACAAAACAATTTGAAAATTCTGTACTTCAGATTCTTATAAATATGAGGACTTGCACTGATTTAAAAAAATCAAACATCAGCCCTGTGCCAATTCCCAATGAAAAAATCAAAGGGTGCAAAATTCCCTTTCACTCTTCCTAACAAGTTGTTATATATAGAGATATGTTAAACAAAAAAAATGAATGTACATGAAACAGACAGATGTAAAATTAGCCTACATGCCGAATCAGAGCTTAAAAACTGAGCTGCCATAATAAATGTTTTTGGTAGGTTCTGGGATGTCAACTCAGAGCTCTGAGGATTCTCATTTTACCTTCTGGCAAGGGGAGATCAACCCCAAAGTTACACATTGGCAGGGTCTGACAAACGGCAGCGAAAGCCACTTGCTAGCCTCACGCTGTGCATGCGCAAGAGCTGCATTGCGCATGCGCGTGTCGCCAGTAAACAGGGCGCGCGGTTGAAATCTACTCACCCCGGGCAAGTAGATTCTATAGTTTGTCGAGCCCTGCACATTGGCATAGGGAACTTATACCACACACAGAGTTCTATTGTCATGATATAGCCTAGTCACAACATAGTTCACATGAAAAATCAAAATAAATGCAGATGTTTAAATTATGGTACTCAAAACATTTAAAAAAAAAGTATAAGTATCTATCTGCCAATATCTGGAAACAAAGATTTGTACCTATTGGACCTTCTCCTTCTTCTAACGATCTCTGATCCATGATGTGTCTGAACATAGGCAACAGGAATGCAATAGTCTTTCCACTTCCTGTTTTAGCAATACCAATCAAGTCACGCCCACTCATAATTGCTGGGATAGCCT
Organism: Pelodiscus sinensis; assembly: GCF_052426305.1. Taxonomy (NCBI): domain Eukaryota; kingdom Metazoa; phylum Chordata; order Testudines; family Trionychidae; genus Pelodiscus; species Pelodiscus sinensis. The sequence goes on from NC_143067.1 coordinate 13,877,067, forward strand.
GAGCTTGGATTGGAGTGGGTTTTTCATAGCCATGTCTTAAAGAAAGAAAAACAACAAGTGTCAGGAGTAAAAAGATTTCTCATGAATTGTACATAATCCTGCTGGAAAGTTTTACATATTCTATATTTGAGTAAAAACTTCAGTTTCATAAAAAAAAAAAAAACCTACCCCATACACCCAAAATAACCCCAAACAAACAAACAAAAACCCTACTCAAACCAGCACAACAAAAACACAATGAAGAAACATGTGTTGCATAACTGGTACGAAAGAAGAGTTTATGACTGACTAGAAGAGAAATCCTGAGTGAGCACCTTAATTTAGATGACTGGTGTTCACCGTGCCATACAATGAGAATATGTAAGACAAATACGTTTCCTGGCCTGAACACTCCACAGTCTAATGACACAAGGACGCAACGGGGAGGGGGGGAAGAAAGGTATTTTGGTTCATAAAATGTTCACTCACTTCTTAAGGGAACTGAGAATCTTCATGGAAATACCACACTGTACCCAGGTTTTGATTGGTTTGGGGCAGCCTTTCCCCTTTACTATTATTCCCTCCATTTCCAGCCTGTATACATTCACCTCTGAAAAAAAATATAATATGGATTAATATAGAAAAATTACCTTACAAAATTACCGTACAAAATTCTATTTGCATTTGCCATTACCCTCTAAGGTCATTTTAGCCAGCTCTGGAACTTCAACATAGAAGTTTTTCCTAAAGGGCTCATATTCTATCTTTCCATGATCCACTGGTTCCAACAGCTTCCTCTGTTTGGTCTGATAACCTGTCAGGGCAGTCTGAAGATCAACTTCCTCCTCTTCTGATGAGTACTGTAAGATAATAAAGAAATATATTCAGTGATAAAAATAACCTTCAAGGGCTTGATTTTTCACTGGCATAGCACTGAAAAATTACTGACGGGGGAAATTTCTCTCTGGTGTGCTGCACTAAAACCATCGATGAAAGGGAGAATTACTTTACGTTTTGAAGATCTCCCACTTTATACACATTCATTCTTTTGCCGATTTCCCTTCTCATCACTCCCCACCTGTTTCCCAATCTGTAAAATAAAAATATCCACCTCCCACGGGTTCAAAGAGTCTTAACACATTAATGTTTAAGTATTTTGAGATCAACTTGAAGTGTAAAGATAACTTAATAAACGTAAGACCAAGAGTTTGATAATTAAACATATACAAATAGCTATGTAATTTTTGTGACTAAATATGTGAGTTTAGAAGCTACACACATACATAATCATTTAGATGTTCAATTGATTATTCACATGCCAAACTGCCATGATGGAATGCACAATTTCAACATATGTGTATAAAATGTGAATTTGCCAAGTTTAGGCATCCACACATCAACTGAATTATATTAAAAAGTTATCGACCTAAACAACTTGATGCATTTAATTTTCATTATCATGTTGTCTCTATACATGAATGTGTGAGCTGCAATTTTTTTAAATGAATCAGTGTCAGCTCTATTTTCCCATGATTCAACAACATACATAACCAAATGTCAAACCTTTAGCACGTGAGTAGCCTCAATGCAGCCAATAGCTCTACTTATGCGCTTAAGTAGTTGACTGAATCAGGGCCCCTTTTTGCAAGAAAAACAGACAATTTCCATAACAGACACCTAAGAGTTTTCAATTACCTCCATTGCATCTTGGTCATTCTCCATAAGCTCCCCTTTCTTCTTTTCTGATTCCACAGCTGCTTTTTTGGTTGTCACCACAGTTACTACTTTGGTAACAGTTGGTCCAGATTTCTAACAAAACATTTAAAGAAAACAATTACAGATTGGACAACCCTGATCTGGCTTCCTCAGGACCTTACCAGTCACGGACAAGGGAGTTTGCTGGACCAAGGAAGGTCGGGGGAGAGGGGGGTGGCAACCTATCTACTGGGCTCCTCTCCCCAGCTACCTGGCACCACAACTCTTGGCCCCCTGGCTGCAGCAGCCCTGCTGGCCCCAGGAGATTCGATGGTAGCCTTCCTGGCGCTCGCAGTCCCACCAGCCTCGCCAGCCGTGGATTCTGCAATTCCCTCCCCGTTCCTGGCCCTGCCAGCTGTGGATTCAGTGCCTTCTTCCTCTCGCGCACCTCCCCCCCCCCCCCGGCTTCCCAGCACTGCTGGCTTCCAGTGCTCGTGCTGGCTTCCCAGCCCGTCTGGCTGCAGGCTCTGGTGTTCCATGAGCTCCGCTGCTATGCTGGCTCCAACAGCCAGCTCTGCTCCCAACCTCTGTGCTGAGGCTCTCTAGTTCAGCAACATCCGTGATTCATTTGTGGAGATTAAAGGTTATGGGCAGGTATGCATTACATGTAGTCTAAGCTGTCTTCATCTATTTGCATACTTTCCCTCTCAAAAAGTGTTCTTCGATATAATTTTTCCTATATTAAAAGCTAAACTACTAAAAAGAAGACAACCTTAATTTTTCACCTTTTCACTCCCACCTCCACCTTTCACACTTCTCATATTAAACTTCTTGACCTCTTCTTTAACTTCTTCCATATAAGCATCCAGTGGATCTAATTCTTCATCTTCAATCTCCTCCTCTTCCTTTTCCCCTTCTGCAGTCTCCTCTTCGTCATCTAGTACACAGAGAAATATTTTTGTTTAAAAGAGAAATGTTTATGAATTTCAAAATCCTTGGGTTTTTTTCCTGCTTTCAGTATAGAACTCTGAAAAATGTTTACAAAGCACACACGAATGCAGGAACACAGTACTATAAACTTATAGAACACAGACAAAGAATATAATGAGAATAGGAGCACATCCCCAGGGGTGGAGTCAACCAGGGAGGAGAAAAGTATCTGGGACAGAGAGGATAGGGCTCTCCATATGTTGTCAAAGGGTTTATTCACCAGGTCAGAGAAACCCTGGAATCAAAGGACACCATTACCCACTGACACCACATGGGCACTCTCCTCCCCAGAGAAAATTCTGCCTCCAAGGGGAAAAAAAGACAGATTAAATTTGGAGCTGCCAGAGTAACCAAAGTGCTCCGACAGCCTGCAGAAGTTCCTCTAACACCAAGAGCAGTCATTTTAGAAGAATCCTCCATTCTTGGAGAGATGCAAGGATGGAGATTCTCGATAAGGGATATGAGAACACCACAAGATGAAAGGCTGGAATTCGCTGTTCTGAAATAGGTCATTGGTAAATGGGCAATTTAGCTAGGATTTTAGTGGGTAAAAATAGCAGCTACAAGTTCCCAGAACAGCATTAGGTCCACAAAAACATCAAAGGCCTACATGAGAATTGTTGTTTAATTGGGAATGAAGTAAGAGAGAGAAGAAAAAACTACCATTATGTCTCCATAACTGACTTGAGTAATTGCACACCATTATTACTGTATCGTTTGTCCTCTCATTCCTCTCCTTTACCAGTTGCTCTCTCTTGTGTTTTAAGCTATTTAGGATCATGAACAAGTCTAGATTTAATAACTTTACAGCGCCCTGAAAAAAATAACTGAAGTTTTAAAATCAGATGTGGTAATTAAAGCTGTGTTTATTACTACAAAATGAAGCAATTATCTGTTAATTGTTATATACAAATATTAAGAAAATACCATCATCATCTTCTAAGCTCCATTTTTTTCCTTGTTTCATCTCTTCAATTTCTTTTTTCAGTTCTCCTATGTTTTCCATAGCCTTCTTGCGCTGTTCTTCCCTCCATTTCTCCACTCTCTCTTTTCGTTTTCTCATTTCCTCCTCTAGTTTGTTCTGATCAAAGTTCTATTAGAACCAAATTAAAAAGTTATGAATTATTGGCCTGACTCTGCACTTCTTCTTTACATCAACTCCTCCTTCAAATATATGGGAGTTTTGGCTCAGGACTGTCCAATATAAAATACACTGCAATAAAAGTTTAACTTAATATATCTCAGTTTCAATTTATAGTGACAACAATTACAATACTTGCATGAGCAAAGTGATGGTAAAATAATATGAAATGTAGTTATCCACTTTGCAACTTCGTTCTAGGGATCTACATTTCTAAACAAATACTCCTAAACGCACCAGATTTTCCCATCCTAATATGCAATATATACAACAGCAGTGGTTCTCCACCTGAAAAGCCACCATGCAACTCACTATTTCACCACATTATGTATATCAGAGAAATAAGCTATGTGGGAATTATGGTGGATGAGTCCTAGGCCAGAGTGCTGGTTGAGGGTGCATGTGTTGATGACTAGATTTGGTGAGGATGTTGGTTTGGTGGTCTGTTGCTGACTCCTGCCAGACTGGAGGGTTGCTCTTAAAGCAGTTCTTCCCCTGCTTTGGAGCCAACTATTGTTTGTGTTGGAGACCTGCTCTAGAACTGGAGGAAATAAAAAACACAGGAAGCAAACTGCTCCTTCCCTTTCTTCCCCTGACTCCTGCTAGGTTTTAGTGATCAAAGGATGTTTTGTACATAAAAATGTATTTAGGAAGCACTTGACCTGAAATAAGATTTTACATGTTTCTAAACTCATCTAGTCCCCAACATCCAGCAGTCAGTGGGATGCGACACAAGTGATCCTTCATAATCTGCTTGAGGTTTGCATTCTACAGACTGAGAAGCCTTGCATTAAGGGAAGAATGTTTCTTCTGTTAAGTGGTAGAAGCATACCCATTGTAATGGAAGTCTGTGTTATATGACCTAAAATGGATTATCTAGGGTGACATTTTAGACACACAGTAAACTATACCTAAAGTTTTAAAATAAATGTATCATTTGTAAGAGCTAATGTTTAAACGGATACAAGTTTCTTTCAGTGGTCAGAATACATACACTAACATCTTTGTCCTTTTCTTCTTCTTTGTCTTCTTTCTCTTTTTTCTTTTCTTTGGAAACTTCCACACCTTCTGTCTTTTCTTTAGACTTTGAGCTGAAAGATAAGGTCAAAAACCTATGTACTGCATGTCTGATCTCAACAGACTATTCAAGCTAATTAGTCTGACTACTTTAAAGCACTTTATAACTACTAATTAGTCATATTACTAATTGTAATATGATAATAATAAACAGGAGGTTTGAATAGTTTAACAACCCACAGCCCTGAAGATCACCACTTCCCAGATGAAGGTGGTACTTGAAAGCTAGAAAGTCTACCGCATACACTGGCATTGGAGGACATTCATATATTAAAATTATTTAAATAACTCTTGTAATAAGAATAATGAATGCCCACTCAATTTTCTAAGGGGTATTATGTGATTTAACCACAGTACTTTCAACAAAAATTACATTTTCAAAACCCTTCATGAGTGTCAGCTGTGCTAGAGATCACCTTTAATGCATTCTTTCTGCAGAGATGTGACACAAAACATCACTTGCTGACCCAGATGTAACTATGACTTACTGGAAAGATACTTTGATAAAGAGTCAATCTAAACTTTTTTTAAGGTGTCATATAACCTTAACTTTAGGTATATTCAGGTATTTTCTTGAGTCACTGAAATAGAAATATTCCTCCAGCGAAAAGCATGAGAGTTCCTAATACGTAAAACAGCATTTATAGAACTTAAAATATTTTATAGTTTCCTTATACTCTTCTATCTGCTAGTATACATCTGTTCTCTTGTCTTGCACTTAGGGTACGTCTAGACTACATGCCTGTCGCCAGAGGCATGTAGATTAGGCTACCAGGCATAGGAAAATGAAGCAGCGATTTAAATAATCACCGCTTCATTTAAATTTACGTGGCTGCCGCGCTGAGCCGACAAACAGCTGATCAGCTGTTTGTTGGCTCAGCGTGGTAGTCTGGACGCGCGGGGGTCGACATCAAAGGCATTTGTCGACCACCCAGGTATGCCTCCTGGGATGAGGTTTAACTGGGTGGTCGACAAATGCCTTTGATGCCTTTTGTCAGCTATTTGCGACAAGAATTGTCTTTGTTCTGTGCTTGTACAGCATCTAGCACAATGGGGTCCTGGTCCATGACTAGAGCTCCTAAGTGCTATGCCAATACAAATAATAAATAAAATATAGGATACTTTGCTTAAAAGTTTTATAATACATTTATGTAGCTATGAAAACAACCATAAGGTTAAGGCTGTGCATGTGCACTCTGAATATTTTCCTTAAACAAACCAAACCTGTGCATGCTTTCCTGACTTACTGCCCCCAGGCCTTAATATCAAGCACAATATTTAAATACATACGAGTAGTTTTAAAAACAACACACCTTTGCAAAGTAGCTCAGCTAAATGAAACAGCAAAACATACTAATCCATTCAGTATGCCTAGTTTGCTACTGAATGTATGCATGCAGAAACAAGAACAAAGGCACTTCAAACAACATTTAGTATGGTTACTCTTCCTTGAAATTGCTTCATGTCTTCCAGGTCAAAACCACTTATGGGATATGAAGAATTTTGTATTTTTTAAATATTATAATAGAAAATATAAAAAAAAAACCTACATACCCAACGGCAAGTTAGGTTACAATGATCTCAGTTGAAACAAATTAAGATTAACATATAAGGACAGATACACAAGCTTTTTAAACAAAATCTAGACAGACTTTCCAGAAAGCCTATTTTAGTCTTCTAGCGGTATAGAGGACAAAAAACAAAACAAAACAAAACAAAAAAGTGGACAAATGGTCAGCAGGAAGAATATGAGAGTGAACTCCTGTTTCTAGATTTGAAAGATTAAATTAATGTATATGATCTAGCTCCCAATGTAGGCATTTTGATTTTGAGCAAGATTCTGCAATGGTGAGTTAATCATCTGGCAAATGACAATCCAGGAACAGGCATAAATAGCCTAAAATGCTGATAAGGCATTCTGTGGACATGACCACAAAGTGATGATGACGAGATGTAGCATAAAAAGGAGTTGCAGTCAGCTACTTGGGTGAGAAAACCAATGTTATTGTTCTCCTGGGAAAAAGGCCCATTATGCCAAGGAACACTGCGAGAAATATTTTAACTCATGAAAAGATTTACAGAAATAGTGGAAAACCAGTAGATGTATCAGATATTAAAACTGGCAACTACATCCCGTCCCCTATAGAGAAACAGACTATAAATCTTTTCATGTCCAATACCTAGCATATTAATTTCAGCAGTGAATGAGAGTACCTGTTTTCTGTTTTCTTATTCTTGGCAGGACTGGAGGAGCGTGACCGTCTACTTCTGCTTCTGGACCTCCTTCTCTCTCGACTGCGTGACCTCCTCCTCTCTCTGCTCCGTTCCCTCTCTCTGCTTCTTGAACGTCTGCCACAAAATTGGCGTATTTAGTATTCTGAACTCATGCCCATTATTTTAAAATATAATATATATAAAAAATTAGAAGTTTTGCTTGGGAGGGAACATTAACATAAATTAGTCTATTTACATGGGGGAAAACAGAATCTTCAGCAAAAATCTGCAAAAGGAAGCCAAGAGCCATTAAGGCTAAGACAGGGTTACCAAATCCAATTATGCTACGTACTACTTTACCTAAGTAAAACCAATTACAAAAGGCAGATACCATCACCAGTCATACAGAAAGGAACAAAAGATATTCATAAGACATTCCAGAGAATTTGATACTTTGACTAAGTCAAGTCTCATTTTTCAAGAACACATACATTTCCTGAGACTTTGAAACTCATACCTCAAGCGCTTTCTGTCCCGTGACCGAGATCTCCTCTTCTCCCTGCTGCGTGACCTCTCACGCCTGCGTTCTCGATCTCTACTTCTAGATCGTCTGTCTTCTCCACGTTTTGCTCTTTTGTCAGATGGAGATCGACTTCTAGAACGGCTACCAGATCGTCCACGTGATGTGGAGCGCTTCCGATAATGCCTATGTAATTGCACATTTACAATAAAAAAGTAAAGATGTAAAGGAGAACACTTTGCAGATTATAGGTACTGAAATCACATTTAGAACAAAAACCATAAAAAGGAAGGGCAAGGAGTTTTTTTTGTTTTTGTTTTAAGATTACAGAAGTCTTCCCTGGTCTTGCATAACGGAATTAGTACACACACACATGTCCCCTATTGAGATATTGAAGATAGCTGGATTATTTGCTATATATCATTGAAATAATCCTAATGAGGCTTCACTACAAAAGTCAAGCTTTTTGTGATAGCATCATAATCTCAGGAGGGGTTTACTATTGAGCAACATCAATTTTATGTGCAGGAAAAAGATTAAAACTGCATTTAAAAAAGTCTCAGACAGTCTGCCTCAGTTTATAGCTCAGTTCCACAGAGATACTATCAAACGCCAGTCAAAGGATTGTGTACAAATGTGAGCCTGTGTGGCGTAATGGAAAGGGCACTAGATTGAGAATCAGGAGACTTAAATTTTATTCACAGCTATGTTAGGGTACATCTACACTGTGGAGCTATTTAGGGATACCAGAAGTCTCTCTAAATAGCTACTCTGCATCTATTGAAGGAGCCTGTTATTTCGAAATAGATTTCGAAATAATGGGCGGCTTATTCTGGCATCCCAATGGTTAAGGGGAATTTTGAAATAGCGAGTTATTTTGAAATTTGGCACTGTGTAGACAGCACCAAATTACAAAATACGCTATTTTGAAATAGCATCAAAATAAGCTACGCAATTTGCGTAGCACAAATTGCGTAGCTTATTTTGAGCTAAGGGTACTCTGTAGATACACTGTGTCTGCTGTGTCACCTTGAGCAAGTAACTTCTTCACCTCTTTGTCCCTCTCTATTCCCTTCCAACCTCTTCTCAGTTCTGTCTTAGACTGTAAAGTCTCTGGGAAAGAGACTATCTCGGCAGACATTTGTGTAATTTGCAACGGAGCCTGGATCTTAGCTGGAGCAAGTGCTCCCCTCATAAAATAGGGATATAACAGTATAACCATTTAAATGGTTAACCCTCAGTTACTGTAAATGTTTCACAATGGCTCCCAGCCCGCTCCCAGGGAGCCAGCTGCCACCCCTTGCTGCTGGCTCTGTATCAGCGCTTGCAGTGTGGAGCAGCATCTGACTCCCTGGGAGCAGGGCTGGGAGATGGTACATGGGAGTAAGGATGTTAAGGACTAGTCCAGTCCACTAGTCAATCCTCCTGCTTGCTGCCTCTATCTGATGGGGGGGGGGGGGGAAGGAGGGAGAAGAGAGGAGAGGGTACTTCAAAGTGGCAGCGCCACAAGGAGCCCGGGTAATGCTTATCGGTTAACCATTCAAACAGTTCCACTCGTACACCCCTGCTGGATTCCAGAGTGTGGGTTTGTCTTCACTGAAGAAAAAGACGGGGGGGAGGGAGGAAGGTGCGCTCATGACAACATAAGAGCTACTTCTATAAAATCCTAGTAGAGGTACCACAGGTAGTTTTTGTCTTGATAGTATAGCAAGTCAAAATGTCAGATCTATATTCCTTCCGACCTCTGCCATTTGGACTAACCTTCACCAGCTACACCCCCCACTGAGAACATGCTCCACAACGGCGACATGTCTCCCAGGCAGGGTGAACACTGAAAGACGCAAGTGGACGGGTTGGCTGGAACAGATAGGTACAGGGTGTTGGCATTTCTAGTCCCCAGGAAGGAGATGCCAGGAACGCAGAAGTATTGTGGGAAGTGCTGGCTGCTTAGCCTTGTGAGGAGAGCCTGAGAGGTGCTGACTGGCTTACACTGGCCATGTTTGGGTCCAGTGTCATGCCAGTGGCGAGCAGATTACATCCCGGAAGAGCCGGCGCAGAGCAATCTGCACATGTGCAGAACCGCACAGCTGGCAAGCGGGGTTCACCGCCACTTGGCAAGCCCTGTTCATGCCCATCAGTGTGAAAGAAGATATTTGCATATATATGCCACCACTCTTCAGGTACGGCCCTCAGCATGTGCTGAGAGTATCATTGTGGCCCCCAGGGGCTTCCACAGTTGAATAGCCCTGAGCTACAGCAAAACAAAAACAGCAGTGCCGTGTCTCCATTAGGGTCTCTGCATTTACAGAGATGATGCACTTCAAGGATGTTAAAAATCAGCACAAGCCATTCAGAGACGTTGATGGGTTTGAATCCCAACAGTGTTACCCATCGTTTCGGTGCACGAGCCAGCACTTTGTACCCCTCCTCCCGCCCGTAGGGCTAGAAACCAAGGCAGCCCCGTAGCTTGCTTGTTTGGGGGGGAAGGGGAGGAATATATTTATAAATATATAGCCGGAGTCTGAGGAGCATCTGAGCCGGGAGCGGGAAGCATTAGAAACAGGGGCCTGGGCCGAGCTGGGGCGCCGAACAATCGACACAGCAGCAGGGCGAGCTCGCCACTCGGGCCTCGGCCGGGCCGCAGGCGGAACAGCCGTACGAGGCCGCCCCGCTGGGAAACGGGCAGGGGTGTGGGGAGGTCTCCGTCGCTACCCCCACAGCCTCGGCAACGGCCGGCTCTGCCCTGCCGCGCGGCCCTCCCTCACGCACCATCCGGAGGGAGCCCGCTCGCCCGCGCCTTCGGGCCTTGCGCCCAGGCGAGCCTCCCCTCAACGCGGCCCCTCCTCCTCCTCCCCACCCCCAGCTCTGACAGCGGCAGGGCCGCTCCCGCCGCCTCACCTGGACTCTCGGCCCATGGCTGCCCCAAGCGCGCGGAGCAGCGGCGGCCTGTGGGATTGAGCGAGACCCAGGAACCGCTACGCAGCTGCCGCCATTACGGGCCCGTAGCGCGGTGACCAAGGCGAGGAGCGCTGCAGAGCGGAGCCGACAGGGGCCGGCCGAGGGCTACAGCGCCCCCTGGCGGCTGGAGGCGGGCAGGGCCCTCTTAAGCCCCGCGCCAGTGAGGGTACGCGGAGCGCTCCTGCACCGGCAAAGCTCCTTCTCGCACCGAGCTGCAGCAGCAGCAGTATCGCTCGCTGCCACGGCGCTCAGACCTCCGACGAGCCCGCGGCCCCGGCCAAAGTCCTTCGCGGAGGCAGCTGGGATTCGGAGCAGCAGCTCCAAGCGGGCTCGGGTGTGGGCTGCACCGGTCCCGTTTCTCATCGGCAGCCATAGCGCAAACGCCGCTGGTGACTCGCCCCCTTTCCAGCGAGCGGGGAAATGGGAGTGTCTGCTCCGGCTCTGCGCTGCCAGGGGTGGAATGAGAGAGGAGCGTCCTCATCTTCATTCCTCATCCCACAATAATTATCCCTTATAAGTCCCGAGGGCTTAACGTCCAAGAGCACTCGAGCCTAGCACAGGTGGTGTTCCCCTCTCCTACTATGACCTGTGCTAGCGGCCTCCGCGGCTACATCTCTATTACCTTTTACGAAAGCCTGTTCTACCACGGTTTATTCTCGCCCGTGGAGAAAAATGCCAACCCTACGCAACCCCGACAGCATGGCCAGAGAGCTATCCAAACATGGATACTGGACTATTCAAGTATGGATATAGCTTTAGTCAACCCTACAATTAAGGGAATATTGAGTTAAAAGGTATAGTGTTGATAAAGTTATTAGAGTGTAGTGTGGGAAAGGAAGCTGTACTTACCTAAAAATAAATGAAAAAGTGTAAACTCCCAGAAGAGCTATCATTTAGAATAGTCTAACTTGGAAAAATGCAATACAATTACAAGTAATCTGAATTCTGTATTCTTAGACTGCACAAATATCACCCCAAAGAGTGAAAGGTAAAAGTAGCCAATTTTTTCAGAATATTTAAAGCTAAAGGGTAAAGCATCTCTCAACATGCTAGAGAATAATTATAGAGCATTTTCACTTGAATAGACTAAAGGGACCCAATTATGACTTCCCTCTCTATTTCTTTGCTATGGTCTGAAACCAAAAAACATTTGCTCTAGATACAATTTCAGTCCTTTATCTCACCCATTACTAGCCCAGATTAAAATACCTGTTATTTTGTGCATGTAAATAAAAAATTATATTTTGAACACTATAGGAACTAAAATTAACTCAAAATCAGTTAGCCCAATGAAAACTGCACTTGAAAATTGCCAATTTTTTTCCTCTGCTAGTGCTACTTTTTACAGGTAAAAGTTATAATAACCAAAGTTTTACTATAGTAATAATTATATTATGAGAACTAAAGCAAGGCACTTGATCAGTCCTGTGCATTCACAGTAAGGCTGTAGAGATACAGATTAGAATTTTTATTTATGTATTAAAAGTAATTTTAAATTACTACTGAAGATAAATCTGTTTTACAGAGCAAAATATGAATCTAAACTAACACAGCCAGCCACTTACAGCTGCATGTGATACACCTGGTACAAACATAAAAACCCTTCACATGCAACAGGTCTAAGATATCAATTAACAAAGAAGTGTTTATAAATGCATAAAGTTTTGAAAAAAAGTATTGGAATTAGGTAGATTCACCTCTAAGTACGCAAACATTTATACATTGAGATTATTCAGTCGCATTCAAATTTAGGCTTTGCTCATGCAATCAATTCAGATTACTTTTTAAATAAATTCATATACATGTAATGAACACCAATTTTGTTTACTCTGTAATCTGTGTACTAACCTCATGTACTGTAATCTAACACATATGTACATTTATGTACAATTAGCCCCAAACAATACTTAGAATCTACAGAGTTTGCAATCTTTACAGAGTTTATAAATATATTAATCTATACAATATCCTATAAGTAACCATAAGTTTCCCCCTACAAACCATTACTCAGGCAAGTAGTTGATATCTGCTGTGGGCTTATTAATGTAATTGGGATACCTGCACAAACACAGTTTGCAGAGTTGGGTTCTCTTTCTCCCCCCATTCCACAGATGGGAAAACAGAGGCAAGGTCATTAAAATACTCAATGAAAGCAACAGAGGGAGTTAGTATCTGAGCTGGGATTACAGCTAAAGAATTTTTGGCTCTTGTGCTCAAATTAAACAGTTTACTAATGTAGGACTGTGAAATTTAGCTCTTTTTGATTTTCCTTATAGAACTGGGAACTTGTTTAGAATATTAACAAATCATGAGATTAATAAAAAGGGTGTCTTCCCAAGCACAGTCAAGCCATAAGAGAAGGCGGTAACAAGCATAACTTTAATGCACTTAACAGAAAACAACCAGTGTAGAAATACGGAAACATTAAACAGAATTGTGTACATGAACACAGAAAATGACATCATGGAAACTGAATTCATCCTTGGCCAATGAATGAAAGAACTTCATCTTATAAACGTTTGCCCTATCAGTTCTACATTTCACTTGGCAGCATTATGGGTATGTCTAGACTGCATCCCTCTGTTGGCAGAGGGATGCAGATTAAGCAGGTCGACATTGCAAATGAAGCAGGGATTTAAATATCCCGTGCCTAATTTGCATAAAAATGGCCACCACGTTTTGCTGACAGCACTTTGTCAGCAAAAAGTGGCAGTCTAGAGGAGGATCTGTCAAAAAAGAAAGCCTTTTTCGACAGATCCTGTAAACCTCCTTGCAGGAGGCATAAGGGATCTGTCGAAAAAGGCTTTCTTTCTAGACAGATCCCCCTCTAGACTGCCACTTTTTGCTGACAAAGTGCTGTCAGCAAAACGTGGTGGCCATTTTTATGCAAATTAGGCACGGGATATTTAAATCCCTGCTTCATTTGCAATATCGACCTGCTTAAACTGCATCCCTCTGCCAACAGAGGGATGCAGTCTAGACATACCCTATAAGTCGGACAAAAGTCTTCTCTTCTGAGTCAACATTTCCATATTAAGAGTCAGAAGCCATGTCTTCACTACAGGCTGGTTCAATGGGGTTGTGAAGAACACAGCAGGGGTTGATTTACTGTATCTAGTACAGACACGATAAAATGACCACCAATCACTCTCCTGTTGACTCTGGCATTCCACTTCAATGAGAAGTGAAAGGAGAGGTGACAGGAGAGTGTCTCCAGTAGACACAGCACAGTGAAGACACTGCAATAAGTAGATATAAGTATGTCTACTTCAGCTACACTATTAACGTAGCTAAAATTGTGCAACTTAGATTCATCCCTTGCAGTACTATAGACCAGCCCAGAGCAATATTCCTTCTGCGACCTGTGGAAAAAAAATCCGTCTTAAATCATTTCCAAGTGATAGGAATGCAAAAGAAGTAGAATGAATAAAGAATAATAATCTGTATATCAATATGCTTTTCTAGTATTCTGATTGAAACTTTTAACATGTCTACATTTGTGCCGAGACAAGGTAATCTCTTTTATTGGACCAAATTTTGTTGGTGAAAGAGACAAGCTTTCAAGCTACCCAAAGCCTCTTCCACCAAAAAAGTTGGTCCAATAAAAGATATTCTCTCACCCACTTTGTGTCTAATATCTTGGGACCAGCATGGCTAAGCTAGCATTGCAAACTGCATTTGTACTCTCAGATCTAAATCGCAATAGGTTACAGTCTAACTCTAAATGTCTACAACTGGCTGTCCAACAAAAATGATGGTAATCCAAAAGAACTGAATATAGTGTAAAATCAGAACACAAGATTCTTTGTTGTGCCACAGACATATATAACAATTGGCTCAGAAATGCAGAATTAAAATTATAAAGCAAATAATTTTAGCTGAGAAAAACTGGGCAGAAAAAAAGTCTTGTTTACTTCACAGGCATATAGCCAGATAGTTTTGCTTCCTAACTAAAAAATTACTGTAGACAAGCACCAATAAAACTACTGATCCTTCCAAACTGAAAAACCAGTATTGTTGGATTTCATCTTACACCTTGAATAGTAAGCAGATAAGCTACATGGTGAAATGCAGTAGGTTCAAATGCAGCAGAAATCATTGAAGATGGCCAGTACGAAGGGGAGACTAGCTCGTAATACACTTCAGATAATCCATTCCTTCCTCTCAATATGTCACTTTTTTGTGGGATTGAAAGTAAAACTACAGCTAGCTACTTCCCTCTAAAGAGAGAATAAAATGTATCTGCCTGGCAGCCTCCTAAATCCCTCCTGTCTGGTTTTACACCTGCTCCATAATAGGTATCAGTTCCCCCCCTCACACACTCATCTTTATGTGGAAACAAACTCAAAACATGGAGAGAAGAGCATTTTTTCCATTGTCTGTTTCAGAACTTAAAATCTCAATAAGTACAGCTATTGTGATTTATTTGGAGGGCCTTCAAAACAGTGTAGAACAAAGGAACAAGCAAGTCAGTCAACATCCAAAGGTTCTGGTATGCTGTTATTCTGTTTATAGGCAAATGTCTTCAAGAATAAACAAAAGGATAGAAATACAGAAAAATACATACATAGTCAAAGTTTATGTAAGAAAACAGAAAACAAACATACATAGCCCAGGGTTAATTCATGATTCACCAAAAGAGCACAGACATGTATGATACATTCGGAGCACTGTTTGAGGCATGGGCTTCTTGGGTGCAGCTTTCACTGTATAAAGTGAACTTGTAATCAAGGGTTGAGATGAAAGCATGGGTAAAACTAGGGTTAGGATAACAAGATAGATTCAAGAGCTGCCAAATGCTCAGGGAAACATTGTGAAACTAACAATTTATATTACTTCTAGAAGAATTATATTAGTAAGACAACAGGATTTTTTTTGCTTATTTGTCTCATTCCTGTTTCCTAACTTGAAATAAGTCATGGCTATAAGAAGTTATGCAGAAGGGATGAAGACTTCGACAGAGGAAGACAGTGAGGTGGTGCATCACCAAACTCTGCTGCAGAAAGCTATTTTTGTTTAACATTTAGAGTTTGAACAACAGAATGTAAGGGTACATTTCATGTAGAGATTAAAAAACCCACAGATGTGATACACATGGAGCAGTCTTTAGATAACAGAACTAGTTATACATTGTGATTGGACTTGAGTCCCCATCAGTACTGGTGTGTTCTCACACCAGAGAGTCAACAAGAAAATGACACCAGGAGTACAGTGAGAAGGGCATCTTTTAACTAAATAAGCAAAAGAAATCAATCACTAACACTTGGACTCTATTCTCCACATTAGAAATTGAATAAACTGTACTAATACAACCCTAAACCCGGGACCCTGCTCTTCCATTCATTTATGAGTGGATTTAACTGTTTTCAAGCATTTCATTAGGTAAGAATTAACAAGGTATAAATTTGTGTGGCATAGGCAGTGATATAGGAATACATAACAGAAAGTTTTCTGTTGTATGGAGTTCTACAGCTATCACAGAACTTCAGAACCAAAAAAACCAAGCAGTTCATGGCAGAAAATAAAAGTAAAGAAATATACACAGAGATCTGTGAAGATGTCTCCCATTTTGCTATAGGTATCCATGGAGCGACTAATCACTTCTGCAGGGATTCCTGACAGTAAAAGAGCAGCAGTTAATACCGTTGTTTTCATCTTCTTTTCACCCTAAGCATCAAAAAACAAACAGTGATTACTAAATTATTTCATCTGGCACAATTGAGTTCTACTTAATGCAGTACACCTAATTTTAAGCCAATACATGATTTTTGTAGTATGTTTGTTTAAATTGTCAATACAGAAAATTTACATTCCAGCTCAGGGTTGCTCAACACATAGCCCATGGGCCACATGTGGCCTGCAGCCTGTTTGTTTGCAGCCCATGGTGCAGTTTGGATTTACACAGGGCTCAACATGTTGTCCATCGGTAGGAGGCAAAATAAAAAAAGTAATCAATATAATGGTCTTCTGTTGATATGCATTTTAGTAGTTAAATTCCTGGACCGTCATTGCTCATTAAAAGTGCTTTCATATCAGGTATATACTGTATTTTATTAATATCAGCAGAACTGAATTAAAGGGGCCTGTATGTCGTGTAGGAGGTGCTGGGAGCGCCAGGGCATTGTGGGAAGTACTTTGTACTCATGTCCATCTGTGTGAAAGAAGCTATTTGCATATATATTTGCATGTATATGCATCCACACTTAAGTTGCAGCCCTTGGAATGTACTGTGAATATCATTGTGGCCCCTGGTACTCTGCAGAGTTTTTTTGAAAAAAGGCTGTTTTTCAGGAAAAAAAACACTTACGATCACACCGCAATCATGTTCTTTCGGAAAAAAAAACAACCAAAAGAACAGAGGGGTTTTCTGATTTTGGTAAACCTCTTTCTACAAGGAAGAAGCCTTTTTCCGAAAGAGCTCTTTCGGAAAAAGGCGTGTGTAGACAGGGAAGAGGGAGTTCTTTCGAATGAAGAGGAAAGAGAAAAGCACAGGTGCTCTGGTGGCCATTCTGTCCATAGTAATCACAGCTGAAATGCCAGATAGTGTCCACACTGACACTTTCGCAGTGTGGACGCTCTCTTTCAGAAGAAGTTTTTTCAGAAGATCTCTTCTGGAAAAGCTTCTTCTGAAAGAAGTCTGCAGTCTAGACATAGCCTGGGGCTTCCAAAGTTGAGTAGCCCTGTTCTAGCTATCCTCTTGTGAAGTTTTGTATCCATTCTCTGTAATTGTGCAATAGTGCTAGGATTCTGGACATTTCTTTTTGTCCTTGTAGCTGAGTCATGCTGAGATGGCTCCAATTTTCTTTCAAACCACCATGGAAAATAGGTTAAGTCTGAGTTAATTTAGCTATGCTAGCAAACCTTCTCAGCACAGATATAGCTTATACAGGGGCGGGGGGGCATACCTGGGTTGTCGACAACTCCCTTTGATGTCGGCAGGGGAGCGTCCAGACTATCGCGCTGAGCCGACAAACAGCTGATCAGCTGTTTGTCGGCTCAACGCGGCAGCCATGTAAATTTAAATGAAGCGGCGATTATTTAAATCGCCGCTTCATTTTACTCTGTCGGGTAGCCTAATCTACATGCCTCTGGCGACAGAGGCATGTAGTCTAGACGTACCCATAGACTGTACTGGCAAAAGCATTTTTTGCTGGCATAACTGTATCTACACTAGGACTTTTGCCATTATAAAAATGTCAAAGATACTATATCCCTAACTGACATTACATTATCAGCAAAAGATTCTAGTACAGATCTGCTCCAAGTATGAAAGGCTTTCATCTATCCTTTCATTTCAAGCCATTCATTCTTGTTTTCTGTTCTCAAACTATCACTTCAATGCTAATCATGTGGCATCAAGTCCAGATAGCAAGACTCAGCATGAACAGTAAACACCACAAATTATTGACTGCTAGGGAGGATACAACCTTCTAGAGACCCTGGGCATTATCTCTCCCAAAGACTGACAAGGAAAGAGAGTGGTGTGTCATGCTGATTTTGAACTCTAAGCTCTTCAGGGCTATGACTGCCTTCAAGATCAATTTGGTCACACAGTTTTGGGAATCTGAGATCTTGATCTTTTTCTAATGCACAAAAGTTATATAGTTTAAAGCCTGACCCCACGTGTGGACTTTAGAAAAAGGCAGCTGAGACTACTGCTTGGTTCTTTTGTTTTTATACCAGAAATCCTAGCAAGCAATTTGGGGAGGGTGCTCTTTTGCCCTGACAATGATCTCCTGTGGGATCCTGCAGGATTCCACTACCGACAGAGAGCTGTAAGGATGGCTAGCAAGGAAATGGAGTGAATTATCTTGATAATACCCACTTTGTATTTTCATTTCATCCAACCTATTATAATCAAGCATATTTCTGTGTCTGGGGCATGAGGAGAGAAAATTAAAGTTAAATGGTATAAAACGGAGGTAATGACCAATATTCCCTCT
The DNA here is from genome assembly GCF_052426305.1 of Pelodiscus sinensis. Taxonomy (NCBI): domain Eukaryota; kingdom Metazoa; phylum Chordata; order Testudines; family Trionychidae; genus Pelodiscus; species Pelodiscus sinensis. The sequence goes on from NC_143067.1 coordinate 13,895,584, forward strand.
AATATTTTCCATCCATGTGCAGAATAAAATTGTATGTGTAACAAGGCATGTGTGAATGTGCACCACCAAAAGAAACAAGAAACCTTGTTCTAGGTGCTCTACTAATCAGCTGGGTGGCACTGGAATCTCTCCTGAGTGGCCACATGAATGCACAGCTCACAGGGAACACTGGTAATCACCAGCTAGGGCAAGAAGCCAGGGACTATAACAAAGACTGCCTCCTCCCTGGTTGTCAGTCAAGTGTGCAATCTGTGGTCTTCTTTTTAGATGAATAGTTACTTCTAGATAATCTTAACAGTGATGACCAAAACTGCTCCCCCCACCCCCAATTTTTTTCTGGTCAGGAGATTGTAACCATCTCTGGATGCAACCTTACTCCTGTAATCAATGCCTTTATCATCTCTAAATTAGATTATGACAGTGTGTTCTATTTAGGGCCTCATCTTAAATGGATTTGAGAACAACTAGCATAAAATGCAGTAGCTTACTTGATAAGAAGCTTCTCCCTCCATGGTCAAACATACAGTAGCTACCAAGCTGGTTTCTAGGTCAAATTCAAAATGTTTGTTTTAACATATACAAATCACAAATGGGAAGGTGCCTGTCTGTTTAAGAGACCATCTCTCTCTCTCTCCATGCAACACAGCTTCAGTTGGCATCAACCACAGGTGATCACACTGGTGTTTACTCAGTTTTGTAAATGAAACTGTTACAGTGCTCTCTCAAGGACTCTGATGACCTTCAACATCTCAAATGTATTCCTGTGTCAGTGGACTGAAATAGTCTTAATTTATTGACCATTAGGAGGCTTTGAAAATTCCATCTCTTAGAATGGTAATTAGGAAAGGGCTGAGCCTAGTAGGTTAAGGTTTTTGTAGGAGCTCATGTGGGAATGCTTTATGACTACTGTTCTTGCGATGGATGAAATGGCTATTTATTGTGTTATAGGCTGTGGCTTAAATTATTTGTCTAAGGTCCTAAAATAGCTGTCTGTTAGGCATTTTATACTGAAATTCATTTTTGGAACAACAACAACAAGTTGTGGGAAATTTCAAAATGTTGTAACCTATTACAGTTTAGTGTTGCAACTTACTACAATACAACACAGGTAAATCAAGCCATTTATGAACATTTAAAACACAGTCTTATATTCAGGATATCCCAACATTTTAATAAAGCAATAAAAATGGATACTGATAGCAGAATAACCTGCATTAGCAAATATTAGTCATTGCTTACAAAACAAATAGATCACACAACTGTATCCTAGTAATATACTAAAAAGAAGGGAAAGCAGTTTGGCCATCTCCTCTCAAAATGTGTCAGAAGAGCTGCACTTTCCAACTAGAGAGCACTTTCCTCTATCTGATAGTGGCAGCAAAGGTGGTGGGGAATCGACTAGTCGACTAGTCTTTAACTTCCCTACCGGGGACCAGTTGGAGTGTCCAGATGATCCCCAGCTCCGCGTTGTGCTGCCCCTTTGAAACTCTGTGGAGCCAGGGATCAGCTGGCACTCCAGCTGATTCTGGGCTCTGTGTTGCACTGCCCCTTTGTTGAAGCGTTGCAGTGATGCAAAGGAGCAGCGCTGCATGGAGCCAAGGGTCAGCTGGGGACTTTAGCTGGTCTCAGGCTCTGTGCAGCCACAGCAGCATTTTCAAGGGGAGGCGTACGCGATTAAATTTTTTAATAGCTTGACAGCCCTAGTTTAAAGCATCACTGCAACATATACAAAGAAGTGTAAATGTTATCAGCAAAAATATTATTTCCATATTCAAAAAGTCACATCTGAAAGTAGTACAGTTAAATAACTGAATTTAGAATCATGGAGGGTAGAGCTAGAAAAACCTAATAAGTGAGCTAGTCCAGGTAATCTAATCCAGGATGGAGCCTCCTAATCCATTGTCTGGTGTTTTCTGCACATCAGTTTAGAATGACTTCTTGAAAGTTATCTGTTTTCAATTACTTACCTAAAAAAGTCTGACCGCACTGTCTATATTTAAATTTACCACCCCTTTGAAATGGAACATTATAATTTTAAACTACAGCTCAACCACTGGTTGACTTTCCTTTACCACACTTCATTGTAATTAACTGGGGTAGATATGTAAAGCAAAGGATACAGTTTCCTATTGATGAGCAGGAAGTTACACATGTAAATAAATTCTCACATTTCAAAGTCTTCTACCTTGAATTTGACCCCACATTTAAACAATTATTAAGCAAATGAATTCAGAGACTTTGAAAATGAAGGCCCAATGTTCAGTTCACTTTGAGGGGGAAAAATTCCGTGAGTGCAAAGATCTCAAAGAAACCACACACCACTAATTACAGGTAAGTACTGCATGGATGTCAGGTAAATGCTACATTATGCAAGGAAGAACTAACTTTATGTTCTGATCAGATGCTTTTAATTGTGCTATGACAATGTTTGCTAGATAGAAGAGCAAGAAAATAGAACTCATTTTCACTTGAGGCTTTAAGAGGATTTGAATTAAGATCCTAACAACTTAAAGGTTAATGCATTAACCCACAACAATAGGTGTCTTTCATTTCACTACTTTAAAATGAAAAGAAGCCACATTGATACATCAATCAGTCACTTAAAACTTGTTTGTAAAGTGCATTTTGGGCCCACTCTAAATTATTGTTGCAAAAGTTAAATTTAGATTCTTTTTAATTTAATCTTTTCTAAGTACTGATCTTACCTTTGGAAAATATTTGGACAGTCCCATATATGCAAGTTGTAGAGTAAGAAATGGAGCAAATATTGACTGTAAAGATTGAAAATATGAAAATTAGACAAAATAAAACAAGAATAAACGTATTCCTCCAAGGCAAATGCCAATTATTTGTAATAAAATTTAAGTCACTGCACTGAAAAATCATTTATGTTTATGAACACTAGTGGCCTAAACAGATACATTTAACCATTAAGGTGGAATATCTGCATAATTCTCTTAGGCCCTGACCCTGAAAGGAAATAAGACTGATTTACCAATTATTGTTGCCACAGGTACAATATCACTGCTGTCTAAAGTCAACCCAATTGCTTAGAGGGTGGTAATTTGTGCTAGCTACATATTTTTAGATGAGATTCCAGCTGGAGACACAGGCAGATGCATGAAGCAGTCTGGTGCTAATGTTCTTAGTCTCTAGTCTAGAGGGGATGAAGTTATAGTTTGCACTGATCTCAGCTGCCACCTGGTGGCTGCATTACCCAGACACTGAAGGTACTAAGATGATTACCTACTCCAAGAAGGTAATGATGTACTACTCAGGGCCTTATAAGGTGGACCAACAGAAAAATAAGTTCTCTACTCATCTAGTCACCATCTATAGAGGAGGATCCTAAATATATGAATTTAGTCCTTTTCTTGAGGTGACATGAACGTGGGATTTGCAGCAACAAGGCAAAATCTTTTCCTTAACTCACCAAGTACTTGCATACAAAAGCTCTAACTCCAATGGCGAGAAGTGCACATCCCACCAATCTAAAAATGCGAAAAGAATCAAATTCCTCCCCTGCATTTCCGTTCTCTTGATTAGGCTTCTCATTCATCAGCTGGTGTCTTAGCTTCATAGCTTCATCAAATCTTGATAAGTATTGATCTAATCTGTGTCGAGGTGCTCTCTGTGAAGCTTCTGATACCAGATCCCCTCTGCTGCGATGCCGGAGCTCACTAGTACCATCATTACCAAGCTCAGACGCTTTACTGAACAAGTCCTTTTTATCTCCCTTAAGCTCTATAATGCCACTTGCATGGTCAGATGTTCCTGACAAATTACAGACAGAATCACCAAGTACAATTCGCTTTGAAACTGCAGGAATAGGGAGGGAGTTTGGTTTATCTTGCTCATGCTGAAGTTTTGATTCTGTGTGACTTTCATCATCTGAAGAGGAGAAACAAAAGAGAATGTTATTCCCCATGAATATTTAGATCAGCCTCTCAGCTGATTTTGGACATCAGATTAATGTATTAAAACACTTTTGTGAAACCAGTCTTACAATTGACAACATGTTCAAGTTTTTCTTCACAGCATTTATAAATAGTAATTAGTCAGTCTTTCTAAAGGAAGAAGTAAACGAGAAGTAAACGAGTGACTATCGGCAGTCTCATTTTACAAACAAACAGAGAAATTGAGGCAGTGGTTAAATGACCTGCCCTAAGCCACAGAAGACAACTGTGTTAGAGAGCTAAGATTAGAACTCAGGAGTTCCTGAGTCTTGCTCCTATGTGCAGACTATTACACCATGTCTCCGGCAGGACAAAAAGCATAACAAAGCCAACTTCAGCATTAAGACAAAAATTTGTTACTTGACAGCACCTTTAAATATATATACACACTACAGAGCTTCTAAAGTTACTCTCAAGTTAACAGATTTGTTAATACTGTAGAGCCCACAACATGGGGCGGCAGCCGGCTCCTCAGGGGCCAGTGCATGCCAGAAGCCGGCTTTTAAATTGGCTCCTGGCATGTACCAGCTCCCCCCTGGCAGCCCTGCTCCTGCCCCGCTCCCAGGGAATGAGCTGCTGCCCCACACCGACTCTCATGGGTTCATCCCTGGGGCTGGGCAGTGCAGCCTGGCCCTCACCCAGAAGCTGTCTCTCCCCTCCCCCACAAAGACAGTCTAGAGGAGATGACATGGACTGCGACCTAGTCAGCCTCCCTCACCAAAAGAAGAGCTTCCCCCCGGCCCCTGTGGCCTGGCCCCAGACCAGCTGCAGTTTGGGGAGAACAGGAGGGTTGCTGCAGGACAGGGAGGGCATTGGAGGCCAAGGCTGACCTCTGACCCCTGAGGACCAGCTGAAGGGCAGAGGAAGCTAGGCTGGGCCCCAGAGCAACATCCCTGGACAAACTGGAGGCTGGGACTGGCCCTCACATCCCTGGCCCCCCAGGGGTAGCCACTGGCTAGAGAGCGCACCCTGGCCCCCCGGGAGGAGGTGCCATGGAAGCAGTGCCATCCTCACCACCATGGGCAGCCCTGATAAGCTTCCCTCACCTGGCCTCCCAGACCCCTGGCCTGAGCTCCCTGCCTTGAGTCCTGCACCTCCCACCACCTTCCCTGACTTCTGCATCCTCTGCCCTGTGTCCCACTCACACCAAACCCTATGCCTCCACTTCTGCACTCACTCCAGCATCCCCTACCCCCTGCCCTGAGCCTCCTCCCACCAGCTCTCCTAACCCCTGTCCTCACTCTTGCTAAAATAAAAAGGAGACAGGTGGTACAGACGTCAGAAAACCTGCAAATATTGTCTACCAACAAGCTCTAATGTTTGAATCACTTTCCTTCTTTTATTAATCCAAACTTATTTTTCCTTCTTTTTCTTGAAAAATACAATAATTTAAACAAAGCATGTACATTTTCTTTTATTTTCCAAACAAATCCACTACCCCATTATTTCACTTACAACCCGAGCAGTCATGTGCTAGTAGACGCATAAACTGAGAACCAGAGAAGCTAATGATTCTTTTTTTAAAAAAACAATGAATTGAAAGGTCCAATAGAAGCACCCAATATCATTTACATCATTTTTCTGAATAATAATTCCTGACATGAGAAAAAAAAACAAAGTCAAATTCTATGTATGAATTAAACCATCCTAATATCTTATCTCATCATCACTGCACTGGAAGGGGATCACTGTAGTAATAACCATTCCTCCTTTCTCTTCATACTTTTAATCTTCTTACCCATCCTCCCACATGCTCAGATATTTGTTTGTAGCATTACCTGGATAAATTACTACGCTTCAAATAAATACATTAGCATGTGGGAGGATAGGTAAGAAGAGTAACAGTCATACTATAATGTTACTGGTATAAATTCTGCTGCATGGAAGGGACTCCTGCCTGGGAACATGTAAGTCCCTTGCAAATGCTAGCGTGACCAGGGATAGTTGCCAGTGAACCTGATGCCATGCCCTACTGGGTGATACAGCCATGCCAGAGGAGCTGTCTACACAGGGTGGTGGCTTCTGCAAGCAATGGCCCAACATGCTGCCACTTTCACAGTTACATTCTCTGTACAGTCCTGCAGCTACATGGCTCTCGAATTTGAATCCATGGATATACATTTTGTACTTGCACAGGAAACCATTGAAGTCAACTATAAAACTATCCAAGCAGGAGTTTCTCCTTATAAAAAAAAAACTATACAGCTAAAAGGAATCAAGAATATTGTTAAAATGAAAGGACTTACAACTGTACATTTCATCTTCTTTTACTGGTTTTGTTTTTCTGTATCTTTTATACAATGTTAAAAATTGTGGTGTCCGTTATTATAATGGAACCAAGCCTATAATAGTTTCACATAACCACCCAAACCAAACTTAATCTGTTTAATAGTGTAATGGTGAAGCAGAGATGCATTAGCTTTTCTTTCTTGGGCCCAAGAAACCCCATAATCAACGCATCAGGGCACAATCCTGTCAACCCCATCCAATGCAGAAAATTCAATTGAACTCATAGTCAAATCTGTGTCAAGAGGGATTTCCAGCATAGATCCTTAAATTGTAAATTATATTTAGGAGGCAAAATGAGGGGGAACATGTCTTATTTTGTGTTTAAACGGAGCCATATTTAGATCCATTATGCTTTATAGATAACAACATCAACCCTAACACACCCAAGGGCACTGAAAAGAAGTGCAGTGTGATTCCAAATATAAGACACACAGAAAAAAAGAGCTCAATACTGCAACAAGCTGGTGTGTATCAGTCACCTAACCTATTTTACAGAGGGCAGACGACTCCGAGGTCAGTGAAATGATCTCCACTCCAGATACCGGAGGGAAATCGCACACACGTGGGGTTTGCTGCACTGAGGTGTGTTCCTGCACAGGGAAGTGGACTCCTCCAATCTCTGCAGTACTTATGGGTGTGTTACCTGGTATCACGTAGCAGCATGGGGAGAAGAGGAATGAGGACCACACACACAAAACCCCACCACCATCGATAGCAGAGTCATGCCCCCACACATCTTGGTGGGGAAGAGTCTGTTCCCTGCTCCAGAGAGGAGGAAGATGCCATCACTTTCCATGCCCTGAGCCCCTCGTCTTGCCGAGCAAGGAGATAACGAGAGCCTGGCTGCTGCTACTGAAGCCTGGGGAGGAGGAGGCGAGGTGTGTCCTACGCCCCCAAAGCTAAGGGGCTCCCCGCACCCTCCAACCTAAGCCAGCCCCACCTCCCCTTTCCCTTTTTAATGGGAGGAGTCTCTCAGCAGGCTCCGGCCCAGTCCGGCTGCCCTCGGCGCTCGGGGGTCTCCTGAGCGACCGCTCCCTGAGCGGCCCCTAGCCCAAGGCCACACGCCGCCCCCCCGCCTACCCTTCAGCCCGGCCGGCCGGTGGAAGCCCATGATGCGGTTGATCCGCTCCTCCGACTTCAGCAGCAGCTTCCTCCGCCGGAGCTCGGCCCGGCGTTGCGACGCCGAGAGCCCCGCGGGGACCCCGTGAGGGCCGGGAGCTGACCCGGCCCCGCCGCTGTCTACCGCGGCCAGCGCCTCCAGCTCCATCCTCAGCAGAAACACGACGAGCGGCTCCACCCCCCAAAACAATGGGGCCTGACAGGCCACTCCACCTCCCCCCACGCTTAGTGCGCAGGCGTCACCTCCGCGGTCAGCCTAGCGTCCCCGCCCCCCTGCTGAAGCAGGCAGCGCCATTTTGGGGAAGGGGAGCGGCCAAGGGACCTCGGAAAGCCCTCGCGCCGGTAAGCCTCTCCAACTCGGACCGGCGGCCCAGAGTAAAGATGGCGGCTCCGGCCTCGGGATGACGACACAAAGGAGCGTGTGGGGAGGTGTCGCGCTGAAGCGGTGCCCGTGAGGGGAGACCAGAATCCGCGTGCCGTGAAGGAAGCGGCGCCCGTTGGCTGCCTGAGGAGACGGCGCAGCAGAGGGGCAGGCAACGCGGACGCCCCACTCCCACCAGCGGAGTCAGGCGCCTTCGTTTCACTGGCCCTTTACGGCCCGTTGGCGCTTCGCGGAGCTCCTCGCCCCCAGCCCTCCGCGTTAGCCCCAGGGCAGCGGGCTCTGCTGGACACCAGCGTTACCTCAGAAGGGATCCGACACATCCCTGCACAGATCGAGGCTCCAGCTGCACGAGCATGTGACTCGCTGCTGGAAGTGCGACGTGCTGGGGGAAGCCCTCAAGAGTCAGTCCTTCCCCATTCTGATGGAAATGCAGCTGAAACAAAAAACAGGAGGAGGTAGCACTTCAAAGACTAACAAGATGGTTTATTACCTGATGAGCTTTCGTGGGCCAGACCCACTTCCTGAGATCAAAGAGTGGAAGAAAACTGTCACAATTTTCTTCCACTCTTTGATCTCAGGAAGTGGGTCTGGCCCACGAAAGCTCATCATCTAATAAACCATCTTGTTGGTCTTTGAAGTGCTAAAGCAAAATGCAGGACAATGTAGCACTTCAAAGACTAACAAGATGGTTTATTAGATGATGAGCTTTCGTGGGCCAGACCCACTTCCTCAGACTAACACGGCTACATTTCTACCACTATTCTACTTTGAAGTGCTACATAGTCCTGTTTTTTGTTTCTTCCCCATTCTGGCACTGTGTGCTTGCCTTTGTTCTTCAAGGTATGGGATTATTACTGGCCGGGGCTGGAAAGCGCCTGGAAAAAAACAAGTGGCTCTAATAACTCTTCTGTTAAACCATCTCCGACTAGATTATCAACATCAAACCTTAAAGAGCTGTTTTTAGCACAGGCACCTGTGTGTAAGAGTACAGGTAGGAAGTAGCAAAATGCCAATTTTAGCTACGTAATGTTCTCCTATATTGGACTAGATTCATTAGAATGCAGTGGTAATTTCTACATTTTACAACTTCTGAACTGCAGAAGAAACGAAACATTCCTGGAACTCTATACTAATATTTTACCTGGGAAGCATTAGGTCAAGTTTAATCACTTTCCACAGAACTCCAATTACTGCCCATGTGCCAGGTTGAAATGCCTCAATTAGCTCAATACTATTCCTATTTTTGGGTTTTCTTTGCATAATGGCTATTGAGAATTTTAATCTGTACTTCCCCCATTGTACCTTCCCATTCAGAAATAACAGTTTGTTTTCCTGCGTGTTCTTTATAGGAAGGAGTATAGTGCTGTTTATAGGAGAGATGGCAAAAATAACTTAACGTGCTGCCTTTGGACTCTTAACCTCTGTATTATCATACATTAACATTAGCTTTATTTTTTTTTAATCTGGTCTGATAAACTATTGTATAGCCAGGGATCCCAATGTAAAAGGTGTCAGTCAGTATTAAAAAGATGATAGCAGGAGAGAGAAAAAATGTTCTCCTTGGCTTCTGATAGAAGCAACAATGGGGCTTGAATTGTAGCAGGGAAAGGTTTAGGTTGGACATTAGGAAAAAATTCCTAACTGTCAGGGTGCTTGGAATAAATTGCCTAAGGAGGTTGTAGAATCTCCATCACTAACAGCAGGATAGATAGGCATCTATCAGGGATGATGTGGACTAGATGGTGCTTGGGCATGCCATGAGGGCAGAGGACTGGACTTGATGACCTCTTGAGGTTCCTTCCAGTTATAGTATTCTATGATGATGTAAGGGAATGTGTTTGCATATAATTACTGCACTGTTGATCTTAATACAGGCAGTCCCCGGGTTACGTACAAGATAGGGACTGTAGGTTTGTTCTTAAGTTGAATCTGTATGTAAGTCGGAACTGGCGTCCAGATTCAGCCACTGCTGAAACTGACCGCCAGTTCTGACTTACATACAGATTCAACTTAAGAACCCCAAGTCAGCTGCTGCTGAAACTGATCAGCAGCTGATTCCAGGAAGCCCAGGGCAGAGCAACTCTGCCATGGGCTTCCTGTAGTCAGCGCTGGTCAGTTTCAGCAACGGCTGACTTGGGGACGTCTGGGGCGGTGCTGCTGGGTTGCTCCAGTAGCACCGCTCCTCGGTGCTACTGGACCAACCCAGCAGCACCCCAGCTGCTCTGCCCCAGGAGTCCTGATTCAGCCGCTGCTGAAACTGATCAGCAGCGGCTGAATCAGGACGCCTGGGGCAGAGCAGCTGGGGTGCTGCCGGGTTGGTCCAGTAGTGCCCAGAGCGGCGCTGCGGGACCAACCGGCAGCGCCCCAGCTGCTCTGCCCCAGGGTCCACAACAAAAGCCTGGTCTGCTGGGGGGGCACACTAGCTGCGCCCCCCCCCAGCAGACCAGGGACACAGGGAGCAAAGCGGCAGCGGGGGGTGCCTCGCCTCTGAGGCTTTGCTCTGGCGCGGGACCCGCTTTGCTCCCGGTGCCCCTGGTCTGCTGGAGACGGTCCCCAGCAGACCAGGGGCACCGGGAGCAGCTTTTCTCGCCCCGGAGGTCGAGGTGGCTGACCGCTGCCTGTGAGCTCCGGGGCGAGAAAGCCCCATTTGTAAGTGCGGATCCGACATAAGTCGGATCCGCGTAAGTCGGGGACTGCCTGTACAGACAATCTCAAAGGACTGAATACTTGGAAAACAACTCTGATAGGAGAAAAATGCTGACAAGAATTCCAGTTACATCTCTTCTCAAAATCTCATGGGCTCTTCAGGTCCTCAGTAGTGCAGTCCCATTTCTAGTAAATACATAGGTGAAATACTGTTTTAGATTCATGTTAGTATTCAAGCTGAGAATCTTTCCTTCAACCAATGTCCTAGTCTTATACTAAGTGTCATTCTGCTAAAGACTCTAGATAGGAAATAAAACGTCCTGATTACATTCTGGAACACAAATTTCCATATCAGATCAATCACTTAGTCCAGTATCTTCTCTCAGACAATGATCAGTACCAGATGCATCAAACGAAGATTTAGATCAGGGCTACTCAACACATGGCCGGTGGGGCACGTGGCCCTCAGCATGGTTTGGATTTACGTAGGCAGGGCTCAACACATGGTCCGCAGGTAGAAGGCAAAACAAAAAGTAGTCAGTATAATGGTTTTCTGTTGATATGCATTTTAGTAGTTTAATTCCAGGACTGTCATTGCTCATTAAAAGTGCTGTTATATGGGTGGAAATCAGGTAAATATTGCATTTTAATAATATCAGCAGAACTGATTTAAATGGGGTCTGGGTGTTGTGTAGGTGGTGTTGGGAGCACAGGGGCATTGTGGGAAGTGCTTTGTATTCATGTCCATCAGTGTGAAAGAAGCTATTTGCATATACATACAAATATATATGTAACCACACTTAAGTTGTGGCCCTTGGCATGTGTAGTATCAATGTGGCCCCCGGGCTTCCAAAGTTGAGTAGCCCTGATTTAGATTATGGAGTAGACCAGCCAGTTTTAATTATTTCCTTTCATTACTTTTAGATCTGTTGCCTTTCATGTAGGCCTTTCATCCCAATTACCTTCTCTACACCCAACAGCTGTGTATGTTCTATTTGTGCTATTTTTCCTCAATAGCCTGATCACATTTGAATACAGCATTCTAGGAAAGAATACCCTTGATTTATATAAACACTTATTTTCAATGTTACTTTCTAACCTTTTTTTTTTAAACATTCTAAAATAGTGAAAACAGCTGCTCAATTCACAGTGAATTGAGTTATCCATGCCTCCTATTTGTTGACTTAAGTAATTAAGAATGCAGTTGTGTATGACAGTTGAATAGAACCCTTCCTATGTATTTGTCAATACTGAAGTTCATGCTACACAGTACAGATGGAGCTACTCAAGGGTCCCAGAGATGACTCAGCTGTGTCTGTACTCTTTTTTTTTTTTTTTAAAAGAATAAGGCATAATACTTGGGGTTCAAAATAGGGATGTTAGCTATTGGGTAATTGAATAGTTGAGTAAATGCATGAATTCTTACTGGTTACTTGACTTTTCTAGTCTCTGGGGACTAAGAAACCAGCTCCCTATGCAGACTAGCTGCTGCCTTTGATACAGAGGCAGCAACATGGGGAAGCAGTAGCTTCTGTCTGCAAGAGATCCAAGCTCCCTGTGGACAGAGGCAGCTCTGCCTCCCCTGTCTGCAGGGAGCTCCAAACCCCACAGTCAAGGGCTGAAGCTGGAGCAGCCTCTGTCCATGGTGTGCTGGGGCTTGCTGTGACAGAGTCTGCTTCAGCAGCAGCCTCTGTCCAAGGGGTGTGTGTCTCTCTCTCTCTCTCTCTCTCTCTGAGCTTCCTGTAGACAGAGACCAGCCTCTGCCTGCGGGGAACTCAGATCCCTCCCCCTCCCCGTGCTGCTGCTTCTGATAAGGCAGAAGCACGATGGGAGGGGCAGGCAGCACAACAGACCTGTGAGGGGAGCTGGCATTTAAAGCAGGAGGTGGGAGGGGATGAGAAATGCTTATAGTTGATAAGATTAACCCATAAACCTAGGCTTATTGGTTAATCATACAGTGGACTACACATTGACATCCCTAGTTCAAAAGCCAGTAATTCTGAATTTTCCTTGTTTAAACTAACAGTGGAATTTTACCAGTGATTACATAACAAATACTTCATGTTTTTACTCCTGAAATATGAAGTGCCCCAATCTTTGTATAATTTACAAAACTGACAATTGTAGCAAGTTAGTATTTTCTTCTTTAGCTAGGTAATTATTGTTACTGAAGTGACTAATGCAACCATTGGAAAAAATGTCACCCAGCAATTGGTCAAATATGGAATCCCACTTGTGTAACTAAAAGGACTAATGGACTTTTGTGAGCACTTTCAATTAGTTTTATTGAGTAGCCAAATCTTTTAAATTAGCACAGATAAAATAAGCATTTGCATGTGTTACAAATGACTTTTTACAGGAATAAAACAGTGAAAATTACAAACTGTAAAAAGGAGGACAAGTAAATCCTGTCTCAGATTCAGAAGGGGCAAGATTTATAACTTCACGCTGAAGATCTGTGTCTGAGTTTCAGAAAACAAGGATTTAATATTACAATATTATACACTACTTTACAAAATTAAATGTATAAGGATTACATCCATAATAGTGAACAGAAGCTTAAAATCACATTTGATGGTCCCTTATATAACAGCCATTCTGCATCTTTGATTATAAATTGTTAAGACATTAGCTCTGAATAAAAGAAATGTAAATCTTATTCTAGTTATTGCAAAATAGTCTATTTAGACTGAGATTCAAATATATTAAATTATAAAGACGTATACAAATTAAAATGGATGGTACTGATGTTGACTGAAGTAACATTAATGTGTCAGACAAATAGTTAAATCTCAGAAACTAGAAAAATATTGTAAGTGTACTATGGTAGTTGTCACACTAAGATAACAACCAGGGCCACCCTTGTCTGTTTTTATTGTAAAACAGTATTCTTGACATCTGTAAACAGTGAGAAGTATGACAAAGGCAATTTACACAAGGGTGTTACTCTGCAATGATGTAAAAATAATACAAACTGAAGCAGGAGAGGTTTGTCTCTGACTGCATGGAATTAAACTAGACTTTCAATAGTGCAGGATAGTCAGTCAATTCATTATAGACATTCCAAAAGCACTGTACTCCAAATGGGGTTAATTTGCTTGCTGTTCATAAGCTTTGCATAAAAAAAATTAGGGATCATAACTTGAAATGTTGTTGGTCATTGAATTGGCATGTAGACTGACATTCACAGCTGTTAACCTAATTTACATAAAGTGAAGCTTTCTCTGAAACAGATGCTATATTTTAAAATTAAGTTTATGGACTATAATGACAAAGCACGTGGTGATAGTAAGGAAAACCACAGGCTTTTGTGTGTGTTATGAGATATATGGATTATTTCCAACATCTCAATGGGTACATTTTGTCATCACATGCCTGGAGTGGATTACCACTTCATAAAATTGTGGTTGTCGGAAGGACTGATTCTCATTTAAGAAATAATAAAAAATAAGATTTAAATGAAACCAGAAAAGTCATTTAGTGAATTTTAAAACAGAACTTCCCCTACATACTTACTTTATATTTTCATTTTGAGAGAAGATAATGCACAGTCTTAAAAAAAGCTTTTGTGAAATACATTTCTACTAGTTATGTAGACACAGTAGGCAGGGTGTTTAAATCATCTTTGGGAGAAATAAATCAGCACACAATGATAGTGGTTTTCTTGTGCTCAACTTGTTCACTATGTTTCTATGAAGAAACAGCTGCTTCTCCCCTGCACTGAGGTAACTCCCATTAGTTTATTATAACTGGAGCAGAGAAACAGGCTATGGCTGTAGAAACTGTGATCCTATCAGGTCCCGTTAAATCCACTTTGCAAACCTTTCACAAGTTTACTAGCCTAGGCACAATACCTACTTGTCTGCCTTTATTATAAACATTTTACTCACCAAAGAAAAGTTACTTAACCCCAACAAGATTTTAGCAAGTCTGCAGTAAGTATATGAGCCTTAATATAAAATAAAAACAAAGTAAGGTACAAAACTTCTCCTCCCCTCCCCACAGCTCTTTCATAGGCATATAAGGAGCAACAATCAAGTAACATAAGGAGAAACAACCTGTCATCTACAGATTGCTCTCCAATGTACTTTACTTCTCAAATACTTTGCACATCTTACATTTAAAAATATCAGCTTTCTGTAAAACCAATGTCCAGTTTCACTGTAGTACCCGCAAGTCTGTCAGTTAAATTATTATATGTATTTGGCATGCACACGGCCCTAGAATTAGGCTTGTTAACTGCTTCCATCAAAATTATTTCTGAGAGCTTTTTAAGAGCCAGATTACTTCTGGTTGGATTCAGGTTTAGAAGTAAACACAATATTCAGTGCTGTTTCAAACATATATTGATAAATTAAGGTTGAAATGTCACCACCACTGCCTCCTTTCACAAAAAAAATTAAGTTTATGGGACCTAACATTTAGTTAACTTACAAGAGCACAGAAATCTAAAGGATCAAGGTGGTTCTATGCTTTGCCTTCTGTTCTCCCACTTGACTGCCATTTAATGAACTATGAAGACAAAACCAAACTAATTTTAACTACAAGAACAAGGCTCAGTGTCAAGCTCACTTTTGCTGCCAGACCACTTGATTATAATTTTCAATTTACACAGTCTACTATGCCACATTTGCCTTTCAGGTACAAGAATAATGATATATTTAAAAGTTTTTTTTAATTAATTACTTCTCTCAATGACCAATCTATCTCAATCCATCTAGGTCAGTTTAAGCTACCTTTAGATCTATCCAACATAACCATTTCCAGAACATTGCATCCTAAAATTTTCATAATTATTTTCAAATATTTGTTCATTTCACAATGAATTGTTTCATTGCTACTTTAGGCATACAAGTTAGCTCTCTTAAAACAAGTGTTCAGTCTTTCATCAGTGGATATACTGTATCAAAGACAATACAATTTCCCTGCAACTCAATCATACTGAGGTTTTAAATCTAGCAGCTCCTCCCCCCCCAAAAAAAGCAAAACTGAGTTACAGAAATATACATTTTGAACTACATTTTACAAAATTTATTTTGCTTCAATATTGCAAATGTACTTCATGCTGCAACTGCCTACAGTAAAAACATAATTTGCAGCAAATTAAAGATACCCAACCTCTTCAAATATATTTTGATTTTTTTAAAAGTACAATATTATGTAGTTGCACATATGATTTTCAGTTGTGGTCCTTTATTTGCTTTACTTTTGTTGAAATCACAGTGAGATCTTCTTGTCAACTGCACCAGGCCACAAACTTAAACAAAAGATATTACAAGCACAATTGTTCTTTACTGCAGAAATTTTCGCTAAGCAAGAGAGCCACAAAATTCAGTGGTTCATTTATTCACTTGCTGCTGTATATGCAGGAGGAACTCATAGTATGATAAGGCAGATTCTGTTCTGTCTTCTATCATGTTCTGTAGGAAACTTGATTTCAGCGGACTTTCATCCCTTAGAAATAGAAATAAAATGACTGAGTGAAATAAAACATTCATTGACCTATAGTTGTGTATTTTTAAAGTTACAGGATGAACTAGTATTGTGAAATATTTAAAAATAAATGCATCAGCTTGTAAAGGGTAAATGAAAAGCCTGTACTGTAGGCCTCAGTCATTCATACCATAATACTGCTGGATAATGTTCACATTTAATTCACTAAATGTCTGATGTTAAACGACATGGTTATTTTTATAACATTAAAAAATGTTATATAAGACCTAATTGGCAGAGGGTCTACTCTGTCAACTCCCATCAAGTGCAACACTTATAAAGTGCCATGTATTAAATGAGAGCTGGTGCCATGCTTGCTGTTCAATAATGTCATTGTAAGACTGTACAGATGGTATACAAAGAGTCATGTGTGCTGGAAATAGTTACTTAACTATAAGGAGGTTCTTCAAAATGTGTGGTTCCTATCTGTATTGCACATGTGGGTGGGTAGGCAGGCATGGCATGCCTGCCGAATCAGTTTCTCAGCAGCGTCCAATGATCAACATGTGAGTGTTGCATCCCCTCATGCTCCCTACCGAGGGTGTAAATAAGTTATGCCTCCCAGTCTCCCTATTATCCTCTTGGGATGTAGTCCAAAGCAAAAGGTGTGGATAATGGAATACAGACTACGTATCTTGAATAACCTCCAGTTACAGGCAGGTAACTGGCGAACAGCAGGCAGCGTAGAGGAGGGTGTGAGGATCCCAAGGGAAGCATGATCTGCAGTACAACCTAGTCTGCTACCACTTGTGCAACGGTATAGTACGTTGGGAACAAGAATGCCAGATGGCTGCATAACAAAGTCTTGCCAGCATACATCTGGCAGTGAGGCCAATGTGGTGGCTTGTGTTCACGCACAGAGAGCTGTGATGCCAGCAGAAAGGGGGCTACACCTGATTATTGGTAGCATCCACAGATGCTCACTGAGACCCATTTGCAGATTTGTATGGAGGACAGGGCTTGACGTTTGGACTGTTCAGCAATGTATGAAAGGTAGAGGTGTGAGGGTAGAAAGCCAGTGCATACTGCAGACATCGAAGGAGTGTAGGACCCCATCAGTGGGGGAGGTGTGCGGTTTGGGACAGAAAACAGGGAGGTGGATGCACTGGTTTAAGTGGAATTCCAACACTACCTTCGGGAGAAATTTAGGGTGGGTGGAGCCATAGGAACACATTGTCCTTGTGGAATATACCTGGCTGAGGTTATAGCTACCATGAATAGCACTCATCAAAAGGCAGGCGAGGGGGCATGATGCCAACAGTTCAAAGGGTGGCTTTGGGAGGGTGTAGAGCCATGGCGCCCGCAGGGGCATTTGCGTGTGCCTGCCAAGTGCTCGGGGCTGGCCTGGCCCCAGGCACGTGGCGCATGCGCGGTGCCAAAGCCGGCCCCATGCACATGGTGAGCGCCAGCCCCGGGAGCGCCGCGGATTGGCCGCCCGCGCTCTGGGCGCGCGGCGCTTGCAAGGGGCGTTGGCCCCGGGCGCGCGGCGCTTGGGGGGGGGGGGGGGAGAGCGCCGGCCCTGGGCGCGTGGCGTTCGCAGGGGGCACCACCCCCGGGCGTGCGGCACTTGGGCCGTGCGGCGCTTGCCGGGGGGGGGGGGGGGGGCGAGTAAGCGCCGGCCCCGGGCACGCGGCCCTTCGAGGGGGCACCAGCCCCGGGTGCGTGGCTATGGGGGGGACCCGCCCCCGGGCATGCAGCTATGGGGGGGGGGGGGCTACGCAAGTGTCCCCGCCCCAGCAACCTCAAATGTTTGGGGACCACTGGTGTAGAGAATATGATTAAGTTCCCATAGGGGTGTGAGCTTCAGCACTGCTGGAAAAATGTTGAGTAAACCCCTCAAAGTGGACAGCAGTGGAGTGTATGAATACTAAGGTGTTATCTGGGGTAGGAGGAGGGGCAAGGGTTAAAAAAAAAAAAGATACTGATTGCTACCAGGTGTATCCCCATAGAGTCGATGACTAGAGCAGGCATTTTGAGGGCAAGAAGGTAGTCCAGATACTACACTGAGAAAGTGACTCATGTTGAGCCCATGCCATGAAGCATAATCATTTTATGTAGCATTCCCTAGTGGATTCTCTCCAGCTGTTTGGGTAAGGATTTGCCATTCAGCAGTGGGCATGCCTACTCGACTCTCATCCAAGTACCAGAGCTATGAGGTGAAAAGTGCTAGGACTGGGATGCTGGACTCTCCCCTGATCTTGTGAGTAGATCAGGGAGAATGTGAAGGCAGAGCGGCATTTGGGAATCTAAGGAGATCTGTAAATCAGAAAGGACTGGGCCAAAATGAGGCTACAAGTACGATGGTTCTGTCCCAACTATTCTTATGTAGTACTTGCAGCAGGAAGGGCAATGGGAGGAAAGGAGTAATAAAGTCTGTTCTTCTAGGGGAAGAGGAGGAGTGTTGCTCTGCAAATTCTTTCCTACTGTACCTATGGAACAGAGAGGCAGCTTCTGGTTCGTCATAGTGGCAAATAGCCCCCACTGAGGGGTGTCCCAGTTCTCAAAGAACTACTAGAGGCATGACATTGTATAGCTCTCACTCGTGACTGAAGTAGAGAGCCCTGCTGCATGCAGTGCCCAGAGAATTTTGGGTGCCTAGAAGACAGGTTACTCCTGGGGAATCTGCAGGCCTACACAACCACTGAAATTGGCCTCCCCGCAGATTCCCCCTGGCTTCCAGAAAATGTCAGGGAAGCAAAAGAAAGCAGCAGAGGGACAACCATGTGTGCAGTTTTTGGGAGTGGATTGTCTCCCCATGAGATGAGGCAAGTACACAGGATTGTAGGCCACTGCACCCCCCCCCCCCCTCGCATTGCCTGGCTCCAGGGATTCTACAGCTGAACACAGTCTCCTGGGTCTTTGTGCGCCCCTTCTATGCACTGGCTGGGAACCTTTCTATTTTCTGTGGAACATTTGAGTGCCTAAGGTGGGACTGGATAAGTGGTGGTGGGGAAATAAGTGGATTAGGGCAGGGGGAAGGGAATGTGAGGGAGAGAGAATGGGGAAGAAAAGTGGATAGGAGGAATCACAAGGGAAGTAGGAGACTGGTACGTGGCATCCCTTCAGCAGCGACTGGGGATGTCCCATTAAGCAGACATCATCAAACCCTGCCTATCCCCTCAACATCTTGACTCCTCTGATAAGTGCGCCCCCCTACCCACACCTCACTGATCCCTAACCAGCTCCTCCTGGCCCCTCTCCCATAGCACCCGGACTCCCCTACTGAGTCCCTGTACTCAGACCTCCTGCCAAGAGCCTCTCCTCTTCCTCTCCCCCCCCCACCCCGGCTGGGCACTATCCATTACCACCTGGATCCCCTGCAGTCCCATTGCCCCTATACCTGGAACCCTCCTACGAGCACCTATGCATCCAGATCTCACATTGAGCCACCCACATCCCAACTGCCCCACACAGAAACCTCTCACCTCACATCCAGATGTTCCCCCGCCCCCTCTTCAAATTAGTCCCCTCCAAACTCAGATCCTGCTGGGCTGAGTCTAGCCAGCCAGATTTGGTGTGCCTAGCAGAGAGGGACCCTTGCACTGTGTCAGGATCAGGTGCAGACTCGCTGTCAAGTTCCTGGGCTTCTCAATGCTATCCCTCCTCAATGCAGCCAGCTGTCTTTGCTCCCCACTGCTAAGCTGGAGCCACATTTATTGATAAACATTTGCAGAACGTTAAGATATGGTGTGGATAATTTTCAATTTTTTGCATAAAATAAAGCTATATATTACTCCTGAGGTTAAGCATTAGGTTGGTTTTGATGCACCAGTTCCAAAGGTGGATGGATTCAGGGCTAAGACAGAAGGGCAACAAGATGACCTACAGTTCTGGATCCCCTGAGAAAGTATCATCCTCCACAAATAAAAAATGACAAAACAAGGACAATTAAAATCACATCACGTTTTTGAAATATTTGCAATTCACACTACGCACAACTATTATAAACCTTGTGTGAGGACCATGCAGTATAAAATATGTCGCTACAGTGGGTGACACGGGACTATGCATACTTGTGTATTAGAGTTCTCAAAAAGAACCTACCTTATTATATACAGTATAGGGAAGAATGGCCTTTGCTCTCTCAACCAGGAGATAAAGGCAATTGTTCTGGTAGATTCAGCTGTTTCAAGTTCTGGAAGATGTGTCTATTAGACAAAGGTTATCATTAATTCATAACATAACATACTCTGTATTCAGGAGACAAAGTTAATTTAGTGTTAATGAAAAGGGCCAAGCACTGTAGTCAGGCATAAAGCACGCATAGTTAATACAAAGCTATTCCATATACCACTGCAATTTCAGTCTCAGACCATCCTTTAACAAACTATTAGTTGTGTGAAATCGAATAGTGACTTTTGGCTGTCACAACTATGACTACGTTCACAGATTCATTTTCACTTGTGACCTAAACTAGAATTTTCCAACAACTTACAGAGCTGGTGAACTAACCCACTCTCCTTCCTGGTCCCAATATTCTCAGTCTGCTCAGACTTTTACTGGATTTAACTGATGGTTATTAGCTTCTACTTATTGTGGCTTCATGATGAGAGAGATGGGCTAAGATTATTTAAGTGGGGAACCTAAGGAAGAGTGTCATAGGATGGGGGAACAAACTTTTACAATTATGAAAAGCTCTTTAGCCCATAACGTGATATTTTATTTATATTTATAATACATTGTGTGTTCTATTAAAGACACTCTGCTACCTAAGTACTTACCATGTTCTGTGGTATTGATGCATAACTTGGAATGCCAAGGACTTGGCTGATAAAATTCTGTCCACAATTCTTTCCAATCCACATAAACATTACCTAAAAGACAGTCAGATGATAGCATTAATCTATGCAATACATATACCTTTATGCTCTTTCATATATATAATCTGCTTAATAGTCCTCCAAAAAACCCACAAATTCATATAAAATGTTAACTTACAGAGCCAGCATCCATAAGATAGGCACCATCCCTACTCAACTTCTCTACAGACAACTGGAGAATGGGTGGCTGAGGTATTGTTTTATCGTTAATGTTGAGGGCTCCCTATAGAGAAAAATTGCTACAATGTAAGTGTGCCTACAGATATACAGATTTGAGGCAAGAGGAATGTGATATGTACAAGTAGAATACATTTTTATTACTAAAGAAACAAATTAAGGACAAATTATACCCCTTATCTTCAATTGCATCATCTGGTGCTGCCTTTTATATTCTTACAAATCAGATAACATACTTTATTATAAAAAACCCAGTATTTTGTCTTAATGAAATTGATTCCCTTTTAAAAACGTCATAAATAACGTTAGCCTAAAAAATCCACAGATTTCAAGGTCTGGATTTATAGTATTAGTCGACCTGCACCATATAATTCATACACATACTGGCTCAAGGAATTATAGGACTTTTTTTTAAAAAGGACGTTGTACAACACTTAAAACAATTTCTGCTGCACCTGCTCCCTGGTAAGGGGATGTGTTTTGTAATGTGATAGATTATTTTTAAATCAAAATGCCAGCTATATTTTTCAAAGTGCAATCCAAACCACACTGTGGTTAACACTCCACTCTAGACAAACGTTCCCTCCAGCCCCATCTATATCAAATCAACTTTCCTCCCATCAGGAGAGGAAGTCAATGAAAGGGAGGACTCCTCATGATCATTATGTAATTTTCCCTCCACCACAGGGCCAAATCCTAACAGCCAACCTGCCAAATAAGGGAGATCATCTCATATATATGGTTTAAGGTATTTGTAAACTAATACATGCTTCAACATAGTCTGAAATGCAATCCAATAACTCTTCCTCCAACAACTTACAATTCATGAATGTAGTGCTTCTGAAATATTGCTGCAAAACTTGATTTAGAATAAATTGGGTTACATGGAATGGCAGTTAGTGCATCAGCCTTTATAATATTTTTAATTGACATACACATATCATGGTTCATGTCATGTGACTTAAAGGCAAATTCCTTGACACTTGAAAGATACATTGCTTGGATGCATCTTTAAAACTCCTTGTGACCAGCTGGGAGATCTCAGACTACATCCCTTGAAGAATACAGTTCTTATTTAAAAGGTTTTCTATGCAATACATAGTCTTCACTATAAATAAAGGAATCAAGCAATAACAAACAAGTGCAATGAATAAAAAAATATACCTCATCTGTGAGATTGTCAACTCTGTACAGATTGGGATGGGTCATAAGCATGAGGTAAATTAGGGGCTGGTTTTTCACTTGACACATAGTAAAAATACGCTCATCTAAACGGATATTTGTCCCAGTCTGGAATGCTTTCTGTAAATAAAACCAACATTTGAAATAATTTAGTATGTTTTTAATTCAAAGTTGATAAGTAAGAAGCATTAGAAAGAGTATCACACATTTTAAGATGTCTATACAATATTATATTGCCTATATCTGCTTTTGATTACATACATTATGAAATATTTTGAGTCCTATGCAAAATTTCACTTGAATTACTTTGACCCGAAAATATAGTAATAAAAGTCTTCATTACAACAGTCAGTTCTCTCCCCTTAATTTATCCACATTTCTCAATTGGTTATCTACACTCAAAGCAAGTTTTTTTAAATATTATTTACAGGCAAATAGCATTGTGACTAATAATTCAAGCAGCATATGTTTGTGTTTGAACTCTGGAACCACTAATGTAACAGTGTAATATATGCTGGTCCTATGTCTGTAGAACACTTTCTAAAGAGTCGAATTGCAATGATAGCATATTTAGATGGATTTTAAATAAACTTACGCTCACTACTTTGTCTCAAAAAGCTACATAATGATAACTTAAAATAGAAATCCAAAGACTTGTTATGCTTAGTCCTTTGGCTCTAATGCACATCTCTGTTAAAGTGTTTACCATCAGGGCAAAACACCACTCCATTGGCTTACAAACACAAAGCAGCTGAACTGTTGTTGAAGCAGAACTGAGGGGAGCTGACAGCTGGGCCCCGGCACTCTTGGTAGGGACTGGGCCTGGGGAAGGGATGGAGGGGGGAAGAGGAGCTGGCTCTCAGCACTGCCCAGACTGCAGCACCCTCTCCTCCCACAGCCTTCAGTACTGCCTGGAGCACACCATAACCCTGCCTTCCCAGACAGCCCTCGGAGCAGTCTGGGACTCTGGCAACGATTTAGAGGGCCTGGTGCTCAGACACCACCCCTGCTACAATAGCAGTGACTGGGAACCCCAGGCTCTTTCGAATCCTTGGGCCAGGGGCAGTTATCCCCTTAGTCCTCCCCCCTTTAGAAGGCTTGGGAGGACCCCATCCCAAACAAGTATTGCACACTGCTCAAGTGTCTGATCATGCCCCTATTAAAGAGATCAAATCTCCCCAGTATATACACAGCCAGAGTAGCGAGACTTGACAAGAGTTTTTAGTATCATCTGAGAAAGTGAGAGAGGGAGACATGATTCCATCAGGTCTGGATCATACTGCTTTGGAAAAAGTAAACTATCTATCCTAACACTAACCATTTTCTATACTGTTTCAGGGGGATCGTCTGTTGAAAGCCATTTTCAGCAAGTGTTCTGTTTTCTAGTGTAGAAAAGACTCAAGACCGGTGCAAAATAAGGAAGTTACTCACTTTGTGCAGTAACGACAGTTCTTTGAGAGGTGTGTCCCCGTGGGTGCTCCACTGTTGGTGTCAGACTCGTCCCAGTGCTGCAGATCAGAGACCTTTCTAGCAGTGTCTTGCCAGGCTGTGAATGCACCAGAGGGGAGAGGGGGAGGAGAGAAGGGAGGAAGCACGTGCTATTTGCGCTTTTGCAGTTGGAGTACATGGCCCATCTGCCTCAGTTTTTTTCATGTAGGCAGATTTTGATAGTGATGATCCAAAGAAGTGAAGTGGGGAGGACAGGTGAGCCGTGGAGCAGCCACAGGGACACACATCTCAAAGAACCGTTGTTACTGCACAAGGTGAATAACTTCCTTTTCTTCTTCGAGTGATGTTCCCGTGGGTGCTCCACTGTTGCTGACTACATAAACTGGTAGGTGGGCTTTGGTTCAGCTCTTGTGAGAAGTGGAAAGAACTGCACTGGCAACAGCAGAACTCGTGGCCATCCTTGTGGAAATTGCATATGTCTCATGAAGGTACATTTAGATGACCAAGTGGCTGCACAGCAAATGTCCTTAAAAGGAATGCCTTTGAGGAACGCTGTTGAGGCAGCTACGGCTCATTTCAAGTGAGCCCTGGGAGTAGCACTGGACTATACAAAACAAATCAACCTGGAAATGCACTGAGAAGAGAGAGGCACTCCGCAACAATGTTCAGCAAGAGAAAAATAAAATGTGTGATTTGTGAAAGGAGTGCGTGCAGCCTATTTAGAATGATAGAGCCCTGCGTACGTTGAGGGTATATAGAATGGCCTCTTCACAGGTAGCATGAGGCTTTGGATAGAAAGCTGATAGGATGATGGGCTCATTAATATGGAAATTGGAGTGAACTCTCGGCAGAAAGGAAGGGTGAGGCCAAAGGATTACTTTGTCCTTCTGAAATACAGTATAGGGTGGAGAGGCTCTGAGACCAATAATCTTGCTAACACATCTTGTAGATGTGATTGCTATTAAAAATACAGAGTTTGCTGTTAATAGAGAAAGGGAGCATTTGGCCAAGGGCTCGAACGTGGTCTAGTTAGAGAGTTGGGCACCAGGCTTAAATCCCACATTGGGGCTATAGGCGTACATGGAGGATTGAGATTAGTCAATCTCAGTCCCTTAAGGAGCCTTTTGGAAATCAGGTGTGCAAAGAACGAAATCCCAATAGAGGGGTGGGATTCTGAAAGCACAGCTAAGTGAACTCTTAGCAAGGAGATTGACATGCCTTGTTGTTTCAGGTGCATGATATAATCAAGGATTATAAAAAGAGGAGCATCAGAAGATTGTATGCACTTGGTCCCACACCAGAATGTGAAGCACTTCCACTTATAGAGGTAAGTGTTGCCAGTAGTCTGTCTCCTAGTCTGGAGTAGGAAGGCTTACATTTGTTGGGAACATCTTTTCTCTGCCTCCGAGAACCAGATAGGAACCATGCTGTCAGATGGAGAGTCTCTGGTTTGGGATGGAGAAGGGTTCCTCTGTTTTGGGATAGGAGATCTGGGTGAACTGGAAAAGGATAAGGAGGTCGGAGACACATTTGAGAGAGAGAGGGAAACCAAGTCTGTCAGGCCCATGCCAGCGTTATGAGGGTGATTCGGGCCCCATCTGATTTGATCTGAGGACTCCAGCTATGAATGCAATGGGAGGAAAAGTGTAATGGAGAGGGACCTCCCATGGAATTAGGAAGATGTCACCCAATGATCTGGGACCTATCCCAGCTCTGGAACAAAACTGGGCACACTTGGTGCAAAGAGATCTGTAGACGGGAAACCCCAATGATGAAAGATTTCTTGTAGAACTCGCGCATGGATCCCCCATTTGTGGTCTATCGAGAAGTAATGGTGGAGGGAATCTGCTGTAATATTCTTGATGCCGGGGAAGTATGATGCATCGATGTTGACACTGTTCTGGATACACGATTTCCACAGGCGTTAACGCATCAGCACAGAGGGAAAGAACGGATGCCACCCTGACCATTGCGGTAAAACATAGTGGTCGTATTGTCGGTGAGGTAAAACACTGGATAGGTTGAAGAAAATGTCTGCAAGCATTGTGGACAGCTCAGAGCTCCAAGAGGTTGATGTGTAACCGGAACTCCTGCGTAGACCATCTGCCTTGAATGAAATGATGGGAGTAGTTGCATGCCCCAAGCAAGCAGAGAAGCATCGGTAGTAATCTGGCTCAACAACTGGGTTTGGTGGAATGGGACATCTGCAAGAAGGTTGCCCAGGCTGGTCCACCATTGCAACGAAGTGAGGACCCTTAGGGGTACCATACTTGTGACCACGTGTTTGGAAGGTATGTACACTGAACCGAGCCAGTGTTGGAGGCAGCAAATGCACAATAGAGAATGTTTAACTACGTATGTTGTGGTGGCCATATGGCCCATGAGGTGGATATAGGTGAGTACAGGTACTGTAGGGCTTGACACTATGATGGACACCAAGCTTCTGATTGCCCCAAAGCAGAAGATAAGTCTCTGTGCTGTCAGGGAATCCAGGATGCCGCCTATGAACTCCAGAGATTGGGCAGGGTTCAGGGTGGACTTCTGGTGGTTTATGATGTGGCTGAGAGAATCGAACAGCCTCTAAGCAAATAGAACCATGTTCTCTGTGGCTTGTCAGGAAGCGCCTCGTATGAGGCAATTGTCCAGGTAAAGAAAAATCATGGTGCCTCTGTGCTGTAGGAATGCTGTAACTAGTGCCAGCATCCTAGAGAAGACTCTGGGAGTGGAAGAATGCAAAAGGCAGGACCTGATACTGGAACTGTTCTGAGGTGACCATAGAAAACATTGAGTGAATTGTAACGTGGAAGTAGGCGTCTTGGAGGTTGAGGACTGCAAACCAGTCTCCCTCATGCAGTGCTGGGATGACTGACATGAGTGTGATCATCTTGAACTGTTGCTTGTGGAGGTATTTGTTTAGCTGTCAAAGATCAAGGATCGGTTTCCACCCACCCATTCTTTTTTCTATAGGAAAATTGTTTTAGTAAAAACCCCTGTCCTGATGTCTTTCTGGAACACTTTCTGCTACTTCTATGTGAAAGAGATGTTCTACTTCTTGACAAAGTAGTATTTTGTGAGAGTGGATCCCCGAAAAACGGGGAGGGTGGGAAAGTTGGCAGAATAGTGGTGAGTGTAAGGGAGTATCCGCATTCAATGATATCCAAGATTTAAGGCCTGTGGTAATTGTTGCCCATTGACTAAAAAAGGGGTACAAATGGTGGAACGTCTCGCGTTTGCAAGGCACTGGTAGAGTGGAGCGGTAATGCTGGCCCTCAACCAAAGCCTCAAATCTTCTGCTTAAAGGCTTGCTATGTGGACGAGCGATTGTTGGGAGCCTGCTGGCATCGATTTCTGGGCCTAGAGAAGTATTGATCAAATGGCCTTTACTACTGTCTGCCATATGAGAAATCACGCTCTCTCTGGTAGAGCATATAATACTTCCGTCAATAAGGAGGTGTATACCTTCCTAATGTACATGTTGTTGTGCAGGAGTCCTTGCTGGAATGGAGGACCTCACTGGTCTTGGTAGCAAAAAGTTTTTCTTTGTCAAATGGGAGATCCTCCACCTTGGTTTGAAGATCCTTTGGAACTCCCACCACTTGAAGCCATGATGAGTGCCTCGTGACAATGGAGGCTGCAGTTGTTCGTACAGATGTATCCGCTGAGTCAAGTGCCATTTGGAGGCTGTGCATGATATAGTGCAGACCTCTTGAATGACTGACTTCAGGATAGCTCTTTTTGCATCCAGAAGGTGTTGAATGAGCTCATTTAGTTTTGTGTTGTCAAAGATGTGATTAGCAAGTAACACAGTATAGCTCGCTATTCTAAGATGGAGTGTGGATGAGGAATACATTTTCCTACCAAATGTGTCCAGACACTTACGGTCTTTTTCATGCTGAACAGATTTGTATTGAGGGGTTTCAGCCCTGGGTTGTGCCGCATTTAATTTGGCTGTGGGTGGAGGAAAAAAAGTCCATACCTTTGGATGGAATGAAATATTTCCTATTGGCTCACTTGTTTGTTTGGGAGGAGAGGATAGGGGGGTGTTTGAGGCTGGTGTCTACCAGACCTTTTTCACCGCTTCCACAATTGCTTCAGCTATCGGAAGGGTGATCCTCGATTGAGGCAGGCAGGAGGTTTTTTAGTAGTGTGATGTTTCTACTGTACTTCTGATAATACAGTAAAACTCCAATTGTCCGGCATCCAGTGGTCCGACACTCCTGATAGTCCGGCACCAACTGGAACCCGGAAGTGCTCCAGCCAGCCAGACAATTGGAGCTCCTGTGAGCCCACATGCGCTCACGGGCTGGGAAAGGGAAGGGGAGGAGAGGGGGAAAGGATTATACCCCTGTGACGCATCTGCCGGGACCCGCGCTGCATCTGGCCGGGGGGCAGGGAACGGCACGGTGAGGGGTGAACCCTCCACCGTTTTGCAGAGAGGCAGGGAAAACCCCGCGCAGCTGCCTGCTACAGGCCAACTGGGGGTGCAAGTGGCGGTGGAGGAGAGGGGGGCGAGGCGAGGGGTGGCGCTGCGGGACCAACCCAGCAGCACACTAGCTGCTCTGCCCCGCCGCTTCCCCAAGTCCGCCGCGGCTGCTTGCAGGCAAGCAGCAAATGGCAGCATCAGACTTGGGGAAGTGGCAGAGCAGAGCAGCTGAGGTGCTGCCAGGTTGGTCCCGCATAGCCGCTCAGGTGAGGGGCAGCACTGCGGGACCAAACCTGGCAGCACCCCAGCTGCTCTACCCTGCCACTTCACCAAGTCTGGCACTGCCGCTTGCAGCCCCAGCTGGCCTGTTGCCAGCGGCTGCACAGGGCTTCCCCTGCCTCCCTGCAAAACGGCAGAGGGTTCGCCCCTCGCCACGCCGGTCCCCGCCGACGCCCCCCCCCCCCCCCCCCCAGTGCCCCGCTGGTCGCAGTGCAGGTCCAGGCAGACCCATTACAGCCCCCTGCCAGAGTACCTCCTGATACTCTGGCATATCCGATAATCCGGCACCCCCTGGGTCCCAAAGATGCCGGATTATTGGAAGTCTACTGTACCATCTCTGGGCTGGTAGTGACTCTCTTAAACAGGTCCTGAAATTGCTTCAGGTCCTCAGTGGGCATTGGGTAATTTGGAACGACAGCCTCATCAGGTGAGGAAGAGAACTTATCAAGTGGGGAAGACATCAGGTTGTTCTGCCTTGCCATCCTAAAGTAATTTGGCCGTCCTCTGTCTCTATGTCCTTATTCGGCTAAGGAGAGCTAAGAGGATGAGACAGGTATCAGCCTATGAGCTGGCATTGATGGTGCCATTGGTCAGTGCCATGGGGGTGCCCAAAAGTGACATGGGGACCAGTGAGGAGAGTAGTGGGGACAGTAGGACCAGTTTGGGTACCATGGAGGACGATGATCATACCGTGGTTGATGTCTGTTATAAGACACGTGCTCTAGCGGGAGAGGAGTGTTGGGAAGAAAATACACTCCTCTGGTCATCCTCATAGCCACTATAATGGGATAACACCAGTGATCGAGGCGGAGAACTTCTTATGGACAAAGGAAGAGGAGAGCAATGCTTCGGGGGAGAGCCATGCAGGCTTCTCAGTCATGGTGCCATACTCAATAGTGGCTTGTGGTAATCACGGAAGAACTATGGTGGCCAGAGGAAATACTATGCGATGCCATAGAGCTCAGTGCCAATGGGGGGGGGGGGGAGGGGGGGGAGAGGAATTGGTGCCGGTGGAGAAGGCTACAGTTCTGGGATCAGTGCGCAGGGCAAGGGCTTAACAGATTTTGATTTTGCCAGTGCCAAGGTCTTATCCAGCGCCACCAGTGTCTCCGGTGCCAAGGGCCTATCTAGTTCCCTGGTAGCTGCCTTTTTTGGTGCGGAGGATGGTGTACCATCTTCTGGGCAGTGCACTGCTTTGGATCCACTACTGGCATGGCACAGGGGTGTCCAGTGCCGGAGGTGCCTGGCTTATCTCCCATACTCATTCTCAGAGGTAGGGAGTGGGCTGGGGAAACCCTCTTTGTGGACTTGGGCAGTGAGGAGCTCAAGTCCTTAGCCTGACTGCTAGCCTTGTCAGCCTGGCTGCATTCATCCCTTCTGTTTTGGGGCTTAAGTAACATACACAGCCTCAGCTCCCTGTCTTTGTGGGCTCTGGCAGGGAGACTGCAGCAGTGTATATATTTATTTCTGAGTAGCATGGGCCTCACCCAGACAACGTATCGGAGACTCATGGCCATCTGAGGGAGGCATTGGGTTGTGGCATCGCACATTTTTAAAACCCAGGGCGCAGGCATGTTGTCTGCAATTCTTTGTCTGTTCATCTTGATTCTTTCTTCTCCTTTTCTTTTGTGCATGCAAGGTGGCTTTTTTGTTGTTTTTTTAATGGTGTGAAATGAAGCCATTCAAGAGAGAGGCTTTGACTTTTAATTTTCTATGTAGTATTCCCTCCTATCTTCCAACTCTCTTTTTTTTAAACGAAGGCCTGAGGGGCCACCGGCTGGAGACTAATGGCGCGTCTCCTTCAGAAGAACATTAAATCAACTATTTACAGGAGAACTTTTTTTTTTTTAAAGTAGTGACTAAACTAAGTAGTAGGAACAACAGAAAACTGTTAAATAAAAACAATTCTAAGTAAAATCTTGTGTCTAAGAATCTCAAGGGAGGAGAGGACTTGAGCTCTGTCTGTGACTCGAGGCGGTAATGAAGGAACTGAGGGCAGATGGGCTGTGCACAGAACTGCAGAAGTGCAAATGGCACGTGCCCCCACCACTCTGCATGCACAGCCCGGCCAGACACTGCTAAAAAGATCTCTGCTCTGTGATGCCAGGACAAGCCCAACACCAAAGCACCCACAAGGACAAAAAGCCAAAAGATCAGTTCTTTCCAAGCTCACTCCCCCCCATACTCCACATTAAGCTATTGTCTGGATTTGTCTTGGCAGCAGCATAGAGCTGCACATTCCCCTGGCTAGCAGTCAGGGGTGTCTCACAACAACAGCAAGTCTCTCCGTATTGCTCCCTACTCCTGCTTTCTTTTGCTTCCCCTTCTCTTGCCTGCCCAGTGCCTCAATACCAATGCACTATCAGGCACACAAACTTCTTGTTCTATAAGCTCTATCTTTGTGGTGCTATTTTTACCATATTTTTCATCCTAAACTGCTGCAGCTCTATACATGGAACAGAAGCCCCTTCTTTCTGCCATGGCACCCCATGCCACAACTATACCACATCCCTACACTGTTCATAAAAATTCAAGCTTTACAATAAATGCATCTGACATAAGCACTGGATGCAATTCATAAATACAGTCTATACTTATGCAGTACATAAACACAGCCTATACTTTAGGCACATTTAGATCTTATTTAAAAAAAAAAACCCTTTTTTGGTGGCTGACAGACACCCAAGCCATCTTCTACTACAGCTATCCCCAAGGAAAACCCAGATGAACAAGCAATGTTGCTTTGCAATGGTACTGAAGGAAAAAAAAAAAAATCACAATTTCCAGGACTAGGGAAGTGAGGTAATAAGTTGGTTCCAGAGCTGTCCCATTTATACCAGAAAAGGCTATCATCTTAAATGCCTAACAACCTCAAGTACCGCAATATCATATGGAGAGATGGCTGGTTTTAATTCAACTCGATGTAAACTAATGAAGAACCTCCCCCACTCCAAATGTTGCCAAAACTATACATATATAATTTCATCTCACAGAAACTTTTCAGGGCCTCATTGTGCCAGGTTCTGACATACTGAATACAAAAATAACATCCTCTGGAAAGATTTCATTCTTACTTGTTTTAAGAGAGCCAGTACATGAAGTGGAAAGAATCGTAGGGAATACGGAGCCATCAGACCAGGCTGCTGAATGCTTAGGACTGAAGATCGGTAAGCAGATAGGGAATCAATTACAGCATTCACCAAGGCATCTCGGGCATCACTCAAGCTAGCAGAAACTGACCGGTCCACAGCTAAAAAGGAACACAAGAGAGTGTGAGAGAGTGTGTGTGTACACACACACACACACACACACACACGTACGTGTTCAACAGCAAGTTATACCTAATTTCTTTTTTAGAAATTATTGACAAGTATTATTTTATACATCTTTAGCAGCTCATCTCAGGATCTTAAAATGGCTATAAGCAGACATTAATAGAGCTTCCCTATGCCATCAGAAGGCATGGGAACATTAATAGTACAGCCTAGAATAAAAATATCCAGGAGTCCTAATTGCTGCTCTAACTTCTGAAGTTCACATTTACATACCATACAAAGAGACTATACAGTTGTACTCTTATCTACACACATCAAAAGAGCTTTAAACAATATGGCTAAATGCCTTCAACCATTCAGAAGGAAAGACCCTTCTGAACCCTTTGTAATCTTGCTTCCTAAAGGGTTGTTCCTCAGAATTTTTAAAAATGTTACACATGTATATCAGAGCATCATGCTTACCCATATTGGCTAGTAAGCCTGTAATAGCTTGTACGTCAGCCCCCAGATAGACATCACTCAATGTTGTAACAACAGGTAAACACATAGTGTGGACTCGAATCCTTCTTTCACCTATAGGGAGAAAATTAATCTTTGTAGTCTCCAAATGGCATTTTCCACACCACATCATCAAAGCTGCATTTTGGAGTGAGGAGGAGGGAACCACAAATGGAGCAAAAATGAAGTTTGCACACTACAACTTGCAGCAACTCTGATTTTTTAAAATTAATTTATTTAAGAGTATATTTTTTGTTCAACTTACCAAAAGCAATTAGTCTATTTCAGATAAATATCATACAAAACTGATTTATTACCACATTAACTTGTCTCACAAGTATTTTAAACTAACAGCTGTTAAGCAGCCAGGTTAACCGAGCTAAAGTTGACCATTTCTGTTTAGAGCACGTTTTCCAGCAAATCTGTAAACTCCCAAAATGCAGCTGCAGAATAATGTATAACCACCATCACCAAGAGCAGCTGAGGAATGAGTGTGCTGGCTTACTAGTACTCTCAACCTCTCTTGGGAGGGGATAAGGGGAGGGTTATTAAGATAAGCAAGTAACTTCAACTGTAGTACAAGCAAACTAGATTATAATTTAAGAAATTACATACCATGGCATCTAGCACATCATATGCTGCTTACATTTCTTACCTTTGCTGGATGTGTACAGTAGTGCTGACTGAAAAGAAACAACTGGCATGTCAGTGAGACTTTCTTCTACTGACATTTGTACAGCATATCCTGCATCCGGGTTTACATTGGGTAAAGACAACAAGTCTGTTGATCGCACAAAGAAGTTCCCATGGAAGGTATGAATGGAAAGACCTATGAAAGGGAAAACCATCTGGTCTGTTTTATTAATGTTACTTTTACAATCTAATCTAAACTATGAACTGATTACATAGATGCCCTAATTTTTAGATTGTGTTTTACTCTAGATAATGACAAACCCTTTTCAAAATACAGTTCATTTAGTAAATATAAATCTCAAGCTGCATACTCATTTGTACAATGTGCAAAAAATAACCAAGCACTCAAAATGCAAGTTAGCTCAAAGATAAATAAGTGCTCCAAATTTCTTTGACGCCGAGTCATAATTGGTTGATATTTCTAGTATAGAACACGATAGGATCAGTCATTTAAGGGACAATTGTGTATATAGCATAGCAAATATTCTTTCAGTGTAAGCACTAGCCTTGGGAACCAGTAGTTCAAAGTTCTAAAAAGGTTATAAATTAGGATTGTCGAACAATTACAAAAATTAATCATGATTAATCATGCTATGAAAATATAATGGAATACCATTTATTTAAATATTTTGGGTGTGTTCTACATTTTCAAATATATAGATTTTAATTACAACAGAATATGACGTATACATTGTTCACTTTACATTTATTACAAATATTTGTACTGTAAAAACAAAATAGTATTATTCAATTCACCAAATACAAGTACGGTAGTGCCATCTCTCTATTGTAAAAGCATAACTTACAAACGTAGAAGTACAAAAAGAACGGAATTTTAAAAATTAACTTTAGAGCCTATAAGTCCATTCAGTCCTATTTCTTGTTCAGACAATCACTCAAACAAGTTTGTTTACATTTGCAAGGGATAATGCTGCCTGTTTCTTGTCTACAGTCTCACCTGAAATTGAGAACAAGCACTCGCATGGCACTGTTGTAGCTTGCCTCGCAGGATATTTATGAGCTGGATGTGCTAAAGACTCCTATGTCCTTTTATATTTCAACCACCATGCATCGAAGCTCAGTCTGCTTGATAACAATCTAAAGCAGTGCAGACTGACCCTCATTCATTTTCATCATCTGAGTCAGATGCCACCAGCAGAAGGCTGATTTTCTTTTCTGGTGGTTCAGGTCCTTTAATTTCCACATTGGAATGTTGTTCTTTTAAGACTTCTGAAAGCATGCTCAATATGTCATCCCTCTCAGATTTTGGAAGACACTTCAGATTTGAGTGCTACAACCAGGGCTCGCCGAGCTGCAGCGAGCCCCGCTTGCCAGCCACACTATCCGGCATTTTGCGCATGCACAGATCGTTCTCCGCATGTGTAGATCGCCCAAACCTGGCTCTTCCGGGATGTAATCTACTCGGCTTGGGCGAGTAGTTTACATAGATTGTCAAGCCCTGGCTATAATTATCTTTAGAAATTTTTGCATTTTATCAAATCTGCAGAGAAAGCATTCTTAAAAATGAACGTGTGCCGGGTCATCATCTGAGACCACTATACCATGATGTACATAGCAGAATGCAGCTAAAACAGAGCAGGAGACATACAATTCTCCCTCAAGAAGTTCAGTCACAAATTTAGTTATTGCATTTTTTTTAAATGAGCATCATCAAAATGGAAATATACCCTCTGGAATGGTGGCCAAAGCATGAAGAGACATATGAAGGGTTAGCATATCTGGCACTAGCTATAAAAGTGACATACAAACACCTGTTACTCACTTTCTGGTGATACTGTAAATAAGAAGTGGGCAGAATTATCTTCCATAAACAAACATGTTTACCTAGGGAACTGTCTGAACAAGACACAAGGCTGAGTGGACATTTAGACTCAAGTTTTATATTTTGTTTTGTTTTTGAGTGCAGTTATGTAACAAAACAAAATCTACATTTGTACGTTGCATTTACACAATAAAGAGATTGCACCTCAGCACCTTTATGAGGTGAAATGAAAAATACCATTTCATGTTTATTACTGCAAATATTTGTAATACAAATCGTAATATAAAGTAAGCAGCGTACACTTTGTATTCTGTGTTGTAACTGAAATCAATATATTTGAAAATGTAGAAAAACACTCCAAAACATTAAATTTCAGTTGGCATTCTATTGCTTAACAGTGAAATTAGAACAGTGACTAATGTTTTAAGTTAACTGTGCAAATTAATTGAAATTTACTGACAACCCTATTACACTTCATTACATACTGAAGGATACTGAATTCAGTTAGACCCAAGGCACAGGAGCCTTGTTACAGTACACTGCTAGAATGCTTTTCTGTCGTTTTTAAATAAAGGTGCAAGACAGTGAAGAGCTTGCCTTATTTTTCTAGCTTATGAAAAACTGAAAAGTCAGGCTTCTGGTTTAACCACAGGGCAGGACACAGTTTTGAAAATTAACTATGCAGCAGGAACATTAAGTTATGAAATCCTTATTTTTACTTGAGGAGCATATAGAAGTACATGATAACGAAGCACCTATTTCTAGCCTTGGCAAGCCATAGATACTACTCCTAAACACCACTGATAAATTCTTTTATGCAGTACTACCAGTTCAGCTCTCTTTTGTACAGTTGGATTCTTAATGCCAGATTTTACATCTGCCAACTATTCATTCAGGCTTACATAAAAATAATAGTAACAGCCTTCCCCTGTGTGACTCAGAAGGGGGCAGGCCTGACCTAGGCAAGCAGGCTTTAAAAAGCCAGAGCAGTGCGACCAGGGGAGCGAAGCGGACAGGGGACTGCAGACAGGGGACTGCAGACAGGGGACTGCAGACAGGGGAGTTGAAGAGGGAGTTGAGCAGAGGGAGTGACTGATGGTGATGAAGACCCGTAGCGCTTGTGCCAGTACTTCTCCTGTCTCCTCCACCTGTGCCTGTATCCAGACAGAGAACCTGAGCATGGATGCCTCTACCCAGGTCCTGGTGTGGTCTTGCTGTATTTGTGGCTTGCAATTCCCACTGAGTGATCTCCAGGCTGGGGGAGACAACCATTGTGAAAGGTGCCTGCTGGTGGAATCTCTCAGGCAGCAGGTGGGAGAGCTACAGGAGGAGGTGGCCAGGCTGAGGAGCATTCGAAGCCATGAGGAATTCCTGGACAGTATTCCTGTGGAGTCCACGGAGGTCACTGTCCTAGGATGTGGGACTGTTGACCAGCCACTTATGGAGGAGGCAGTGGTGCAGGGTGAGAACTGGCAGCTGGTTACTTCCGGCAGCAGGCAGTGTTCCACCCCTGCTCCTAACCCTCCCACTGTGTTACATAACCGTTACACTTTACTTTCAGCAGGAGACAAGGAGTCACCCCCCACAGTGGAGGAGACCAGGCCTTGCACCACCAAGGTTGAGCAGTCTCCTGCCACCACTGCGAGGAGGAAACGTAGGGTAGTGGTGGTTGGAGACTCTCTTCTGAGGGGAACGGAGGCACCCATCTGTCGCCCTGACAGCTCATCTCGAGAGGTATGCTGTCTGCCAGGGGCCCGTATCCGAGATGTTACGGAGGCATTGTCGAGGATTATCTGGCCCTCTGACTACTACCCCATGCTACTCATCCACGTGGGCACAAATGATACTGCCAGGTGTGACACTGAGCGGATCAAGTGTGACTACAGGGCTTTGGGAGTACGGGTGAAGGAGTTTGGAGCGCAGGTGGTATTCTCTTCTATCCTTCCTGTCAAAGGTAGGGGCCCGGGCAGAGAGAGGTGCATCCTGGAGGTGAATGCCTGGCTGCGACGATGGTGTCGCCAGGAGGGATTCGGCTTCCTTGATCACGGGGTGCTCTTCCAGGAAGGACTGCTTGGCGGAGGTGGAGTTCACCTTTCTAGGAGCGGGAAGGCCTTGTTTGGACACAGACTGGCTAACCTTGTGAGGAGGGCTTTAAACTAGGTTTGTTGGGGGCAGGTGAGCAAAGCCCACAGGTAAGTGCTGCATGTGCGGGACTGGGAGATGGGTTGGAAATGGGGGGGACCACGGCCTATAATGGCAAGGAGAAAGGAGGGTCAGGGCACAACAGGGAGGCAAGATCAAATCAGTATCTTAGATGCCTATATACAAATGCGAGAAGTATGGGTAATAAGCAGGAAGAACTGGAATTGCTAACCAATAAATACAACTATGATATCATTGGTATTACAGAAACCTGGTGGCATGGGACGCATGATTGGAATGTTGGTATGGAAGGGTACGGCTTGCTCAGGAAGGACAGACAGGGAAAAAAGGGAGGAGGGGTTGCCTTGTATATTAAAAATGTACACACTTGGACTGAAGTGGAGATGAATGTAGAAGATAGCCGTGTAGAGAGTCTCTGGGTTAAGCTAAATGGAGTAAAAAACGAGGGTGATATCATGCTAGGAGTCTACTACAGGCCACCTAGCCAGGTGGAAGAGGTGGATGAGGCCTTTTTTAAACAATTAACAAAACTATCCAAAGCCCAAGATTTGGTGGTGATGGGGGACTTCAACTATCCAGACATTTGTTGGGAAACTAACACAGCGAGGCACAGGCTATCCAATAAGTTTCTGGACTGCATTGGAGACAACTTTCTGTTTCAGAAGGTTGAAAAAGCTACCAGAGGAGAAGCTGTTCTGGATTTGGTTTTAACAAATAGGGAGGAACTAGTTGAGAACTTGAAAGTGGAAGACAGTATAGGGGACAGTGATCACGAAATAATAGAGTTCATGATCTTAAGGAAAGGTAGAAGGGAGACCAGCACAATTGAGGTAATGGATTTCAGGAAGGCAGATTTTGATAAGCTCAGAGAACTTGTAGGTAAGGTCCCATGGGAAGCAAGACTGAAGGGAAAAACAACTGAGGAGAGTTGGAAGTATTTCAAAGGGACGTTGTTAAGGGCCCAAAAGCAAACAATTCCGCTGTGTAGGAAAGATAGAAAATATGGCAAAAGACCAGCTTGGCTTAACAAGGAGATCTTGCATGATCTCAAAATAAAAAAGGAGTCATATAAAAAATGGAAACTAGGACAACTAACAAAGGATGAATATAGGCAAGCAACACGGGAATGCAGGGGCAAGATTAGAAAGGCAAAGGCACAAAATGAGATCAAACTAGCTACAGGCATAAAGGGAAACAAGAAGACCTTTTATAAATACATTAAAAGCAAGAGGAAGACCAAGGACAGGGTAGGCCCACTGCTTAGTGAGGAGGGAGAAGCAGTAACAGGAAACTTGGAAATGGCGGAGATGCTCAATGACTTCTTTGTTTCGGTCTTCACTGAGAAGTCTGGAAGAGTGCCTAACGTAGTGAATACAAGCAGAGAGAGGGTAAGTTTAGAAGATAGGATACACAAAGAACAAGTTAAAAATCACTTAGGAAAGTTAGATGTCAGCAAGTCACCAGGTCCTGATGAAATGCATCCCAGGATACTCAAGGAGCTGATAGAGGAGGTATCTGAGCCTTTAGCTATGATCTTTGAAAAATCATGGCAGACAGGGGAGATTCCAGAAGACTGGAAAAGGGCAAATATTGTACCCATCTATAAAAAGGGGAATAAGAACAACCCAGGAAACTACAGACTGGTCAGTTTAACGTCTGTCCCAGGGAAGATAATGGAGCAGGTAATTAAGGAAATCATATGCAAACACTTGGAAGGTAATAAAGTGATAGGGAATAGCCAGCATGGGTTTCTGAAGAACAAGTCATGCCAAACTAATCTGATAGCTTTCTTTGATAAGATAACGAGCCTTGTGGATAAGGGAGAAGCGGTGGATGTCATATACCTAGACTTTAGTAAGGCATTTGATACGGTCTCGCATGATATTCTTATTGATAAACTAGGCAAATATAACTTAGATAGGGCCACGATAAGGTGGGTGCATAATTGGCTGGATAACCATAGTCAGAGAGTTGTTGTTAACGGTTCTAAATCCTGCTGGAAAGGGATAGCAAGTGGAGTTCCTCAAGGGTCTGTTTTGGGACCCGTACTGTTCAATATCTTCATCAATGATGTAGATATTGGGATAGAGAGTACGCTTATTAAGTTTGCAGATGATACCAAACTGGGCGGGGTTGCAACTTCTTTGGAGGATAGGGACATAATTCAAAATGACCTTAGCAAGTTAGAGAAATGGTCAGAGGTAAACAGGATGAGGTTTAATAAAGAGAAATGCAAAGTGCTCCACTTAGGAAGGAACAATCAGTTCCATACATACAAGATGGGAAGCGACTGTCTAGGAAGGAGCATGGCGGAAAGGGATCTAGGGGTCATAGTGGACCACAAGTTGAATATGAGTCAACAGTGTGATGCTGTTGCAAAAAAAGCAAATATGATTTTAGGTTGTATCAACAGGTGTGTTGTAAGCAAAACTCGTGAAGTCATTCTGCCGCTCTACTCTGCACTAGTTAGGCCTCAGCTGGAGTACTGTGTCCAGTTCTGGGCGCCACATTTCAAGAAAGATGTGGAGAAATTGGAAAGGGTACAGAGAAGAGCGACAAGAATGATTAAAGGTTTAGAGAACATGACCTATGAAGCCAGGCTTCATGAACTGGGCTTGTTTAGTTTGGAAAAAAGAAGATTAAGGGGGGACATGATAGCGGTTTTCAAATATCTAAAAGGGTGTCACAAGGAGGAAGGAGAAAATTTGTTCCTCTTGGTTTCTGAGGACAGGACAAGGAGTAATGGGCTTAAAGTGCAGCAGGGGAGGTTTAGATTGGACATTAGGAAAAAATTCCTAACTGTCAGGGTGGTCAAATATTGGAATAAATTGCCAAGGGAGGTGGTGGAATCTCCCTCTCTGGAGATATTTAAGAACAGGTTAGATAGACATCTGTCAGGGATGGTGTAGACGGAGCTTGGTCCTGCCTTGAGGGCGGGGGGCTGGACTCGATGACCTCTCGAGGTCCCTTCCAGTCCTATTATTCTATGATTCTATGAATATGCCAATAAAACATTTTTAAACAATAAACTATGCAAAAAAGATTTTACTCAGACCTTTGGTGCATCTTATCCTCATGACAGCCTCAAAGCCAATCTTTCTAGTTAAGTATCGTTTCAGCTCTTTCTGTAATTTCTCCACCAGGACAGGATTGTGCTGCTGATGATAAGACTGATAGTAATACACGCTCCCTGCTGAATACCTTGATATACAGCCTAGAACAGAAAATGTGCGTTAGTGGAGTTCAAACCAACAATTGTTGCTGTGGTCTTTAAATATCAGTTCAGATTAACCTAATTTTTCTTGTAATTTTATCTGCAAGTATGAACAGTCTAACATTAATAATCTTATTCTATATAGGTATAGGCCCAGACATTGTGTCGATGTTATAAATAACTTGCATGTTCACTTAATTAAGATTATAAAATGTGAAATAAATTTAAAATTGGTCTGAAGGAAAAATGACACCATGCCATTCAAGAATAGAAATCAGAAGGTAATTCAAGAGTGAGAAAAATTAAAATGTTAATGAAGCTTGCTCCTAGAAAGGTGTTTATTCCATCATGCATTGAAAGGTAACAGACTCTCTCCTTCAAATGACACACCTCATTCCAGAATAAAAATAATCTTCTTAAATACTCCTATAAGTCCAGGGGGAATAGAATCTTGGAAATACTCATGCTAACCAGAAGAAAGCTGTATTATTATGTCTCATTAACAATGAAATTATCCATTAAGGCTGAAGTAATCTCCATATGAAATTTCATCCTAGTCATGATGAATAAAAATTCTACCCTACTCAGGTTCTTACACTGTGCTTTGTCACCGTTGCATCTGATTTTAGGTTTAGGTCCAGAACAAAGAAATCCTCTTTATATAAATTCAGGACATGAACTGGGGGTAAGAGATGGGTCAAGTTTTACAAACAGAACTCTTTCTTTGAGCATCCAAAAGACAATCAGATACTGCACTTTGAACTGCTCTGACATCTAAGGATATAGCTACCAATTTTTTTTTTAAGAGTAGTAATAGTCTCACAGTACATACTAATGAGGCTTTTCAGAATCTGGAAATGACGACATTATACCCACATAGTTTAAACATATATCTATCTGTTAAGCAGGACTTTGTTTAAATGTTTCTAGAACTTGGATTTTTATTAGTAATATTAGGGAACAAGTCCTGACAATGTTCTAAGAGACAGAAAAATCTCAACCCTCAGGTAAGAAGAGAAAAAAAACAGGCTAGTTAGCTTGTCCAGACATCCCCAAACTTCTATTATGAAAGATCAAAATCTCTACTGATAGAAATATCAAACAGCAGATAGGGGAACATGCAGTCTCATAGTTAACTCTGTCGGGCATGGTTACCATTTTAAATCATTACATTAAAATAGTAAAATATGCACAAGTGAAAGAGCAAAAAAAAGTTAAGCATTACAGAGTGTTCTTAAGAACACTGAAGCTACAATCTTAAGGAGTACCCTGTGATGACTTACCTAATGAAGCCAAGTCAGAATACTGCCCACTAAGGAGGAACAAATCAACTGCAACCTGCTGCCCTGAGCAGTCCAATGCTAACTTCTTGTAGAAGTCAGTGGATGGTGTAAGATGTATATCCTGTTAATACAAGGAAAGAGAAAAGAGGGATTCCAAATCGCACCACACTCTTGTGACCTAATTTCAGGGATGTTCAGCAATGCATCTCTTTCACTGACTTCAATGACTGTTCTGAGTTCTCAATATCTTTCAAAATCAGTATCACTCTGTGTTTATAGGTTCCCTTGTTAGTCACATTGATTAATACAGTGTAAGAATGTCAGCTCCTGTTATAGACCTCCAATAAAACTAAGGTACTCTAAACCACACAATTCAAAATTCATATAAATTCATGCAACAGGATTGTAAGTTTTCATGGATTTGTGTTTAAACAGTGTTTTTGTAACCTTTGCAGATGCTCTTTGGTTAGGTTCTTCTCGGGATTTGAGTGCTCCCACTCCTAAAGATGGAAGCTGTGTCTGGAAGACAGAAATTCGACCACCAGTAGGAGACATCAATTTGAAGGCAGCCTGCAGCGCAGGTCCAAGAGCACTCTGTGTTTCCAGTGACTTGGTAAACATCTGTGGCAAAGTCCTCAGTAAATCTTGAATTAGCTGGGATAAAAGTAAAAAATTACTCAATTATAGTTTCAGAAGAGATTTCTCCTCTATTGCACAGGCTATTTATTATGCATGTAACACTGAGTACTGCTGATATTAAAGAGATTAATTAAATATTATATACAAAAAGTAACATTTAAAATACCTTGCAACAAGATGTGAGGATAGTACAAGTTCTCCGTTTTACCTAGAATGTCATTCTATAGTATTACATAACCTACCACTTCTAATAAAACAAGATCCATAGTACCAAAAACTAGGAACTCAATATCGTAAAGCTTGCTAAAATGTTAAGTTTTTGTTATTTTAAGTAAGAGACATGTTATCTTCATTTATCTCTAAATATTTAGGTCTGTTTATTTTAGAAGGATACCATTAACTTTAAATGTAGTCAATCAGAAATGAGTTATAGGCGTTTTTGGAGCAACATTTGCCCTGGAGTCCCATTGCCAATTTCTGGGGTTTAGCTATACTCTGTTGAAGAAAGATGAGTTTCCTTTTCACAATGAAACGGGCTGACTACAGAAGGGAAACAGCAACACTAACCAAATACAATGCAATTAAATACACAAAGTAAAACTGAACAAACTATTGCCATTTATTTCAGTTACAGTAATATTTGTAATAAAAGTAGACAAGAAATTCAGACAAGTGAGATTTAAGTTGACATTAAATAATTAAGCACTGTACAAGCTATATAATGCATGTCATATGGCCTGAATGTCACCTATACAATTTAAGACAGGGCTTACCTCTTTGTTTTCATTTAAGTTTACTAATAAGTTCTCTGGCATTGGTATAAACACATCTGGAAGAGCAAAAAATGAATTGATTAAAGCTATCTGAAAACTCAGGTGTCCCCAGCAGCTGCATATCCATGAATAGGGCTCAGTACCTGTCACAGAGGTGATGGAAGTCACAAAAAGTGACTTTCCACAACTTCTGTGACTTCTGCAATGACCAGTGTGGCTGACACAAGGGCTGCCCAAGCAGCTGGCTCTGGGGCCTCCCACACCAGCCACTAGTGACTAGAGCAGCCATGCAGCCAGCCACACTGGCTGCTTGATCAGTCCTGGGCAGTTGGCATGTGAAGCCGTGCTTCCGCTGTTTAACTGAAACCTGCTGCCTATTAATGTCACCAGGTAACCCTACTTCTTGCATTGTGAAGGAATAAACACTTCCCTATTTACTTGCTTGACACTATTCGTGATTTTATAGGACTCTACCATATGCCCCCCCTTAGTTATCTCTTTTCTAAAATGAACTGTTTCAGTTTTAATCTCTTCTGAAAGGAAGCTGTTCTACATCTTTAATGTCGTGCCCTAATTCAATTCTAATATACACCTTTACTTAAGACAGTGACCAGAACTGCATGAAGTATTCAAGATGTGAGCATGCCATGGATGTATAGAGGGAGGCATCATGATTTTTGAGATTCATTTTCTATCCCTTTCATAAACAGTGATCTCAACTAATGTGTATTTGTGTAAATGTGTAACCACTACAAGTTTTAGCAATTACATGTTTACATTCAGGAGAGGAGGTGGGCAGGCAGGAGGCTGAGTGGTAGGCAGCCACAGGTGAGGCTGAAGATAATTAAGGGCCAGCTGGAGTTGTAAAAATAAGGGCTTCCTAAGGTGGAGGAAAACACTCATTCTTGCTTCAGCTGTGGAACCAGAAGGACTTGGGTTTCAGGGAAGCTAGAAGCTTCCTGAGACAACGCAGTGCTGGGGAAAGGCAGGCAGAGCTGTGGAACTCTGGCCTGAATTCACTTCCAGGCTGCAGGGCCTGAGGCAAGTTCTGAGGGTACTAGGGCTGCAGGGAGACAGCCAGGGCAGGAGAAGGCCAATGATAAGTGGCCATTTCAGATTGCAGTTTGCCCCTGAGGTCAAGGGGCTAGAATACGACTAGCAATAAGGTCACTGAGGTAAGGTGGGTACAGGGGGTTGCGGATTACCTAAGGGGGAGGACGCCAGAGCATGGGGGCACCGCATCAGGGCAGAACACAGAGGAGAGGGCTGCAGGTCCTATTGTCAGAGAATCACAGAACCCTAGAACTGGAACTCTAGAGGTCATCAAGTCCAGTCCCCTGCCATCACGGCAGGACCAAGCACTGTTTAGATCATCCCTGATAGATGTCTATCCAACCTGCCCTTAAATATCTTCAGTAATGGAGATTCTACAACCTCCCTAGGCAATTTATTCCAGTGCTTAATGACCCTGACAGTTAGGAAGGTTTTCCTAATGTCCAACCTAAACCTCCTTTACTGCAATTTAAGCCCATTACTTCTTGTCCTATCCTCAGAGGACAAGGAGAACAATTTTTCATCCTCCTCGTAACATCCTTTTAGATACTTGAAAACTGCTATCATGTTCCCCTCAATCTTTTCTTTTCCAAACTAAAGAAGCCCAATTCTTTCAGTCTTCCCTCATAGGCCATGTTTTCTAGACCTTTAATCATTTTTGTTGCTCTTCTCTGGACCTTCTCCAAATTCTCTTGAAATGTGGTGCCAAGAACTAGACACAATATTCTA
The DNA here is from genome assembly GCF_052426305.1 of Pelodiscus sinensis. Classification (NCBI taxonomy): domain Eukaryota; kingdom Metazoa; phylum Chordata; order Testudines; family Trionychidae; genus Pelodiscus; species Pelodiscus sinensis. The sequence goes on from NC_143067.1 coordinate 13,939,902, forward strand.
ATCAGGACCTAATGAAGTCAGAGTGGAGCAGAAGAATGACTTCTCGTGTCTTGCTCACAACACCCCTGTTAATGCATCCCAGAATAATAGTTGCTTTTTTGCAAGTGTCACACAGTGGACTCATGATTAACTTGTGGTCCACTAAGATCTCTAAATCCCTTTCAGCAGTACTCCTTCCTAGACAATCGCTTCCTATTCCATATGTGTGAAACTGATTGTTTCTTCCTAAGTGGACTACTTTGCATTTGTCTTCATTAAACTTCATCCTGTTTACCTCAGACAATTTCTCTAGTTTGTCCAAATCATTTTGAATTATGACCCTATCCTCCAAACACCAATCTGTGTGGCCTACAGCTTAACAGGCTAGGACGGAAGTTTCCATCCTTGAAGTACATAGCCTGGGACCCTGCAAGCACAAACAGCAGCTGACCCTCATCAGCTTTAACCCATGCACTTGAGCTGGGAAACTACTAAGTTGTAAACAAGTTTGAACTCAGTCTCAGCTCATGAGAATGTTGAGAGTGACGTTGAGCCAGTGCACGCACAACCGGTAAACAACTGGAATATTAGTGTAAGAGTCCCATGCCCAGTGAGTCTCACCAAGGACGTAAGCCTCAGAGGGTGCCCTGGATTCCCCCAGGTGAAGCCACGTCTACTGCGTCTTGCTGCGAGGTGACAGGAATGGGACTCCCTGCAGACTGAAGGGGCGTAAGCATTTCCAAGTGCCTGTTACTCTCTTATGCATTGCTATGCCGGTGCTTATTAATGTGTCACTTTGCGGTAGCTGTATAACCATTTGGCAGTATTAACCCTGAAATAGCAGTGAAGTAGTGAGATTAATAAAAGCAACTATCCCTAATTGACTGTGTTGAAGTGAATCCATAATCCTGTTTGGCCATGGCCCTGTAAGTTGACACCTTAGTTTATTGATAAGAAGGTCATGTCAAATGCCTTACTAAAGTCTAGGTATACCACATCCACCGCTGTTCCCTTATTCACAAGGCTTGATAACCTATTTAACACATAAACAAGTTACAATACGAGACACACCAGTCAGAAGGGGGTGCTTCGTCGCTGAGTGAAGCTGATTCCTGGAGTGACCAGCAGAAGACACTGCAGTGGTGAGTTACACCACGTTACGAGCCTCCACTGTTTACCGCTCTCCATTGTGAAAACTGACCATTTATTCCTGCTTTTGATTCCTGTCTTAGCTCAGGACAGAACCTACCACCTATCCCATTGATTTTCTTTGCTTAAGAGCCTTTGGTGAGGGACTCTGACAAAGGTTTTCTGAAAGTCCAAGTACATTATTTTGACTGGATCGTGCTTCTATACAATCTTGCTGGCTCCCTCAGAGAATTTGAGTGGACTGGTGAGGAAGGATTTCCCTTTACATAAAGCCATGCTGAGTCTTCTCCAATTCGTTGTGTTTATGTAATTGTTGGATAATTTGGTTCTTAGGCCTAATTTCAAGAAAAGTGCCTGGTACTGAAGTGAGGCTTACTAGCCTGTAATTGCCAGGCTCGCTATTGGAGCCTTTGTAAAAATTATTAGTTACAGAGACTGATTGAAATGGGAATTTCATATTACAGTTAAAGCAAAATACAGGACTATGTAGCATTTTAAAGACTAACAAGATGGTTTATTAGATGATGAGCTTTCGTGGGCCAGACCCACTTCCTCAGATCAAATAGTGGAAGAAAATAGTCACAACCATATATACCAAAGGATATAATTTTAAAAAATGAACACACATGAAAAGGACAAATCAAATTTCAGTACAGAAGAGGGAAGGTGGGGGGAAGGTGAATGTCTGTGGGCTAATGATATTAGAGGTGATAATTAGGGAAGCTATCTTTGTAATGGGTAAGATAACTAGATCCTTTGTTTAGACTCAGACGTAAAGTGTCGAATTTTAGCATGAATGACAGTTCAGAGGATTCCCTTTAAAGTGCTACATAGTCCTATATTTTGCTTCAGCTACACCAGACTAACACAGCTACATTTCTATTATCATACTACAGTTAGTAATTGTGCAATTTCATTTTTTTGAAACTCTTGGGTCAACGTCATCTGGACCTGGTGATTTATTGCTGTTTATGGCTCAGGTGGACGGATCTCCCACATACCCTGTGAAGTGAAGACCAATGGAAAGAATTCATTTAGCTTCTCCACATTGGTCTTACCTTCCTTGAGTACTCTTTTAGCATTTCGATCATCCAGTGGTTCCACTGACTTTGCAGGCTTCCTGCTGTTAATGTACTTTTCTGGGGGGGGCTAAACTTAAAACACAACAAATAGAATGGTAGGACTTAAAAGACTAACAAAACATGTAGATGGTATCACGAGCTTTTGTGGGCACTCTTCAAATTCTCTCTTGGCCTGCCTTATACTTCACACTTGCCTTGCCGGATTTTATTTTCCCCAGAAGGATTTGACTTAAAATTTTTAAAGAATGCCTTCTGTCTCTCCCTTACTCTGTTTAGTCATGGCAACATGTTTTGGAGTTTTGTTACGTAGGGTATACACATAGTTTGAATCTCTTTGAAGGTGTTTTTCAATAGTTTCTATGCAATGTGCAGGCATTTCACCCTTGTGATTGTTCCTGTTAGCTAGTCAAACAAAAATTAACTCATTTTAGTGTAGTTTCTTTTCTTTCTTTTTTAAAGTTAAGTTTTTTTAAGAGGCAGCAGCACAGGGTGGCAGCAGTCCCTGTCCGCAGAGGTCTGAGCTCCCCACGGACAGAGGCTGCTGCAGGAGGTGGGAGAGACTGCCACAAAGCAGCCTCTGGCTGTGGCTGGCCATGGACAGAGACTTGTCCAGCAGCAGCCCCTGTCTGCAAGGGGTCCGAGCTGCTGCCAGGAACCAGCCTCTGATCACAGGGAGCTCGGACATCCCTGCGGATAGATGTTACTTCATGGAAGCTCCCTTTGTCTGCTCTGTTGCTGCCTCTATTGGGGGGGGGGGGGGAGGATGGGGTAAGGCGGTACTGTGGAGCTAGTACTGGCGGGGAACCAGCTTTTAAGCTGGTTCCCCCCAGCACTGGCTCTTGTTCCCTTATCACGTGCCCTTGCTGCCTGTGATACGGCATGGGGGAGGGAGGGGCACTAGGCTTATCAGTTAATCGCACACTCAATTACATGTTGACATCCATACTTAGAACTAAATAAAGAATTGCCTCTCTCCTTCTAAGTTCTAGGACAAGATGCTCAAAGAAGTCTTTTATGAAGTCTAGAAATTTTCTCTCTGCATTCCTTCCTGAAGTGACATGTTCCCAGTCAATATGAGGCTAGCTGAAATCTCTTATTATCATTATTGAGTTTTCTGCTTCAGAGCCACTCTACACTCCTGGAGTATTTCACAGTGTCCCCATTCTGCAAAGTAAGCATACTACTACTGCTATGTTCTTATTGCCCAAGCATGTGATTTCTATCCTTAAGAGTTAAATGTAAGATTTTTACTGTATTTGACTATTCTTTTGTCAACCTTTAGTGCTATTCCCTCAGTGTGAACTATTGTAATTCCTATACATTTTGTACGCATTATTACCATGTTCCATCAATTATCTTATTACACTTAAGTTTCTGCAATCCTAATTATGTCACTATCCTAATTTAATACCAGACACACTGGTTCACCCAATTTAGTATTTAGAGTTTTAGACTGTGCCAGCATAGTATGTCAAAATCATTAGGTATTGTTCTATAAAAACACAGTTTAGAACTTATTCTTACATACCTTCAATATCTGAAACTATTAGCATCTGAGGCTGAGAGAGACCTTCCTGAAGGCTGTAGAAATGGATTGTGCTGTCAAATGTTATAAAGCCTATTTTTGTTCTAGTGTTCCCAGGAAGCCTAAAAATCAGAAACAGGATTCAGCAAGTCAAATTTAGTTACCCTACATTATTTAAGTGCAAGCACATTCTTTCAGAGCTATTACAATGACATGAAGTGGAGGGACATTTTTATACCTGCTGGGAAATACAGCTTCTGCAATATTCATCACATTATTCTCAGGCTAATGCTTATACTCACTCCCCCTACCCAACAAGTAGTTCGAACAAATGCAGTACTAAATTTATTCATGGCTTGCCTTTGAGGTATTTTATAGCACTAAACTGACATTATTTATGTTGAGACTCAATCTATAGCAATGATTTTCAACCTTTTTTCCATTTGTGGACCCCTAAACAATTTTGAATGGTAGTGCAGATCCTCATGGAAATTTAGCGTAACATAAAAGTCTGAGCCTGAAAACTGACTGAACAGAAACCAAATACAAATGTTCCATATGCTCAGCATGGCATTTGATGCAGTGAGAGAAAGGATGCTCATCTATGGGCTTCTCTTATATCACTACCTCTGGTTTTGACCTGTATGTGGAGGTATTCACACACCCTTGACTGATCAGAAGAACGAAATGCCTTTCCTTGGATCTGAAACTTTATGTTCAGAGTCATCTTTCGTGGATCCCTTCGACAAAGTCTGTGGACCTGCATGGGTCCACACACCAGAGGTTGAAAACCACTGCTCTAACACAAGACAGAATCAAGATTCATATAACCTATCTTCCACTTCCAGAAAGCCCCCCCCCTCCCAAAAAAAGTCCCTCAATCAAAGGGAGAAATTCCAAGGTAAACAGAGAGCTTCTTACCGAACATTTGCACAGAGCTTTAAAGATGTGAAGCATTACACAAGTCCTTAGTGGGAATAGCTACAAACTGAAAACTCTGTAAGCCTGAAAGTTTGTCTGTCATCAATAGAAGATGGTTCAGTAAAAGATATTAGCTCACCCAATTTGTCTCTCATGCAAAGCTTTATAGATATGTATGTGCATTTGTTGTGAGTACACACTGAATTACTGTTTCTAAAGCCATAGTTTCAATGCAAACTTATGACATTCTTATGAATGTTTTGCATTATAAATCAAAACCAAGGTGTGTAATCAGACTGGCACATACATTTTAAAAATCAGGGTTTGAGCACACAATTACAATTGATAAAAACTGAGTTTAAGGCTTTGAAAATTTTCCTCTCTGGATTAAAAATGGACTGAATTAAAATCTTGTCCACAGAATATTAAACTAATTTCACAAATCACCAAAAAAAAAGTCCACACAGAAAACACTGGAAATATAGGGGGAGGAGAAAGATTAAATTCTGATAAAAGAACCAAAACTTACAAGTCAAGATTGTCTAACAAGGTCTTGCAGACTGTATTCAAGTATCCTGTCTCAATTGCATTGTGGGAGACATCAAACACAAAGAGGTACACAGGAGGTTGAGGTGGACGTAGCTGAAAAAAAAAAAACCAACGTTTTTTAATGTCCATATAGTTTCATAGTTCATTTATTAGTTATATTGTAGGTTTACATTGCATCATTCAGAACGCATTCCCAAAACAGAAATCTCTCTAATTTGTGTAATAGAGAACAAATAAGCCATGATCGTTCAAAATAGGGTAAGTAGGAAATACAGAGGAAAACCACATAGGATAAATTCTAGTCCTTGACAAAGTGAAACTGTCAGATCAAAACTGGCCTGATGCGGATATCTGTAAAAATAAGATTTTATAAAATCCAGAGTCAACAAGAATGTAATTTAAAGATCAGCAAGGGACTTTTTTAAACATTGCATTGCCAAATATTCCATTGTAATTCAAACAGTAGAATATCCTGATAGCAATCCAGAATAGTGACCAGTCATCATCAAGGTTGAGATAATATAAGTAAAAATATAAATATCAACATTAGCTTTCTAAAGTACTAATTTTTTAAAATCTAAATATATTATTTTGAACAAGTTCATTTCTACTTTAATGTATTGATTCAATGTCCCTTTAACATGCTGTCTCCTCCAAGTTCTCAGAACTGGTATTTTCCAATCTAGATGGCAATCAGTTACTTTAGAAAAGTGCAATTACAATGATACTGTTCATCACCATTCGTTTAGTTGGTAATGCTTAAGGAGCAGCAGCGCTGAAACCCTTCTCCAAACACTCACTGAAGTCAACAGGAGTAACTCAGGTGAGCAACAGTTGCAGGACTGGACTCTTGGTCTATTACTCAGTGGCTTTAGTACAAGTATACTATCTTAAGTACAGTTCAAGGAACAATGTCTAAGCTTTCTAATGTTTTTCATTAGAATATTAAAAAAGTTACTATAAACTAGAAATAAACATTAATATTTAGAAAATAGAACCACAATTTATGTTAAGATTCTTTGCCTTTAACCACGCACGTTAAACTAGTTCATGGTGTCCTGTGCCACAAGTTTTCAACTTAGGAGTTCTGAACACACTGGGGTTCATGAGAGTGAGAGACAGCAACCACTTCTTAATATAGGAGGGGTGGTCCAAAAATGTGTCGTAATTCAAGATCACAATCCACAATAGACAAACAACCAGTGGTCCTGTAGCACGTTAGAGACTAACAAAAATACATATACTATCATGAGCTTTTGTTGGCACAACTATATATATATATATATATATATATATATATATATATATATATTTATTTTGTTAGTCTCTAAGGTGCTACAGGACCACTAGTTGTTTATTTTTTTTTAAATTACAGATTAACACAGCTACCCTTTTAAGACTTTTAATCCAGAACAGGTGCAGAACCACTGTCACCCATAGCTATAACTGCAGAAGATGGCAAAACTGATCAATCTCAAATGCACTGTTGGGTGAGAACAATCAAATGACTTTTACTAATCTACCAAAAGCAGGAGTGCAAGCAATGGCTGTGTGCAATTTGTCATATTAAACGAATGTAAAACAACTTCAGCACAATGTTTTCTTGGTGTAAGAAATCTTAGGTGTGAACACATTCAGACACTGTGATGGTTTAAAAAGAAGGATTTATAGGATTCAAAACTATGAAAAACAGGTCTCTACCACTTGAGCTGAGACAGCAGGCTAAACAAACAGGAACCAGCCACTAGAACAGTTACCTCCAACCTTTATGCCCAAGATCACTTTCTGAATTTAAGAGCAACCCAAGATCTACACTGCCCCTTCCCCAAGGTCCTACCCCGCTCAACCTCCCCTCTCTCCGCCTGCCCCAGCACCATGACACTCCCAGAAGGGGCCAATGCACCCTTGTGGTCTGGGGGCACATGGCTCCACGTGCTGCCCTTCTTTACTGGAACCACTCCCCCAGTTTCCATTGCCAATTTCCGTGTCCCTAACCAATGGGAGCTGAAGGGGGCCAAGACACCTGCCCCACCCACCCACCCACCGGGCCACACTGGCCAGGTAGGAAGCCTGCCAATTGTGATCAACTGTGAGATTCCTCAGGTTCAACCAGTCAATAGCGATCAACCAGTTGATGAACACTATACTAGAGCGAGAACTGTTTAGATGCACTAGCCCAGTGGAATACCTTAGCTTTCTTCATTAGGAACCTAGCAGTACTAACACATTTTCTGATATAAACGTACAAAATAATATTTGCAATAAACTCAGATGTTGAAGTTACATAATGCTATCCGAAAAGCACATCTTGCAGAATTACTCAAACACACTCTGTTACCTTACTTACTGGGAATCTGCAAAGCATCTAGCACAATCGGGAATTTTTTCCTACTGAGGTCCTAGACATTAAAGCAATATAAAAGTTTAATAAAAAAGTGAACAAACTCTCACCATGTATTCAGAGGGAGCCATGAACTCAATAGTAGCATTTTGAACTTCAGGTCTTTTATGAGGTTCTCCATATACTCTTGTCACAGGATTGTACATGAATTCTTCAGGAACTACAATCAAATGAAAAATATTGTATTTATCACAGCTCACACTAACATACACTAATATTAAAAGTGGTAGGATTTTGCACAGACATGTCTAAGTAATGATGCTGTATCTGCAATGTGATAATGTGTAAGAGGAAACATAGGGGTACTAGTAGGATAGCAAGTTACTACAGTATCACACATTTGGAGATTGTTTCAAACTCAATTAAGCTTTTTTAGCGATCACATAATGATCCATAATGGAAGTCTTCCTACATCGCACAATCCCATTATTTGTTACACTAGAGATGTTAAATTGCAGTTATCTGGCTAATCATGTAGTTGATACAGTTTGTATCAACTACACGATTAGTCAATAAGAGGCTACTCTGCAGAGCCACAACGGAGGTAGCTCTTGGAGCCAGCTGCTGCTGGGACTGAGCAAACCTGGCTCACGCCAGCTCTGGGAGCCATCCGTGCTGCAGTGCTGCGTTTTAAATGTAGTAAGAGCCTCTGTGTTCTTACTACATTTAAAATGCAGAGGCAGTGTCCCAGACCAGCACGAGCTGGAACTGCTCGGTCCCAGCTTGTGCAAAATCCAGCAGACCCGTTCATGGCTGCTAGGGCTGGCTGTTGTAAACTGAGGCTGATCCCCGTGGACGGGGCTGCTGCTGGAACAGCCTCTGCCCGTTGTGAGCTTCAGCCTACCATGGGCAGAGGATGCTTCTCAGTAGCCTCCCCTATCCCCCCATGGCTGCCTCCAATAGAGGTAGTGGGGTGGGAGGGGTCTTGGGGGCAGGTGGCATCGTGGAGACAGTGCTGGGGGGAACTGGCTTTTAAGCCAGCTCCCCTCAGCACAGGTTGCTGTCTCTCCCCCTTCTCCCCCCCAGCTGCTTCTCATACATAGAGGGGAGAGAAGTGAGTAGTGAAGTACTCCACTCGACTACCCAATGAGCTTATGGGGACTAACGTCCCTAGTTATCACTCACAGGGCTCGACAAATCAGTGAATCTACTCGCCTGTGGCGAGTAGATTTCAGCCGGTTGCCCCATTCACTGGCAGCCTGCGCATGCACAATACGGGGCTGGCGAGTACCGTGTTTTAGCAAATATAACCTGCGGGTTATATTCATTTTTACAACCACCACCACCACCACCACTCCTCCGCGGGGTATACTCAGGTGCAGGTTTACAGAGGCTTTTTTTTTTTTTTTTAAACTCACCAGGTGGTGAGCTCTCCATCGCCTTTTCCTGTGGCTACACAGCCGCCAGCCTCCAGGCGGGAAAACACTCACCCCCCCCAGTTCCTGCACAGCCGCAGGAAGGGGCGGCGGAGTGCTCATCCCCCTACCCCTTCCTGCAGCTGCACAGGAACTGGGCAGTGAGCGCTCCCCCGCCCAGAGGCTGGTGGTTCCTGCTCCCCTGCCACTTCCTGCGGCTGCAGAGGAACCTGTGGAATGAGTGTTCCCCCGCCTGGAGGCTGCGCTGGAACCTGGGGCAGTGAGTGGCTAATCTCCCCCACCCTCCCGCACCGTAAATATACCCCCAGCACAGAAAAGTCTTGTATATCCCACCGATTATATTCGTGTGCGGGGTATACAAGATTTTTTTTTTACTCAAATAAAAAAACCGCAGGGCATATTCGGGTGCGGGGTATATTCACAAAGTTACGGTAGATTTCGTCGCGGTTTGTCAAGCCCTGATCACTCACAATCCTGATCTGGGAATGACTAGAAGCATAGCAGCAGAGCTCAGATGTCAGGATCAAAGTGTATTGGGGGAATGTATGTAGAAGTCCAATTCAAAAGTTGACATGCATGTTTAAGTGGGCTCCTGGTTTTAAAACCTACCATCATTCACTCTATAACACAAGTTGCATTTCCATCTCCTTTGGTCTAGAAAGCTGACAAAAGGGTTAATATACGTCCTGCAGGAACGACATCGCACAATTGTACTGGAGGTCACCACAGGTAATTGCTGGAAAAGAGGAACTTCTGTTTTAAAATCCCAAAGATACAGATGACATATCTACCACAGTAATACTAATTTCTGTGATCTCAAGTTTGCCAGCCTGGATGCAACAGTCACGTAAGAAGCAGAATCAAGGAAGAAAAGTATCCCTAATCCATATAGGGATGCCGCCAAAACTTTAACTGTTAGAAAGGTTGACTGAATTCAGGCTCTAATCTTTTTAGCCGTGTATGTTTCAAAATGATGATAAACCTCTCAATCAGCATGTCTAATTTTGTGTTTCCAGTTTATTTTACAAAAACTGAGTTGGGGAAGACTTACCCCCAATTCAACACTGCAGAAATAGAAGTCATAAAAGTGTTCTAGAAATATAAGTCAATTGCGGAAGTAACAGGCTGTGGGACTAAGAATGTGATAGTGTACGTTTAAACAGTTAACCGATGAGCCTACGGTTACATGCAAGGTTCCCCACATCCATGCTGCTGCCTCTGTATCAGCGGCAGCGGAGGGGAGGGAGCCGATGGCAACATGTGGAGGAGGGAGGCAGCAAGTGGAAGCCAGCTTTGTGAGCTGCCCCCCCCCCCCCGCATGTAAACATGTAATCACTGAAAATTTCAGCAGTTACATATCTCCCCCCCAAAAAAAATGCGTTTTAACATCCCTATGTGTGACTCTCATAAATTCATAGTAATTGAATCCACACTGCCTTCCTTCTGACTCCAGAAGTCCCTTCTGACTCCAGAAGTCACCAAAAAGCACACTTATCTGGAAAGTAGCAATAGAAGCAGATTAAATTCAAGAACTATGTAGTTTAAAAGGTGGCTGAGTCCATTCGAATTTTAGTTCCTAATTTAGTTAAGAATTAGCACTCAGGAGACTTGAGTATATGAAGAAATCAATGGTGACAGCCAGTATGTGACTAGATAAAACCGTAAAAACTATACCAAAATATATTGACTCGCTTTGTTATAGTTTGTGCACTGTACTGTACCTCAGAGCTTCTAATAGCATTTAAAACGAGGCTAGGGACTGAAACAGGGGCAGATATTTAACAAAATGACAGTGGTTTTCACAGAACAGAAGCAAGATGACAGTTTTCTAAGGGAAGTTTTTATTTTTCTGGGCCAAGATTAGCTGACAGATTTACCTCTGTTAGTTATCTAATATTGAACTCTAGAACAGATATAGCGGACACTACAGTAATTTAAAGCTTTTAATATTTCATCATACCGATAAGTCTTTGAAAGGATGAAGCAGGAGCCCCAAAGGAAGTTTGGCTTTATTCAATAAGGCCTGAGTTTGAGGAATGTTAGTCAGGGTACATCGGAACAACCTACATGAAGGATAAAGGGTTATTTTCAGAGACTTTAAGAGAATAACATTGTTTTTAAGTAGTACATTGCATCCTTTATACTGTATATTTCTTTTCATAGTTAGTAGCAGTGAACTGCTATTTCTTAACAAAATACCCTCTCTGGTTATATGCCAAAGCTACTAAGTCAACCTGAACTGTTTGAATCTAAGGCATAATCATCATACATACCTTGTTTTTTCTAAATCATAACTGTATTTTGTATACAATTGATTGAGCAGAATAAGTATAGTGGCCCCAAACACATTCTGCTACAAATACAAAACTTACAGTCTATTTAAGCCCAAGTTAGACTTTTCAGATAGTTAAAGGACCTTTCATACATAACTTTATTTATTTCTATTTCTGTTTTTAACTTTTATTTTTTGCTAGTTGTATCTCTTGGGTTCTATCATCTATCCAAGGGCTTCAAAAGAAAGACGCCTTTACCCATGTTTCCATAACGCAACAAAAACCACTGTGGGGATGCATTTTATCAATTTAAGATTATTTAAACGCAGGTTTGTATTTTGTTTGTATTTCTGTGTAGAGGGTATAATGAAAAGCACTTTAGTTACATATTCTAACAGGAAAAGGCCAAGTCGTTGGCCTTGGAACTGAAGAACCTCTGCACTTCAAAACACTAATCTTTGTCTAATGGATATAAAGGAGCTGAACATATGTATTATATTTTGAAATACTTATGTTGAGGTGAATGGAGAAAAATTAGATAACTAACCAGTCTATATACTGGAAAAAAAAGGTTACACTCAAGGAAATCCCTATTTTGTAAGGGAAGATGAGGTCATGGATAGGTGTTAAACTACTCTAAAACATATTTTTAGATCTCTGACAAATGGCAAAACGAGAGAGAACATCTACCTAAAGTGTTCTAAAAATAGCGTTTAGAAGATGACTTTGTTGTTTATATAAGATATCAACTATTACACTGTCAAACAAACTTCTAAGACCTTACAAAGTTCCCAGAAGCAATTTTTCTAGAAAGAACATATGAACCTTCATTCTCATTTGAGGGGGACAGAGGTGACTGACAGCAATAAAAGCTGTTGTGGACTTGCATTTCATTCTCTTCTGATCAACTCAATACCAGAAATTTGCTGAAGTACAAAAAGAGACTGAAGAATAGTTTAAGAATGAGTTCATATAGCTAGTATCTTGAAGGTGTCAAGACCAGATTAATTCATGCATTTGCACCCTGATGTGTATTTTACTCATCTTTTTTTAAATTTAAAAATTAAGCCAGTTTTCATCTTTCATTATTTTAATTAAGATGCCACTTTTCATTTAATCATAGGTACTAAAACTGGAAGGGACCTCAAGAGATCATCAAGTCCAGTCCCCTGCCCTCACAGCAGGAAGAAGCACCGCCTAGATCAGTGTTTCTTAAACTGTGTTCTGTGGCACACCAGTGTGCTGCGAGGCAGTCGGAGGTGTGCCGCCGAGAACAGAATTAAAAATGGCCACCCTTAAAGGGGCAGGCAACCTTTTTTCTTTTGCTCAGTAACTTTCCCCCGACCCTTTTTTTTGGGGGGTGTGCGCATGCTCAACAAAAAATCCTTAGTGTTCCTCAAAACAAATTATTTTTGGTGTTCCTTGGTCTTAAAAAGTTTAAGGAACACTGGCCTAGATCATCCCTGGTAGATGTCTATCTAGCCTGCTCTTAAATGTCTCCAGTGATGAAGATTCCACAATTCCTCTAGGCAATTTATTCTAGGGTTTAACCACCTTGACAGTTAGGAAGTTTTTCCTAATGTCCAAACAAAACCTCCCTTGCTGCACTTCTTCTTGTCCTATCATCAGAGGCCAAGGAGAACAACTTTTCTCCCTCCTCCTCATAATACTCTTTTAGAAACTTGAAAACTGCTACCATGTCCTCTTTTCAGTCTTCTCTTTTCTAAATGAAACAAGCCCAGTTCTTTCAGTGTTCCCTCATAGCTCATGTTTTCTGGGCCTTTAATCATTTTCAAACAATTACTGTCCATATCCAAAAAACCTAAGCAAGCATTTCAGGAATGTAAGAAATCTATATGCTGATTTTTAGACACGGAGGCTACGTCTACGCTGGCAGCTTGTTGTACAAGAACTGTTTTGCGGAAGAGTTCTTGAGCAAAAAGTCTTCTACAAGAGCGCGTCTACACTATCATGTGCTTTTGTGAAAGAGATTCATGTTGCCTGTCTACACTGCCCTCTTGCGCAAGAGGGCTTATTCCTTGTGGAGAGAGGAATAACTCTTCTGGAAGAAGCCCTGTTTTCCGACGCTAGACTGTAAATTTACTTATGCAAGAACGCGCATGCAGTGAAGACATCCAGCAAGTTTTAGCGCAAGAACAGCTGTTCTTGCACAAGAAGCTGCCAGTGTAGACGTAGCCTAAGGGTTGTTGGGTTTTTTTAAATCCAAGGAACTTATTTCCATTTCTTTTGATAAATTATAGCTAATGGGAAATCTTACTCTGGATTACAGTTGAGTTTCTGGATTTCTTCATGCAAGTTTGGAACCGGAGCCTGCAAAGGTGTTGTAGGAAGAATATTTCTTTCTTGAAGAAGGTTGATAGATCTTAAACCTTCTGGTTGCAGACTCAGGCTACTCATAGGTGCAGTTAGGTGATTACTACCCAAGGAAGGCTAAGGAAAAAAAATATATAAAAGTTAATTGAATTTATCTGGATATGCCTATTTTGAAAACAAGCCAATTATTTCCCTGTCAGAATTTTCTAGTTCATGTATTTCTTGGTATTCTGCTGCAATATAGCCAGGCACTGGTTACAAAAACTTAAGCTTCTCGTTTCTTGATATTTGACAAAATTATGTATTATAGCAAAGATATGCATCACCAATGCACCTATTTTATGACTTCTGAGTTTATTGGCAATTTTTATTAGCAATCAACAGGACCCTGTATATGCAATTATACAGGCACATAAATAATCAGACGTTTTACCTGCATATTTATGCATTTTCTGCATAATTTGATTTCAAAGGTAATTTAATGCCTACATTCCTCTGATGATCTGGACCAGTGTGACCAGCTGAAGTGGAGGACATGCAGTAGCATGAGATCCACAATTATCATCGGGGACAGAGCTAAGGGAGACTTTCCAAACTAGTCCTCCTAAACAACATAAATATGAAGTTACTGAGCAGATACCCTCCCCAACTGTACAGCTCCTAAAACTCAGTGTTGTGGAGCAGTGCATTTTTGTGAGTCTAGGGATCCTAGCAGCTACAACCTCAAACTCCACAGGCACAAATTTAGGTGCTTATATCACTGTCTCTCCCACTGTCAGCATAGATAGGCTGAATGGCTCCTAAACAAGTTATTTTGTGATTAATTGCAGTATAATGCTTCATAATTCAATATAGCCATGCCACATGTATCAGGAGATCCTTGCTGCATAATTTAGGTGTATCATGTTGCACAGTATAAGGGGTCTTGCAAGAAAGTTTATTTGAACGTAATACCCATGTTAATGTTCAGTCTATTATTATTTTGAACAGGGACAAATCTGTGTACCTCTTTCAGAATGCAGTAAAGTGAGCTATGCAGAATTTCTGCCTCAAAACATTTACCAACTAAAAACTCTTGTACATCAATTATGGGACACACTGTGGCAGGTGATGATCATATCATGAACACTACAACATGCATAACATTTTTGCAAGGAGGAAAAAGCTTTGCATACTAACTGGGAGCATAGGACAATAGAACAAAGAACAGGCCAAGACAAATTTGGCTTGAGCAAGAGGCAGAAGTATATTAATGGCCTGCTTTGAAAGTCAGGAGAAAAAACCTGAAATATGTAGAATACTGGACACCAATTTTGATCATCAATACAGACAGGGAATCAGTGGGAGGAAATTAAAAATACAATCAGTGGCTGGAAAAAATTATTTTGGCAGCGGTACAGATTAATTTAGGGAGACAATCTTGTAAAGAGAACTGGTACACATTTGCAATAAGTTGATATTGCTTCAAAAGATGTAGAAAAAGTTTCTCCCTGACCAACTCTGAAGAACTAACCAACAGAGATAAATTTAGGTCTGAGTCCTGTAAGATTAATTGCACAGACACACTCTGGTTCTTACATAGATTCTTATGAAGTTTACAAAGTCCTACATGAGTGCAGGGTTCTGCCTGCACAGATCTGTTTACAGGACTGAGGTGTGAGAGGGACATAAAATCAACAGGAAAGATTTACCTGAGGGAATGGCTGTGGTCCAGCTGGATACTGCAGAGGTGAGGACTGCATTCCTGGTGCTCCAGGTGAAGACACATTCTGGTAGCCTGGTGGTAGGGTGGGATAAGAATACCCAACACTTCTACCCAGATTAAGATTCTGGGGAGCAGATGATGAACATGTAGTTGCTAAAGTGGACAAACAGGATTTTCATATACAAATGAGTTATCCAAGAAAGGCAGTCAGGTTGATAGAACAAAATATAGAGCTTCCCTTGATATCATGCTACTATGACATTCTGGCCAGGAAATTACTGAAAGGTCTTGGCTGGACTGTTGTTTAAAAACACTTACATGGATAAGCATAATAAACTGTTACAACAAAGATCCAATACTACAGTTTCCAATTTCCTTCAGATAAACTTACATGGAGTAAAGTATACATTTGTTAAAGAAACCCCCTACCGCCTCCCTCCTGAAATGGCTCTCTCAAGATGAAAAGTGTTTAATAAAAATGTCCTACCCATAAAGCCGCCTCCTTCTATCGCATCATAACTGTTTTGGACCAAAGATCCATCACTGGCAGTGGCTGCTACATCACCTACTAAGAACAATCCATTAAAAAAGGAAGACAAATGCAGAAATTGAGCTGCTTTTCCTTATTAGAAGTTGATATCAGCAATTGATTTAATATGATTGTGACAAGCTGGAAAATATTTCACCATAAAAATCCTAATGCCTAATTCTAACAAAGTGAAAAGGGATCTCCTAATGGAAAGGGAGAGGTACACTGAACTATCACCACAAAAGTTAAGCACCATCAGAGGAGTTACGCTCATTTTTAGGATGGGAATCAGATCTTCATCCCAGTCACTGAACCTGTCAGGTTCCAAAGTCGACAATAATGGCAGAGACTCCTCATAAAGTAAATAAATTAATGCAATATGCATCTGAGCCAGTCATATTTAAATGAATCTAAGTAAGTTGCTCTAATATGTATGTAGAAGTAAAACATTTTATACTTCAAATATTCTGTCTAAGTAAAATTAAAACTCCAGTCAATACAGTAATTCCTCATTTAACACTACAGATGTGTTTCAGAAAATTATCGTGTTAAGTGAAAACATGTTATATGCAGGGTCAATTTTCTTATTGAAAATAATGGAAAAGAGGGGGGTTGCATTTCAAGCGATGGTGTCTGTTGGGACCGGGACACAAGGTTGGGGGACAAAGGGGACTGGGTTACAGCAGGAAGGGGAGGCGTTTGGCTCCGGGGAAGGGCAGGGAAGAGGAAGAGAAGGGAGGGGAGGGGGACTGGGTTGGGAGTATGCCCCTGTGATGGGTCTGCGGGGACCCACACTGCGTCTGGCAAGGAGGGAGGGGGCCGCTGGGGAACAGCGCAGCGAGCGGCGAACCCTCCCCCGCTTTGCAGGGAGGCGGGGGAAGCCCTGCACAGCCACCAGCAATGGGCCGGCCGGGGAAATTGTGTTATTCTGGGGACGTTCGTGTAATTCAAAAAATGTTCCCTAAAAAAAAAGTCGTCCTATCGCAAAAATGTGTTAAGTGGGAACATGTTAAATGAGGAATTACTGTATTGCTATTTATAGAAAATGAGAAATTGATAAAACTACAGATCAGTGAAGTCAGTATTAGAGATGTGAAAGATTAACCAGTTAACTGATGGGAGCTGGAGCAGTCCCTGTCTGTAGCGGGCCTAGGTGCCTAGCAGGCAAGTACTGCTCCAGAGCACCGGAGCAGCCCCTGACTGAGATCCATCCAGGCCTGCCATGGACAGGGGGCAGGATGAAGCCGACCATGCCTGTAGCACAGGGCCTCCCTCCCTTTGACTGGTTAATCATCATGTTTAACTGGTTAGCCAATTAAATGAGATTTTACATCCCTGACTTAATTTATAAACCTCAAATTAAATGCCCAATACTTTGCTTAACACTGCTCTCAGTCATACATCAAGGGATATCTTAGAATGAAAAACAAAACTGCGTAGTGGCAGAACATGAATCTAGCCAGATGTCATGACTGACTGACTTTAAAGGCAAAATATATTCTTTGCACATTCCAGGCACATATTACCTGAATAGGCTTCAAATCTGTTATAAACTGAAATACTTGTTTATTTTACATTCATATAAAGACACTAAAATAGTTGATGTTACAGAAGAACAAAAACTTAAGTTTAAAGGGACACTCAAGTATTAGGTATAGTTATTTTTTAAAATCTTCCACTATATTTAATACCAGCTGTAGAAAAATACATGTTGATAATCCCTTTTCAATTTATCAAAAAAAAGCATTCCCATGTTTTGGATGAAGTTTGAGGTTAGTATGATTGTGTGCTTACTTTGGCTGAGCACTAGTGATTAAATACAGATGTAGGAATACAGCTTACTTGTGCCCACCCGCCAACTCTGCTTGTGCAGAGGACATTAAATGTCATCAACCCCTCAAAAAATGTTATTTATCATTGCAATGAAATATTTTACCAGAGATACAATTTTTAGTTAGGACTGGTAACAGTCTTTGCCAAGTGTCCAACATGATTTGTAATGTAGCAAGATGCCAAGTTGCTCCCCTGGTCATAGGTGGCTGCACATGGCAGGAAGTGATTTTCAAAAGCACCTCAGGGATTCAGAAGTTCAACACTAGGGATGTTAAATATCGGATAATTGAATAGCTGAGTAACCTCATGAATTCTTACTGGTTACTCTACTATTTCAAAGTCTCCAGAGGCGGAGCCGGCAGCCAGTGCATTTCAGTCTCACCTCTGAGGAGCCCGCGCAACTCCACGTTGCTAACTCTATTAGAGGCAGCAGTGCAGGGTGTCAGGAGGGAGCTGGTCCACGAGGGGAGCCAGTTTAAAAAACAGCTCTTGTTGTGGACTAGCTGCCTGTTGGCCTGTCCTGCTGCCTGATAAAGAATTCTCAGATCCGGAGTGAGCTGGAACTGAGCCGGGATGCCTACTCACCCAGCTCCTAATACATTTTAAATGCAGAGCTGCAGCCGGGGTAGGTCCCGGACCTGTCACAAATAAGGACTGAGCCACTAAAAAATTTACTGGCAAGGTGGGGGTGGGGGTGGGGGAGCAGGGGAATGTGTGTAGTCTATAGCAGTGGTCTCCAACCTTTTTAAGCACTTTTTGAATTAAAGTGCAATCCAGGATCTACCTCAAACCCAAATACCCTTGCCTCATCTCCTTTGTGCTCCTTTTCCAAGCAGCCCTACCCCTGCTCACTCTGTCCTCCCTCCCTCTCATAGCCTTCCTCCCTTTCACCAGGCTGGAGCACACTACTCTCAAAAGCAGCCAGCAAACTCCATCCCAAGTCCTGTTGTGGCCCCCCTCCGCCCCGTTCTGTGGAGATAGACTACAGGAGGAGAGGGAGGCACCCTGACATCAGCGCCCCCTCCTCTCCCTTCCCTGCACAGAAAGCAGGAGGCTCCCAGAAGTTTTTTTTTTGGGGGGGGGGGGAGGCAAGCTCCAAGGCAAAGGACAGGAGATGCGCAGCAGTGGGGGGGGGGAGCAGCCCAAGTGCCGGCATTGATAGCCTTTTGGCCAAACCAGTCAGGATCACCTGTCAGAGGCTCCAAGATCTACCAGTAGATCCCAATCTGGCTTGCTGACCACTGGGCCTATAGCATTAACCTACAAGCTTTTGCTTATCAGTTAATTGACTACACCAGTGTCTCTCAACCTTTTTTTATAAAGTACCTCTTAAAAAATAAGTACCCCCTTTTTTTAAAAAGAGAAGTACCCCCAGGACCTACAGTTTTTAGACACACACAATTTTTCTACCATTGCAACACATTTGTTTAAACAACTTAATTGTAGCAGGGTGGACGATTATTCTTTTTGTACTTTTTACTCCCAAAAATGTCAAGCACTATAAAACTTAAAACAAAAATCCATTTTCTCCAAATTTCAGTTGTGCTGATATGCCCCTCAGACTTCTCTCTAGTTGAGACACTGGACTACATTATTACATCCCTATTCAGTACCCTGATGTATTTTTGAAAACTCCATCCATAAGGGATTAATTATTTCTGCTAAAAGAATAATAAACCACAATACGCTTCTCTAAAGAGCACCATCCTGTCTATCTACTAATTCTAACAATAGCAGCTTCTGGAAGTCACATACCCATTCAAAAGTAAACTGTAATAAAGACTCAAAAAGAACTGAGAAGTGGCAGAATAGGAAGGGAGTCATTAACGAAGGGCTATTGGGAACTCTCAGTTAATACATAAAGAGGTTTTTGGGTTAGTAAAAGGGGGAAAAAAACACCCAACATATCTAAAAGATGACCCAAATTAAAAAGACTTAATGTAGTAATATCCAGATTCCTTCTGTTAAACAGCAATAAATAAGCCATTTTGTAAGTTATCTAGAAAGTATTACATGTTTTATTTTAAATGTGGAAAACATTCAGTTTTCTAACCAAATGCAATTTCCAGTAAATGTCAAACCAAAAATGAGAAAAATAGTCTTCATTGTTCATGCAGGTTTCCTTTTAAAGGAATCTTCATTCTACAGTTTCACCCAGCTACCATAGGAGAAGGTAGTTATTAATTTTACTCCTTGACAGAAGCCAAGAACAGTTTTGACTTGATACTCCCTCCCCCCATTAAAAAAACCAAACAGTGCCAATGTATGATCCTAAGATTAAAACTGTGAAACACTACAAGGCTGCATGGTACAAAGCAGTGATGAGTACATAAACACAATGGCATACTTGTGTGGCAGCCATAGGAGTAAAGCTCAAAACTGCTATATTTCTTCTTAGATTATTAATAGTTCTGGACAGCTGGTGATACGAAGAACTTTTTTTTTTTTTTTTTAAGAGCAGGTGTTACTTTCCAACAACTTTAGCATAGTGGAAAGAAAGCACACAGTACAAGATTCAAGTTTCACTACAAAAGTTAAATATAATGTAAATACTGTACATCTGACAGGATTGCAGAGCTCATAGGACAAGCCTGAATATAGCAGTCCCCTTTTCAGTCCAGCAGCAACAATACCATGATGCAAATAACACTAACTCCATGCAAGACTAACAGATTTTATTCCTCTGGGGTTGCAGCAGGATTGGTGGTAGAGAGGTTTATATTTCTCCAAACTGTTTTGAAACAATGGGAAAAGAAAACTCCCTCCTAAGAAGAAAAGTGAATATAGAACCCCAGGGCATAATAGGAGACCCACACCACTCACAAATATCTATTTTGAACAGTTTTTTTATTTCCTTCCTGAGCATCTGTCAATAGGAAATATACACCTTCTTTCTCCCAATAGTTTTACCTTAAAACGGTGAAAAAACTATGCTATGCTAAGGCAAGAAAAATCACTCCATTAATTTCTACAGATTTTTCAAAGGGAGACATATTACAACACATGAAATAAATTTGTTCTGAAAATATAGCATCAGAAATTGATATTGGAGAAACATGTCATATTTGAAATCTCTAAATAAAAAAAGTATTTAAAGTTGAAGAAAAAAGATCCTCCAACACCTTAATTGGGAAGCAGGTGCTTAAAATATTCAGATATCAAAAACCATGCAAGTGTTCTGAAGCACAGTTACTTCAGTGGAATAAGGAAAAATTTTCCAGCAGCTAAAAGTTTCTGTTCATTAAGTCATTTTGAGTGAAGATAATTTCTTTATTTCCAATTACCTACATTGGTATGGAAAAAACAAATAAAGAGAACTGACCAACCCCTTACCTTCTTGGTTTGTAGCTGAATTTAGCGGCAGATGGGGTACAGAGTTGTTAGGCAGTCCGACTGGGGTTGTGGATGGCCTCACTAACGGTGGCCCTCCAGTTGGAGGGGGTCCTAGAGGAGGTCTTGCAGGAGGAAATGCTGAACCTAAAGGCCGATTCACTGGTGGAGGAACAGACCCTGTAAAGATATTCATTTTCAAGAGCTTTAAATTGACTGAAGTCACGGATGGTTACTTTATTACAGAACCATACAAGTCAATCCAAATATTAATCTTGTTTATTCAGTGGAAAGAACAGCATACGTTACAGAAACCCCAAAAGAAGTATGTGAAGTTTAAACAGCTCTTAGCCTCAGAGGGGTATCTGAATTAGTCTGTAACTGGAAAAACTTTAATAGTCTTGCAGCACCTTTGAGACTAACAAAACATAGATGGTATCATGAGCTTTCTTGATGCCATTCATCTTAAGAAGTGAGCTGTGCCCATGAAAGCTCTGATACCAGCTACATGTTTTGTTAGTCTCTAAGGTGATGCAAGACAATTTGTTGTTTTTTAAGCTCTTAGCCTATTTTTCTTCTTGTCCTTAAGTACTGGGACTTGTATAGTTCTATAATCTTCATCAGTGGTTCCTAAACTGTGGACCCCACAGGGGTCCGTGGTGGTACTGTAGAGGATCCACATGGGCCCTCTACAGTACCAGCATGTCCTTCAACCCACATTACTTCCCACAGGCTGCAGGCACTGCTATATTGTTTGCCCCCCCGGGGGGGGGGGAGGAATCCATAAAATTTTAGTAGATTGAAAAGGGGTCCATATCCTCAAAATGGTTGGGAGCCACTGATCTACATCCCTGCCTATTTTGATGACTCACAATCCATTATGGCAAGACTTTAAAGGCACAGAGCACCCAAACTCCACTTAAAGAGTCAACAAGAGTGGCTTTTGAAAAAAATCCAACTACATCAATAACACTACGCATCTGACAATCCGGTAAACCCAGACATTTTTTAAACAGATTTCCCTTGACAGGATGCGTGCCATCTATATGGTCTATGTCAAGAAGTCATCATCAGAAATACATATTTTCTAGATTTTAAAATTATCTGTTAAAAAGATTTTACATAGGGAATGCCGCAGAGATGATACGCTGCCCAAGTATACACTTATGCAATTTAAGAATTTTTGTTCTAAAACCAAGTACTCAAAGTCAAGAATACAATAGGGATGTGAACGTGTAGCTGAGTATACGGTTAACCAAATAAGCCTGTGGTCACCGGTTAACTCTTGATTACATGCAGCCACCTTCACTCCCCCGCCTACTGCCTCTTGTACATCTGGAGATGCAGGAGCCAGTGTGAGTGGGGAGTCGGCTCCCCCAACATGTAAATAGGTACCTGCTGAAAGTTTCAGCAGATATACATTTACACTAATATAAACATTTTAGCATCCCTATTACCCAAAGGTTTATTAGCATTTATATAGTGAAAAGATCATATCAAGTATTTATCATCTTAGGACCGTTCTAAGATTACACCATTTTCCTGTAACCTTCTCCCTTCCTTAGCCAATGAAAGGTTTCCTCCTTCCTGGACAGCCATGGATAATTTACTTATTTGACTGCCACCCAAACTCAATTTCGTACTCTATACTTGAGAGCTGTCATAAGAGCAACTTTTCCCATTTCACAGTGTTGTATGTCTACCCTTCTCTAAAAGCACCAGGCACACTACCAGGCATTAACTAAATACAGTAGAGTCTCGATTATCCAACCTAAACGGGACCAAAGGATGGTTGGATAATCGAAATGTTGGATAATACGGAAAAATACCATGAAGGGTCCAAGGTATTTTCCCTGTCAGCTGCCGCTCTGCAGATGCTCAGATGCTTCATGGGGAGCCGCGCTGCCCCCGACCTCCCCTATCTTTCCTGGCCAGCCACGGGAGATAACCTTTGTCAATGCATCAGGTCTTCACCAGGATGGGCGGCATGGGCTAGTGGCCACACATTAAAATATATTTGAAGTATTTCTGTAGTTCTCATTATTAAGCCATATAAAGTAAGTTGTCAGACTAAACTACACAAATGTAACAGATGATTTAAAAATTGCTTGATTACTTATGGAATATTCAATATTCCATGTGTATCCATAGATCAAACAAAATTGTGATAAGGCACCCGAACACTAATCCTTTTCACGTAGTAACTATACACTAAGTAAGGGTAACAGTCAGCATGTATTTGTAAATAAATCAATCATGTCCAACCAATCAGATAGATTTCTTTGATAGGATAACAAGTCTTGTGGAAGTGGTGAATGTGGTACACCTAGACTTTATTAAAGCATTTGACACGGTCTCACATGATCTTCTCATTAATAAACTATGGAAATACAACTTATATAGGGCTACTATGAGGTTGGTGCATAACTGGCTGCATAACCACTTTCAGAGAGTAGTTATTATTGGTTCACAGTCATGCTGGAAGGGCATAACAAGTGGAGTTCCACAGAGGTCTGTTTTGGGACTGGTTCTATTCAATATCTTCATCAATGATTTAGATGACGACATAGAGTACGCTTATTAAAATTAAATTTGCAGATGATACCAAGATGGGAAGGGTTGCAAGTGTTTTGAGGGACAGAGCCATAATTCAAAATGATCTGGACAAACCAGAGAAATGGCATGAGGTAAACTAGATGAAGTTTAATAAGCACAAAAGCGAAGTACTCCACTTAGGAAGGAACAATCCTTTCACACATACAGAATGGGAAGCAATTGCCTAGGAAGGAGTACTACAGAAAAGGATCTAGGAGTCATAGCGGACTACAAGCTAAATAGGCGTCAACAATGTGACACTTGCAAAAAGCATAATTCTGGGATGCATTAACAGGAGTGTTGTTAGTAAGACACGAGAAGTCATTCTTCATCTCTACTCTGCACTGATTAGTATTCAGTTGCAGTACTGTGTCTAGTTCTGGGCAACATATTTCAAGAAAGTTGTGGAGAAATTGGAGAAGGTCCAGAGAAGAGCAACTTATGCAATTTAAGAATTATTAAAGGTCTTAGAAAACATGACCTGTGAGGGAAGACTGAAAGAATTGGGCTTGTTTAGTTTAGAAAAGAGAAGACTAGGGGGGACATGATAGCAATTCCCAACTATCTAAATGGATGTTACAAGGAAGAGGGAGAAAAATTGTTCTCCTTGGCCTGGGATGATAGAACAAGAAGCAATGGGCTTAAATTGCAGCAAGGGAGGCTTAGTTTGGACATTAGGAAAACTTCTTGTCAGGTTTGTTAAACAGTAGAATAAATTGCCTAGGGGGGTTGTGGAAACTTCCCCATTGGAGACATTTAAGAGCAGTTGGACAGACATCTATCAGGGACGATCTATACAGTGCTTGTTCCTGCCATGAGGCAGTAGACTTGACTCGCTGACCTCTCAAGGTCCCTTCCAGTTCCAGAGAACAACAACGAACCGTTGTATTGTAGAACTTTACCAAAATTACTTTCATTTTGTTTCTTTACCTGAGACTGTGCCAACAGAGATGGCTTTGGGTAAAGTATATTACAAACATTAGCAGAGATCTTTGCACCCACTAAATACATGAAACATCTGGCCAATAAACTAACTTATGCAATCTAATTTTAAAGACAATAAATACATTACACTAATTCTACAAATAACTGGGACTGATTTAGTTCAAGAAGAATTTGTATTGCATTATGGCTATGAGAGTCCTGCTATTGGCCCTTAATTCTACAGACCACTCTGAAAAAGTTTTACAAGCTCTTCTCTCCCAACCATCTACTCCTTGATTCCTAATTTTCCTTCACCTATAGATGACAAGGGTATCTCCAGGGATAATAATGGTTCACAGACCACAGTTTGAAAGTCACTGTGCAATTGGTTTCTTTTTAATGTGCATATTAAACATTGAGATACATTAGCTAACCTCAGTTTAAAAGTTATACATAAGGGATATATTTGCTTTAGCATTCCAATGGCTTCAATTTGTACGAAATTCTATATAATGATAGCACATAATTCCCACTAACAGTAATATGTGCTCCATAGGATCATACTTGGAAAAGGAACTACTATCTGTGAACTGAATAGTAGAAACCTGGTGATAAAACTGCAGTTAAACTATACAAGCAGTTTGCATCTATATTATGTTTCCAAAATGGTTCAAGTCAGCTGTGAGTATTATGCAAATTTTTTATCACCTGCATATCATAGAGCTCACAAAAAGAGCTACACTATACTTAATAATGTGCTGCTTTATCACTTTTATAGTCCATTTCACACTTCTCAGAACACTTTCCAGAGACAAAACTTGGGAGAGTGAAAACTAGACATGTAGAGTAAGGAAGTTTTCTATCAAATACAGGCAGTCCCCGAATTACGCGGATCCGACTTATGTCGGATCCGCAGTTACGAAAAGGGATTTTCTAGCCCCGGAGGACTGGAGCGGCGGGACACCTGGTCCCGCCGCCCACCTCCTCCGGGGCAAGAAAAGCTGCTCCCCGTCTCCCTGGTCTGCTGGGGGAGCCAGCAGACCAGGGAGACGGGGAGCAAAGCGGCGGAGGACCCGGGACCGGCCCCGCGGCGCTTCCAGCTAATCTACCCGGGGCCTGTGGTAGAGCAGGTGGGGCGCTGCCGGTTGGTCCCGCAGCACCGCTCCTTGGCGCTACTGGACCAACCCGGCAGCACCCCAGCTACTCTGCCCCAGGAGTCCTGATTCAGCCGCTGCTGATCAGTTTCAGCAGCGGCTGAATCAGGACACCTGGGGCAGAGCAGCTGGGGTGCTGCTGGGTTGGTCCAGTAGCGCCAAGGAGCAGCCGCGCTACTGGACCAACCCAGCAGCACCCCAGCTGCTCTGCCCCAGGCATCCCCAAGTCAGCTGCTGCTGAAACTGACCAGCGGCTGACTACAGG
Source organism: Pelodiscus sinensis (assembly GCF_052426305.1). NCBI lineage: Eukaryota > Metazoa > Chordata > Testudines > Trionychidae > Pelodiscus > Pelodiscus sinensis. Next base: position 13,965,826 of record NC_143067.1, read on the forward strand.
AAGCCCGAGGAAGAGTTGCTCTGCCCCAGGCTTCCTGGAATCAGCTGCTGATCAGTTTCAGCAGCAGCTGACTTGGGGACGCCTGGGGTTCTTAAGTTGAATCTGTATGTAAGTCGGAACTGGTGTCCAGATTCAGCCACTGTTGAAGCTGATCAGTTTCAGCAGCGGCTGAATCTGGATGCCAGTTCCAACTTACATACAGATTCAACTTAAGAACAAACCTACAGTCCCTATCTTGTATGTAACCCGGGGACTGCCTGTATACACTACGCTTTCCATTTAACAATAATACGCATATCACTTTATTTATGTTTTCTTGCTCTCCATGAAATGTAGAGATCTACTAGTCTGGATGCCTGAGTTGCTTTAGTGAACAATCCTGAAGAAACTTATAGCTGGAAGCAAAATTCACACATTTAAGAAAGCGTGACTAAAAAATGTTAAAATGTTTACCACAAACAGAAGCCTCTAATAAGGTAAGAGACTGTACAGTGCATATTATCAGGGAACCGAGAAGCAATAGCAGTATTTTATTTGCTGTGCTCAATTAAGTCTGTGTGCCTGATTATGTTTTCCTGAACACATCATCGCTGCCTAGAATGAAGTAAGCAACTGAATATAGCATCACTGCTTTCTCCCACTTTCTCCTTGCAAACACAAATGCATACTAGGCTTCTGTATTTCAGAAAGACTGTTTTATGAATGATTAACAGGAATCCTAAAAAAAAGCCTTACTTACACTCTCCTACCTACCCACCCACACACTCAACAGAAAATTTTTTAAGAGACCAAGATTTTATCAGTGTGCAAATTTTAAATAGGCAACATTCAGGACAGCATATAGGTACCAAATATGCTCATCCAACCTCTCTGCTGTATGTACTTGTCACACATCCACCCACCCACCCACACCCCTCCCTTCCTTTTCCAGAAAAAGACTGATAGGTGTCACAGGGGGGTGGATAAGCACTGTGGAGAAAAGATCATCTAGGTTCCGATATATGGAAAGGAATTCCTAGAAAGCATTAAGGCCTGCACAATTTGACTCAAATAAGCAGCATTAAACAAACTAAAGGCCAATTCCAAGCCAATGCCTGTTGCCGTATTCTCCAAAACACTAAATTAGGAGCTTGCTCGATATACAGAATATTCTTTTAAGTGACTGAAAGTTCTCCAACTAGTTCTGAACTGCATTTTATCAGAGCATTTAGCTTAACAATGCAGTTCCACAACCATTAGGAGTCACTGAAGAATCAGATCTTTATTTTTAACCATAACAGCTAAAGTGAGAATGAACTTTTGCAACCAGAGGTATTATTCAGTCCAAATATACGCCATTGTACACGAGTCCTTATGTTTACCCTGCTTACCTGGTTTCATGTAGCTGTTTTGAAGTGGAGGACCTCCAGGGGAAACAGCATACTGATAACTTGTTGCAGGATTTGTGCTCCCTGATGATGATAATGGCTGAGTTGACACTGTTCCTGCTACATGACCCAAATGGTTTGTTTGAGACCCAGTTGGCTGACTCATAGGAGTCTGACCATACTGCCAGTTTGAAAGTGCTGGGGGATGAGCTCCAGGAACAAAGCTACTAGAAGATGATGGTAAAGCAGTAGAGTTTTGTAATTGAGGAAGCATTTGGGGACCAGAACTTGTATGCTGCAAAGATGCAACAGAAATGTGGCCCATAGGTGGTCGATTAAGAGTCTGCCCAGATCTCTGATTACTTAATGGAGAAACATTCTGAGAACCACCAAAGTTATATAGTCCAGAAGATGGCTGCAGAGGGACCTTTGTTGGTACCTGATGTGAATATAATCCTGGAACTGTAGAGCTATATCCTTGGCCATCTGACATTTGTGATGAATGCACCAGTGAGTTTTGCACAGGACCTACAAGAAGATAAAAAAAACTTTTAAGAGTCAGTGTTGCACATTCTGCACCCAAAAAGAAATGTTCAGCTTCCCAATAACATATCACTTATTTACAGCCCCATAGAATTCACCATTAGTCCCTTAGTAATGAAGTACTTTCTAGTAATAAGCCAAGAGTTCCACTGCAGATGCATGGAGCTCAGTATAAGTCACGTGAACTTCATAAATAACTGCTCTTAATACGCTAGACCCTTGTTTAATTATTTTTGACAACCTAGCAGAAACCTAATATTCTCTAAAAGTTTCAAGGTTTGAACATGGGCCATCACCTATGGCTGAAGTTTGCATGTGATACCATCTGTTTCTTGAGAACAGTCAGATGCCAAACATTCAATAAAATCAATTCAATCATTGCTGTGGTACTCTCACATGCAACTAGCTAGTGAAAAGGAATGAGGCAATTAAATGTAGATGGCAGCTAGGGAAAACATGCTTGGTGTTCGAAACAGTTTGGAAATATTCCTTTTTACATCACTGACACTACTGTTAATTTACTGGGAAACATTCAAGTCAGTGGACATACCAGCACAATTGCAAAGGAAATAAACCATGACTACTATTTCTCACAAGCTTAATGAAAGTGATCAACTTTAGCAAGAGGAAAAACTCATTCCCATATTACTTATATACCATTTATTTTAGAAAATGCAAGTTCTGGAAGCCAGCTAATAGAAAAGTTATTTTCTATTGCCACGTAAAGCCAAGTGACAATCAGCTAAGACAAATGGGTTTGAAGGGAAAATCATATATGGGTACAATTGTACTATAAGGCAGTGCTTATCTGTGTTCATTCCCCAAGTAACTGTTGAGTACCAACTTTCACGTGTGAACAGATTATATGTGCTGAAGTACCTAGAATGAAAATGCTTTTTAAAAAGCTATTCACACCTAATTAGCAGCTATGTTTTCCTGAACAAGGATACTTTAAAAAAAATCTGTTAGGATCATGGGACGGAGCTCAATTCTCCCACCAAATAATTTTAAAAAATGTTGCTAAATTAAAAAAAAGAAGGTAGCCTATTTAATCTGCTTTTTGGATTTTTGCTGGCTGATATAGCTGAACTAACCTCGATTCATTTAAAGAAGATATTCGGAATCAAGCACTTTATGAAACCATTAGCCATTTTGATGATTTATATTCTTAGGATACTATTCATTTTCTAGATGTATTTCTAAACAACTAAATGTGATAAGGGAAAACTGTACATTTTCAGAAAGTTAGTATTTTAGCAGATTGGAATTTTTTAACAATAGGCTTTTGTTGGAAAACACTAATTTTGTCAAATCCAAAATGTTTCATTCAAACTAAAATATCTACAGACTCACAGGCAAGTTCCCATTATAAAACCTTCTGGTTTCCTGCCAAGGAGCCCTAAGTGTCTAGGATTTACTATTCCCAGGTAGTCCCACCATCAACTGTCCCAAAGATGAGTACCTCAAGATTTGCAAGCTTCTCAACACAGAACTATGAACCTAGAGCCTTAGCTCAAGCCAGGGCTTTCTAGGATCCCCAAGCTTCAGGCCGGCAGCCTGCTGATGAATGTTTGGCATTTGTGAAACGAAATCTTTCAGAGTTTATTTTCCACCAGAAATTTCAAATTTTCATTCCAAATCAAAATAAATTATTTTTCAAGATGTCAAAACTGAAGACCACAGTTTAAAGTTATGCACAGCATGTGTTGACCACTAGACCTACGTTTCCACCTTGAAGGGAGGTGGTATATATCTCCAAGTGAAATATTTTTAAGCGATCTAAATATTCTGCATATTGTATTCCAGTTGTCATTACAACTATTTTTCTGTCTCTTCTCTCAAAGTATTTTTGACTATTCATAGTCAAGCTGAATCTTTCTAGATGACTTTCCATTCCATCACCTCAAGTTTTTTTTTTTTTTTTTTAACTTTCATGTGATTTTCACATGCCCATTTAAATAATTATAAAAGATGTCTTTGCTTTATATGAGCATTCCTTGATGTGTATACACTGTAGGGATGTGAAAGCATAACCGTACACCGCCTGGGCTCATCAGTTAACATGCACAGTTAAACACAGTCCCCCTTCCCCATCCCTTGTGCTGCTGTCTCTATCAGTAGCAGCAACATGGGGGAGAGGAGAGGCAGGATGGGGAGCCACATGCTACCTCACACTGATACCAGCCCTCCCCATGCTACTGCCTCTGTGAGCGGTGCATGTGGGGAGCTGGTATAAAGCTGGCTCCATGTGCGCACCAGCACCTGGGAACGATCTGCCATTTTGCTGCAGCCAGGTCCGTATTTTATTTTTCATCTTTTTGCCCAGGTGGGATCAGCTTTTTCCTCTCCAGCTTTCTCCATCAGGAAGACCTAACTGGATTACACTGCTTATGTTCTGCTTTTTTCCCATGGAGTCCAGCTTGCAACCAGAAGCAGTGATTGATGAGCAATGATGCCTGAAGAGCACAAAAATCAAGGACAAGAGAGCTGGGGGATAAGTCACTAAAGCTGCCTAAAAACTTCTCCCTTCTCTGATGTCATTGGTTCATTTCCCCAAAGCAACAGAAAACAAGGCACCTAGAGAAAACAGCAGAAAATGTATTCAAAAGAGTAATTACCGTTAAAAGTCATTAGTAAATGTCAATTAGCATTTTCTATTAAGAACCATAACCTGTTAAAAGTACACACAGCTATCAAGGGATAGGAATAAAGGATACTTCATAGCAAAAAAAATATTAGTGTTGTCAGGGCATTTAAGGTGATGCAGGTTATTTCAGTGAGTAGGGCACTCACTAGTCTGGAACTTGAGGGACTCAAATTCAATTCTCTACTTAACACCAACTTCCTGTGTGACCTTGGGCAAGTGACTTACTCTCTGACTCTGTTCCCCATCTAGAAAAACAGGAGTAATAGTACTTCCACTTAGCTACAAAAACCTAAAATGAACGTGGGAATTGGTGCAACTAAACAGAGCACTAGGGGCCCTGATCACAACTCAAAAGTTTCTGAAACATTGTGACCTTACAGCATGTGATCATATGATCCATGCAGAAAATATTTAAATAAAAAAATTCATTTAATGTTTAATGATAAATACTAATCTTCGCCTTTATTTAAAATGAAGCACCATTAACATGTTTAACACCAAAAGTAGACAAGTTTCCACTTTTTATGAGTCTAGTTCATTTTACTGGCAAAAAATGTTCAGTGCTACAACTGTTGGAAGTATTGGACGAGGCGGTTACTTGAAGCAGTCCAACCCGTATGCTGGTTATCACTAGCCCAGCACCCTCAGGACCCAAGCAGTCCCAGATGAGGGAATTTGCCAGACCAGGGAAAGTCCCCTGTCACCAGTCCCCTCAGCTTGCTGCCCCTCCCCGCTGCCGTCTCCTTCAGCCCCACAGCTGGCCAAGCAACACAGCTGCCCCTGCCACGCTGCCATAACTTCAACACCTGCCCCACTGCTGGCACGGCAGCAAGAAGCCCTAGCCCCACTGTTGCAACCCCAAACCCACTGCTGGCTAGCACGTGGCCCCAGTCAGGCTCTCCATCTGCTGCAGCCCCAGCAGGATTGCTGCTGCTCCAGCCCCAGATGGGCTTCCCCTGCTGCGCTGCCGTGGCTCTGTCCCCACAGCCAAGTCGTTATGCAACCCTGCTCGGGCTGCCAGGGGACAACCCCGTTGCTGGGCCGGCACACATGGGCTGCCCTAGCCCCAGCTGGGTTGCTGGGCTGCCTGTGCCCCACTACAGCCATTGGGTTACTAGGCCCTGGCCCTGCAACCACCAGCCCCTCCTTCCACTCTCAGCTACTAGTCCTGCTCTCTCATTCAGCAACATCTGTGGTCCTGATGGTGCATAGATGTTGCCAGACGAGAGAGTCCTGGTTTAGGGAGACGCATCCTGTACAACACTCAGCAACTTAGAGAGATGAACAATAATGCTGATAGTAATAATTTAAGGTAATATATGAATGCATGTGTTCAGAAGGTTACCTACTAAATGCCTCATCAGCAAGACATCATTGTGAAAGGCTAGAATAGTCTATATGAACATAAATAAAGCTTACTTCCCGTATACAACCATCACTGTAAATCTAAAAGCTATCCTGGCCATTATAAGATTGGTCACAGTCATGTTATTTAAAAGAGATATGTTACTAATCAGCCAACACTTGATTTTTAATGCCTCACCACATACAAGGTCTTTGGAGGCAGGATGACTTCTCTATGCATGCTGTTAACAGTATTGAGAACATGATCAGCGCTTAAACAACAATTTAACAGATTTTCTGCATTTAAAAGACAAGGGACAAAAATGTTACATCTAACATGCCATATCATCTGAAGATGACATTTTCATAAACAAAAATTTGTACAATTCTCCTTTTTCATTTCCTTTTTCTCTATGCCACATCTCCCAACTAGCATGCCATGGATCTTCCTTCAAACATATTGTATAGCCCCAGTCCATTCCTAATCCAGGCAATATTAACTAAATCAGTGGTTACAAAAATAAAATATAATCAAGACAAACTACAATGCTTTATCACTCTGCGACCTACCAGCAATCTTCTCTTTCGCTATTGTCTAGACAGGCTCCCTATTCCCATCTTCATATAGTACAATAAGCATCTCACACACTGTTCGCACTAGAACAATTATTTATCTACCATAATCTTGTTTGTAAAATGCCAATATTTGATATGTTAAAATAAAAGGAACAGTGAGACGTCCTTCATGGGGAAAGGAGAGAAAAAAATGCTACACTCACTAACCTAATTGTATATTATGCAAAATGCCTACCTTAGAATGAAATCTACAGGGAATACCCCAGTTTCATGTGAAACTAAAAAACACCTAGAACAACATATCCCCTTATTTATTCAGTAATTAAGAGGCTTTTCTTGAAACATTTGATATTTTTCTAGTTTTAGGCTGACAACGTGCAAGTTGCTCAACTTTACCTGTACCATTACTGTCAGGATCTTTCACCTTCCTTAAGATATGCAATGCCACCAGCCTCTCAAACCAGTATAGAGCTTCCAGATCATAGAATTTATTAAATGGGAGAATGCTGTTTTACTTTGTAGTTCATGCAAAAGTTACATTAGGTGCTTTATTTTAAAGTTACATTAGGTGCTTTATTTTAAAGTTACAGGATCCTCCCACTGCAAGTAATAATCATGGTGCCACATGTACATTACATTCCAAAAGGTCACAGAAGCTCAGATTATCAATGACTCTAACTTCAGAATGTTGAATGCAATCTATAACTGGACAAATCTCACTCAACTTTACCTGTATGGGGCTTTTTGGTTTTCAAAAAAGAAAACAACGTACATACTGACCATATATACATTATCTCATTATCATGGTCACAGAGGATGGCGACTTCTTTACCAAATAGTTGACTAAAACAGACTGATTTTTACAGAAATACTTTGCTATTAGTGCAAATTCAGGCCAGTGGCTAATTATCTCATCTGATACCAGTATTTAATGTTTACAGAGAATACAGCCTTATGGCCACCAACAATGCACACAGCCTACAGTATATACGTTGGGGTTTGCGAGAGTGAAAACTCCAACCCTTGTGCTTATGGGGATCAGTTTTGGTCCTCTCCCATGATATTGTTAAAAATGAACAAACTCCTTAAAACGCCAACATATTTTCCTCTCTAACCTTACTGAAAAGCTATTTGCAATCAGATACAGAAATAGTATTTCCACCAAGCATCTTTTAACTCAAGAGCTGGCCACTGTTTATGGCTTGTCTCTAAAGCTTGTTTGCTTGTTAAAGCAAACAATGTTAACAAGTGTCCCATGTGTAGCTTAGTGATGAAACTAGAACTCAATTTGACTGTGATCTGCACAAAATTCCACCAGAAGGGAAGGTACTTGGAAAATATTTAGAGTAATACACATGGGCACACAAACAACTTCAGAGTGGACTTTTCTTCCCTTGGTATTTTTTTTTTAAACTGGTTCGTATTAGTCTCCCACAGACACCTGTCACTGGGTGTACCTGTGGGGGCACGGCTCGTGCCCTTCCCCACTCACCCAGTTCGGGATGAGTGTCCCGATACTGCAGCGATGAGCATACCATAGGGAACCCAAAAGGATGACCCACATCCTACGTGGCACACCCCCCCCCCCATTGAAACTCTGAAATCGAGCACAGGCTCGAGTCTGCGACGTCCCTCGAGTCCCGGCCCTAGCACCGCCCGCACAGGAGAGCTGTGCCCGTTCGGCCCCACGGGAGCCGTGAGAGGAGCGCAGAGGTCTCAGGGGCAAACGAGGTCCCGGGGAAAGCTCAGGCCCCGCCCACGGCAGACCTCTGCGGCCGACCATCCCCCGACAACGGCTGCTCGACCCGCTCGGTGCCCCATGGGGAGGCGAGAAGGGAGCTGGGGAGGACCAGTGAGTGCCCCCCCCCGGGCCTCAGGAACCCACCCCCCGCCTGAGGGCCTGTCTCAGGGGTAACCCCGGACGAACGGCCGGACACGGAGGCTTCTCTAGGGACTGTGCTCCCCCCAAGGCGCCGTAGGCCCCATCCCGGGGCTCAGGCCCACCGTCGCGCCGGGAACTGCAAGGTTCCTCCGCGCCCCCTGGGAGCGGCCGTGCTTCCCCTCAGCCCCGGGGCAGGGAGCGGCCGGAGTCCCGGTGCCGGGCGGCCTGGCCTCACCGTTACTGTAGCGTTGCTCTCCAGCCCCGTTCTGGCTGCTGTACCCCGAGGCGGCGGGGGGTCTCCCGGGCTGGGCCATGGCGGGAGCGGACTTAGCTCTCTGCCTGTCTTCGTCCGGCCCCAGCTCCGAGCCTGGGGGGGAAGGACGGAGGGAGGGACCCACACACCGGAAGGGACCGACACTTCGGTCCGCGCAAGCGCACTCCGTACACGTGGCATTTCCGGGACCGAGCGTTCTGCGACAGTGGGTGTGGCCAGCGCATTGACGGGGCGGGGTTTGAAGGGGGTGTTGATTCGGGGCGGGGCTTCCGGGCCGAGGGAGGGGGGAGTTCGCTCTCTTGCTTTGCTGGTAGTAGATCATTGAGCTGTAGCACGATTCTAGCACCAGCACAATTGCGTGCAAGGTGCGTTCCCCCTGCAGTGTCTGAGTTTGGCTTTATTTTGTCTCTCGCTGAATAATTAATTATAGGCTTTCATTTCTAAACCAATGTATATGTCATAATAACAATAGCTTACATTAATATACTGCTGTTTTTACACCATGTGCCTAGTGCCATTTTTTCTTGAAAAATCCTCAGGCACAGTAGCCAGACACAGGGTGTGCTGCACAAAAAATGAGTAAGGGCATCCAGCTGAAACAGGGCTGGAGGGAGAGAGAGAGAGGAAGGAATGCTTAGGGATGCGAAAGGTACACCCTGGGGCATAATCCTGCTTGAGTTGATGTCAATAGCAAAACTCCCAGAGACATCCTTTCTGCAGAGTGATATAGGGTTTATGAGAGTCACAGGACCTCTTTAATTTTACATAATTCTATTTAAGTTCCCACAGCATAAATGCCAACATTTTGGTGCAGCAATTCTAACTCAGAAGAAAGAGCACTGCAGTATTGCCAACCCCAAGCGTTCAAGGATCACGCTTTAGGCATACAGGCAGTACCCGGGTTACATACAAGATAGGGACTGTAGGTTTGTTCTTAAGTTGAATCTGTATGTAAGTCAGAACTGGCATCAGCCACTGCTGAAACTGATCAGTTTCAACCGCGGCTGAATCTGGACGCCAGTTCTGACTTACATACAGATTCAACTTAAGAAACCCAGGCGTCCCCAAGTCAGCTGCTGCTGAAACTGATCAGTGGCTGATTCCAGGAAGCCTGGGGCAGAGCAACTCTGCCTCAGGCTTCCTGTAGTCAGCTGCTGGTCAGTTTCAGCAGCGGCTGACTTGGGGACGCCTGGGGCAGAGCAGCTGGGGTGCTGCTGGGTTGCTCCAGTAGCACGGCTCCTCGGCGCTACTGGAGCAACCCAGCAGCACCCCAGCTGCTCTGCCCCAGGCATCCTGATTCAGCCACTGCTGAAACTGACCAGCAGCGGCTGAATCAGGACGCCTGGGGCAGAGCAGCTGGGGTGCTGCCGGGTTGGTCCGGAGCGGCGCTGCGGGACCAACCCGGCAGCCCCCAGCTGCTCTACCCCAGGGGTAGGCAAGAAAAGTCTGGTCTGCTGGGGGAGGGGGCCACTAGCTGCACCCCCCCCAGCAGACCAGGGAGACGGGGGTGGCAGGACCGCCCAAGTCCTCCATGGCTTTGCTCCGTCTCCCTGGTCTGCTGACCTGGGAGACGCGGAGCAAAGCCACAGAGCACGCGGGCAGCGGGACAGTCCAGGCGCGCCGCGGCTGTCCCACTGCTGGCGTGCTCCGAGGCTTTGCTCCCCATCTCCCTGGTCTGCTGGTCAGACCAGGGAGACGGGGAGCAAAGCTGTGGAGCATGCCCACAGCGGGACAGCCCAAGTGCGCCTGGGCTGTCCCGCTGCGGGCGTGCTCCAAGGCTTTGCTCCCCATCTCCCTGCAGACCAGGGAGACGGGGAGCAAAGCCTTGGAGCATGCCCGCAGCGGGACAGCCCGGGCGCGCTTGGGCTGTCTCCCTGCGGGCGTGCTCCGCGGCTTTGCTCCCTGTCTCCCCGGTCTGCTGGTCGGGAGACGGGGAGCAAAGCCACGGAGCACGCCCGCAGGGGGACAGCTCAAGCGCGCCCGGGCTGTCCCGTTGCGGGCGTGCTCTAAGGCTTTGCTCCCCATCTCCCTGCAGACCAGGGAGATGGGGAGCAGCTTTTCTCTCCCCGGAGGACGGGGGCGGCGGACCGCGGCGCATCTGGGCATCCTGCCGCTCCCATCCTCCGGGGCAAGAAAAGCCCCGTTCGTAACTGCGGATCCGACGTAAATCGGATCCGCGTAACTCGGGGACTGCCTGTACAAATAATTACATTGTCTTAAAATCATGATATTTTAAGAAGTAATATATTCCCCATCCAGTTTTTGAGATGAGGGTGTGTGTGTGTATCATGTTGTCAAACTTTCTTTGAAACCAAAGGACTAGAAACTTACACAAAATAACCTCACAGTTTTACACAATCACCTCACTCCAGAAGCTAGAGCTGTAAGAAACACACCAAATATTATAAGACCACAATAAGATCATGAGAGTTGTCAACACTACCTCTCTCCCTATTAGGGTCCAATTGCAAGCTTTTTTTGAAAGAAGATTTTTCAGAAGAGATCTTCCAAAAAAATCTTCTTTCTATAGAATTAATTTAGGTCTATAGAGAGCATCCAGACTGCACACGCGTATTGAAAAAGCGATCTGCTTTTTCGAGAGAGAGCATCCACATTAATTTGGATGCTATCTCGCATAAAAGGCCACATGGAACCACTTCAGCCAGGGCATTAGGTCAGCAAGTGGTCGGTGGGCCACCAGTTTGACGTGGGGAAGTCCACCGTCAGAGACCTCTCATGGAGGTAAGGCACTCTTGGGCAGCAGTGCGTGAATTGGGGGGGAGTGTCCTGGAAAAGGGGAACCTTCGGGAAAGGCCTACAGGGGTGGGGGAAAGGTCTGTCCCTGGGGGGTTGTGCCATCCAGCCCTCACACAGCCCTGCTCCAGGGTGGGCAGCCTCATAGGGGGCGCCTCCTGGGAGGTTTAAGGGGAGGAGGAGGGAGACGGGCACCTCTCAAGGGCTCAGGAACTCCCTCTCAGTCTATGTTTTGTGTTTTTCATTGTCTCCTTTTGCAGGTTGTATGGGCCATCAATTCCGTCCTGCTGTGCAGGGTCATCCACCTGGGAGAACTGGATCCCATTGTGGCCAGATTTGCTGCCCTGGGCTTCCCGAACTGTGGAGGAGCGATCGATAGTACACACATTCCAATACGTGCACCACAGCATCGAGCCACCCAGTATATAAACAGAAAGGGCTATTTCTCCATGGTGCTGCAGGCCCTGGTCGACCACCGGGTACAGTTTCTGGACATTTTTGTTGGGTGGTTGGGCCGGGCACACGATGCCCGCATATTCAGGTACTGTAGCCTCTACCACAAGCTGGAAGCTGGCACATTCTTCCCCCAGCAGGACTTTCACGTGGTGGACATACAGACGCCACCGTGCATTATCGGGAATGCAGCCTACCCACTAATGCCATGGATCATGAAGCTGTACACAGGCCACGTGGACCCCATCAGGGAACAATTCAACGCACACCTAAAGCAGGCCCACATGCAGGTAGAATGCGCCTTCGGGCACGTCAAGGTCAGGTTCAGGTGCCTCCTGACTTGCCGCGACGTGGTGGAGTGCAACATCCCCAAAGCGGCTGCCGCATGTTGTGTTCTCCACAACATTGTAGAGAGCAAAAGAGAGGCCTTCCTCCCAGGGTGATGGGCAGAGGCCGGCCGTGAGGGTAGGGCCTTCGAACAGCTGTGGACAGCTGCCATCCACCAGGCCCATCAGTTAGGAGTGAAAATCCGGAAGGCCATGAGGGAGAGGTTCTCTGAAGGAGCCCAGTAACTCTCTCCAGGGCCTCCTCAATGGGGGCTTGTGCCTTGCCCCCCCCCATATACCTTTCCCACCACAAGCCTTCCTTTCCCCCCTTCCCTGTGCAAATAATAAATACACCTGTTTTGGTTTCAGCAAAAAAATTCTATTTTGTTTTTTATAATAAAAGCAACTGGAGCGGAGGGAGGCTGAGAACCTGAATGGGGAGGGGGGGGCTTAGGGCTGTGAGTGGCACATGGTATGGATGGAAGTGCCACCTCGCATCCAGGGACCTTGATGAACTCAGTATTAGGTAGGGCTTCAGCGGGGTCAGGGATGGCAGAGGGAGCAGAATTGAGGGGAGCAGGAGCGGGAAGAGTGGGAGTGGGGAAAGCAGAAGCGGGGACAGGAACCAGGTATGCCATCACTTCCCAGATGGTGGTCCCACATGCTATTGCACCACTCGGCGTCATCGCGGACCTTTTGGGCCAAGGTCTGCTGCATGTCACGCAGGACTACAATGTTCTCTCTCATGAGATCCTGGTGGACCCTCTAGTTCTTGCGGCTCCCCTGGCTTCGGTCGCATGCCTGGGATGGTGTGGATCACCCCTCAGAGACAGCTGGTCTGGCTGAGGAGGACAAGAGGGAGAGGCGGTCAGTCATCCATGCAGACACTGTCTCTGAGGCTGTGCCCTCCTCTGTGAGCAGCTAGCAACTGTCCTTAGAATAGGGGACAGTGATGTCCTGAGAGCAAGACCTCATGTGGCATGCACAGGTGCCCTGAGGTGCCCAGGGGACCATCCTGCCCACTTCCCCTCCCCCATGGACAAGCAGGCCACGGAAGTGTCCAGCCACAGTGGGATCCCATGTGCAGGAGACGGGCCTGGAGCGGCCCTGGGGCTCACACTCTTTCGGAAAAGGTGTTTTTCCTCGTAGAACGAGGTTTACCAATGTTGGAAAAACCCCTGCGTTCTTTCGATTTTCTTTTGAAAGAACGCAATTGAAGTGTGGATGTAGGTGAAGTTTTTTCAGAAAAATGGCCGTTTTTCCAAAAAAAAAAAAAAAAAACCCTGCAATCTAGATGCACCCTTAGGATCTGGACAATCCTGTATTGAGCAGGGGGCAAGATTCTTGAAAAAGTTTGGAAAGCAGAGTCGTGATTCTACAAGGAGCAACACAAAATTGGATCTAATAGAGCTCTAAACAGGAACAGACGTCTAACTGCATGAAGCTCTTTGTCATATTGAGGTTTAAGGCATGGGTATAATATCCTAACATAAAAATAAACAATTTAGAATGTTAACCCGAAGGGCAACAATCTCCAAATGTAATGTACCCAATTGTAATAAGCAACTACATCAGAGGAATTTAGAAACATTAAATATTAGGTTCGCAGCCAAATGTTCTTCCTATTAACAATAAAAATGTGAAAAGGGAAATATGAAATAATATTGACAGTATTGTTATAAAGAGAATATTGGTTTTTTAAAAATTCTTAAGCTATTAGCCTCGCTTTAAAACACTTGTGAAAGGATTAAATAATAGTTATAGAAATCCAACATACCAGTTTAAGTCCTTATCATGCAAGCACTTACTCACGTGCTTAACTTTCATTCCCATTTACTCTGGACCTTAATGCCTCTTCTTTCCTTCCTTTTAGATCAATGAGTCATCTGGGTTGTGGAGCTACAAAAAATGCAAAATTTATCTTTCTTAGGGTGATTTCAGTCACATCCCAGGACTGTTTTCCATCACTTGGGTACATAGCCTGAGGCTATGAAAACTATATTTAAAATACAAAATTGAGTTAACTGGTTGTGCACCAGTGCTAAGGATTTATGCTAAACAATTTGCTCCACCTTGCATTTAACTGTGACACTCAGGGCACATCTACAAAACAGGGCTAATGCTGAAATAAGCTACATAACATGTCAATTGCGTAACTTAAGTCAAAATAGCTTATTTTGGTTTTTGGCGCTGTCTATACAGCAGGAAGTTCATGGTAGAGCACTTCTCCTTCAATTTCCCTTACTCCTTGTAAAATGAGGGTTACAGAGTGAGAGTAAGAACTCCTCCAGCTTGCCATTATTTTGATAGTATGTTGAAATAACTGCCTGTAGTGTAGACGCGGCCTATGTTATTTCGGAATAACGCCAATTATTATGAAATAACACAGCTGTGTAGACATACCCTTGGAGTATCTTTTACAGACCAAAAGAAAAACTCTCTTTCTCAAAAGCTTGTCTCTTTCAGTAACAGAAGTTGGTCCAGTAAAAGAGATTACTTCTCCTCCCACCTTTTCTTTCTAATACAGTATCCTGGGACTGGAACCAACATGGCTACAATTACACTGTATACCTCCAACAATAACATTAAAAAATAGCAATTTAAAATAAAAGCTTGTATTGTCAAAGGTCAAAGAAGTATCTCTAGTCCTATTCTTGCAATTATTAAGATGGTCCCATGTTTTCTTGCAGATCCCTGTTAATTTCAATGAGACTTTAACGTAAATCTTTATTAATAAAAATTAATATTTGAAAATATAATTAGATAATATTTCACTAATGAAGAAAAACTAAAACACCAGATGGAGAAGAATAAAGCAACAAAATATAAAAGAGATGAACAAAGGACCACAACAACTGAACAACAGCACCCCATGTACTCCAGGGATGAATTTGGCTTACTATTTCACACTCATCCAATTTTAAATATATGATAAACTATATACTCATGTTATTTTAATGCTTGAACGACATCTATTCCAACTACCTTTTCTTTAAAAAGGTGTCCAAATTCATTCAAATTTGTCTTCTATGATTATTTTATCTTATTGTTTAAAATCCTTCCTCAGGTTACAAAACCAGATACTTTTTTATTCTTAGTAGTTTCTACTGCCATCTAATTACTCTTCAGACAATTAAAGTACCATACTAACTTTGTTCCTTTTCAGATTTGCATCATGAAGTATGTTGCTCAGATAAATGTATAAATGTTTGAAAGGACTGAATGGAAACGAAGTGAGTGATTATAGTTTAGTCTCTGTGACTGATTCAGGTCTTAGCTGAGCCTCTCATGAGACTGTCAACCAGGGTGCCAAGTATGTTGGTTGTTCTGTGGGATAGGCATTTGTTTACTGGTGGTTAGACTGAGAATACCAACTCATTACATGCAGGTCACTGAACAGCCTTGAAATGCTATCATGCTGGCTCTGAAAAGTCTACTCCTCCCAACCAGAATATTTTTTAGCACGTCTCCATCACAGTTATCTAACGTGAATAAGAAGGGAGATTAGGATTTCAGCATTTATATTGCAGCCAACAAATAATTCGCTTTTTAAAAGGAAACCAGAGATTAACATTTATAAAGAGGCATATATAAGCAAGGCAAGTATGTGATTACACAACACGCACATCACATGATTTATTGGATTTTGCCATTAAAAACAAACAAAAAAATCACACAGTAAAGGTGGAATTTCAAAAATTCCTCATTTGAACAGAAAAAAAATCTGTATAATAAAAAAAAATGAGAATTTATTCATTGGTTGTTCATTTTTAACAACAAATTTTGTATAACTAAGGGGATAGGATCGTATAAGTGGTATAAAGATCCAATTCGTTTCTAATTTAGGTCAATGATAGACTTTCCATTGACTACAGTAGGAATCAGATCAAGCCCTAAAGATGTAGCAATTCACATTGGACTTTTTTAATTAGATTTTTATTCATTGTGCTGCAAAGTGTAATTGTAACTAGTTAGACCCTAGCATCTGTGATGGGAGAGGAAGAGATAGAAAGTTATTCACATGAAGAATGTATTTTTATCAGTTTGGAAAGGGATGTGCCTTTATCAGTTATTAACCAAGTTTCTGAAGATTATCCTTATTGTTAGGTTTGCAAAATATCCTTTCAAATTAAACAAAGTGAGATAGTAGACTTTTATTTGTCTTCTATAGCACTAGGATGGTGGCTATGTCCTTTCAGATACTTTTTTTTCTCAGTTCCTTTAGTGTGGGTGGGTTATGGTCCTTGCAGGACCATAACAGTGCATGTTAAAAAATAGTGACTGATTTTATGACTGAAAGCCTGAAGTATAGTGAAACTCCATTGTTTTCATCCAGCCATCCCCTTGGATGTAAAATAACTGATTTTGTAATTCAGCATATATGGGGAGATATTTTGAAATTATATTCTGAAAGGTATTATATTCTGAAATGGTCATTAGCAATTTTCTTGTGTGGTCTGATTTTGGTAACCAGAAATCCTAGTACAGTACCAGGTTAAAAAGAAGAGACAATAATGTGCTACCATTCTGAGTTCCTGGCTTCTATAATGGCTGGTTGAAAATGGCGTAAATCCCATTTATAGAACCTTCCCCAAATCACATTATTTAAGGGTATTTATAATAGGTATAGTAATTGAAAGTTTCCTTGCCATCTATTGACAGAAGATAAGCATTGTGGCGAAACAGTGTTGCCAAGTGTAGTTGGAACAGCACTTTGCACACCTTGTATAATGCCAGTCTGTCTTTTCTTAAACTGATTTGGTCAGTGGAGCTGTGAATATAGGTGGGCTCAAATAACCTTTAGGTACCATAAGGTCTTAGAGATGTCTTTAAAGTCAGCATTTTAGTAAGGTTATCTCTTGGCAGCCTTTATAGATTAAATCCTGTTTATTTGGGAAGGGGGGGAGTATAGCTGTTGGAGTTGTTCTTTATATGCTATTTTATTTATTATTCTGCAATAGCTATGATGGTTAAGTTTTATAGAATTTAGGGGAAAAGCCATTTAAACCTAGGTATTGCCTATGTGCATTAATTTGAGGGTTTCTTGCATATTCCTTACTGGCAGTTCTTACTATAGGGATATTTATGGACCAGTGGAAGTCTAAAAAGAAGTACAATATTTCTGGTTTGTTTAGTATTTCTTTGTTTTTCCATGAGACACAATGCACATGTAAAAAGGAAAAATTAAACTTAAAAGTTGTTGTAATTTCTATAAATGCTGTTACAGGTGATGTTTTCTTGGCTCATGATTGCTTCAAGGATAATTTACTCAAATTCTTTCAGAAGCAGGTGCAAAATGCAATGTCACTGTACATAGACACCACATATAGGCAAGCTGTGCAAAATCTGGTACCATGCAGGGGTGTTAAAGCCAATTGCTTTTAGTTTGGTTATAGTTCACATTTTGATGTTTTATGATTTTAGCTAAAACTTTAAAATGTTACTAGTGATTTTTCCCATCTCAATTTCTGGGTGACCAGCTTGATACACCTTGAAGAACTGAGCACTCACTTTCTGAAAATCAGACCCCTTTAAAGTAATTCAACTTGAGCAACTCAGAATGAGACACCTAAAATTACTAACCACATTTGGAAATATTGTTTTTTAAATCTGCAAAAGAAATTATAGAAGAGTAAATGTTCTTCTCTATAGAGGTACTTAAGTGTAAGATAGACATATTTATCATCACAATTCTTTCTTCTTCCCACAGAAATAATTTATTTATTTCCTTGGCATCAGTGGCAATGACAGGCATACATTTTTACAATAGCTTGGGATATTGTTTTCTTTATAACAACAGTGGACTTTGATCCAGCAAGCTTACGCCCATCTGAAATATTACAGAAGTAGTTTTTACTCATAAGTGGGTGCTTAAAAATATTAAGAGGTGAATTTCACACTGTCCCTCTGAGGTAAAAAAGTGTTTTTCCAGTTTTACAAATGGTAAAGTTAAGTTACAGAAAATTTAAGTAACTTGCCTACAGTCACACAGTGAGTGTATGTCAGAGCCAAGATATCTTTCTTCTTCTTTCTTCTTCTTCATTTAAAAAAATGTGCATCTGTCTGTTCATCTGTCTGTGAGTCTGTTGTTTAAGAACTCTTCCTAAATGGTAAGAGTTAGGACCACCAAATTTGGTATGCAGCTTTCTCTTATCATAATGTAAAGCAAGGTAAGGATTTGGTTGTGCCAGGACAATGGGATGTGCCTGAAATTTGATTGTGTCTCATAAAATGGAAAGAGAAAGTTCTAGTAGGAAGGTCAGTTATACAGTTGAATGACCACAGGGAGGCAGCAAGGGGCTAGAGATGGGGATCAGGACCGCTATAACCCCATTGGGCCAGCAGGTGTCGGGGTGCAGAAAGGGACACGTGATTCACTATATATTTTAGAGAGTTTATGTGTCTATTTGTCTGTCTGTCCCCCATCCTGGGAATATGCTCACTGCAGTGGCCATGGACAGGCACTTCTCATCTGACCCCAAGCTGCTGCAGAGATAGAAGGCTGGGGTTATCCTATCTCCAGGGGCAGATGACCGTTTTGCGGGGCCCCGGGCAGCATAACTCTGCGGGGCCCCCCCTTTGCCACGGCGCATGCGCGGGGCTTTTTTAAGCGCGGGGTCCGGGGCGGCCGCCCCATTCGCCCTGCCCTATATCTGCCCCTGCCTATCTCCCTGGGACAGCCTGCATAATGAACCTCTCATCTCCAGCCCCACCCCAGAGCAATGATTTAAATGAAGAAAAACAAAACTTGAGTTAGAACCTGAGCAATGCCAGGTAAACCTTTGAGTAACCTATATCTCAAGACTCCAAGCCTTGTGCTTTAACCACAAGAGCCTCTTTTGTGATAAGAACACTATATTTCTTGTGCCCTTTGTATTTATAGTCTTTCATCAAGAAATCAGTCCATTGCCATTGTTTCTTTGTATTATAAGTAACAAATTTAAAAAAAATCAATTCTAAGCATCTCTTGAACAAGGAGTTGTGGCTAAGTAATCTGGGCGGTTAATTTAGAGCCTGGCGGCAGCTCTTATACACTCATAGACTCATAGACTTTAAGGTCAGAAGGGACCATTATGATCATCCAGTCTGACCCCCTGCACAGTGTAGGCCACAGAATCTCACCCACCCCTCCCAGAATAATCCTCTCACCTATATCTCAGAGACTGAAGCCTTCAAATACTTTGAAGACGCCAAGATGCAGAGAATCCTCTAGCTGTGATCTGTACCCCATGCTCTTGACTAGGGATCCCTGGTGAGGAGGAAGAAAGACAGGAAGTTTAATTTGGGAGGTCACCCTCCCTTGGTAAAATGAGGAGAGTGAGTAAAGAAATCCCCTTTTTCTGAGTGGGGAGTTCTTCCGAGGCAAGCACACAGACTTGGTTAGATGAGTTTGGGAGGGGTTGCCAACAATCCCCCCCTTTTTTTTCATTTCTGTGTAAGATTGGGAGTTGCTGAGTGTTGCAAAAAGCAGCTAGAATGGCGGTTGAGTACTAGAAACAAAATACAGGACTATGTAGCACTTTAAAGACTAACAAGATGGTTTATAAACCATCTTGTTAATCTTTAAAGTGCTACATAGTCCTGTATTTTGTTTCAGCTACACCAGACTAACACCGCTACATTTCTATCACTATTCTACATGTTGAGTACTACTAATTAATACATAATAATACAATATTATAATAATAATAAAATGTAATAATAATACAATAATAATACTAAATCCTGGGAAGAGAGGTGGGGTGGGGATGCTAAGAAAACAGCCCTGTAGAAAAACAGTTTCTTGCCATTTTAACCAGAAAGGACACTCTCTCAATGACTTAACCACCTGCATTCTTCTACAAAGACCTTTTACATCTGCACTTGAAAGGGAATCCTCTGAACTGTCATTCATGTTAAAATTTGACACTCTCCAAAAAGGAATGAACAAACACTCAAACTATCTTACCCATTACCAAGATAGCTTCCCCAATTATCACCTCTAATACCATTAACTCACAAACATCCCACTCTCCCCACCTCTAATATCATCAATTCACAGACACTTACCTTCCTTCCCCCCCCCCCCCCCCCCCGCATCCCGCTCCTGTTCTGAAATGTGATTTGTCCTTTTCATATATGTTCATTATTTTAATTGTATCCTTTGGTATATATGGTTGTGACTATTTTCTTCCACTATTTGATCTGAGGAAGTGGGTCTGGCCCACGAAAGCTCATCACCTAATAAACCATCTTGTTAGTCTTTAAAGTGCTACATTGTCCTGCATTTTGCTTCAGCTACCCCAGACTAACACGGCTACATTTCTAGCCCTGTAGTTCTGATGACTGTAGGATGCCCTCCTGGCTCTGAGAGCTGGGGCTGGGTGGGTTGCCTGGGCCTGTGGGGGCAATCCCAGAAAAGGGGGCGTGTAGGAGGGTGAAGTGGGGGGCGACCCCAATACTAGCAGGTTTGTTGGGGGGGGGGGGGCAGACGCTTGGAACCCGAGGCGGGCGGGGGAGCCCCCTTGGCGATGCGGGAGGAAAGCGGAGCGGCCGAGCGAGTCCTGGGGCGGCCCCCGAGCGCCAGGAGCCGGGGCCGGGCGGAGCGCGCTGAGTGTGACACGGCCGGCTGGGCCCGGAAGGAGCGAGCTGGGGGCGGAGCGGGGCCGAGCCGCTGGGGGGGGGGGCCGAGTCGGTGCCGGGCGAAGCGGGCAGCCTGGATCTCCGGTTCTTCACCAGCGGGTGAGTGAGCGGCCGGGGCCCTTCGTGTCCCCCCCCCCCGGCTCCCGTCCCTGCCATCTGGTGCCCCCCATAGCTTCCCCTTTGTACCTGCTGCTCCCCGCCTTTCCCGCTGACTCCCCGTATCCACTGCCCCCCCGTGCCCCCTACCCCCCACCTTGCCCTCTGTGAGCACTGCCCGTTACCCCCCACCTGAACCCTCTGCTCCCTTCCGCCGGCCTCTAATCGCTCCCCCCCCCTTGTAGCTTTCCTGCTGCTCCCTCTGGACCTTCTGTTCCACTGTCCCTCTGTTTCCCCACCCTCCCCTACATGCCTGCTGCCCCCCGTACCTCCCTCTGTGTACACTGTATCCTCACCTGTACCCTCCCGGCTGCCTTCCCCCACCTGCCCATCTGTACGCTCTGCCCCAGCCTGTACCTTCCTTACTGTCTTCCCCCTGTTCTGCCTGCCCATACTTTCCTCTTTGTTCCTTCTTTCCTCATCCATTCCATCCTGTCTCCAGTGTCTTCCTTTCTGCCCCCAAGTTCATTCCCCTCCATTTCCCCACCTGATTCCTGCACTTAACCCAGTATCTTCCATTCTGTTCCTACTTGTTCTCCCAAGATTTCAGCCTCTCACTATATCTTTTTCTCTACCACCTGTCTACAGAGCTTTTCTCTCCATGGAAACTACTCTGTCTGCTCTTCTTAGAGCTTGTAATTTTCTTTCCTTCATTGATCCCTTTTTATAATAATGCTGTCTCTTTCACTAGCACTGTGTAGGACTTATTCTCAGAGCATTTCATAAACACTAACTAATTCATTCACTCAACATCCCTGTTAGATACTTATGCAATTATTGTTCTCAATTTAAAGACAAGGAAACTGAAAGACTAAGACTGTGTCTACATTCCAGACCTTACAATGGCATAGGAACACCTCTGTAAGGTCTTCTATATAGTTGTTCTATGCTGATAGAGAGAGCTCTGCTGCTCACATAATTAATTCACCCCCAATGAAGGGCAGCAGCTGTCTTAGGGTACGTCTAGACTACATGCCTCTGTCGCCAGAGGCATGTAGATTAGGCTACCCGACAGAGTAAAATGAAGCGGCGATTTAAATAATCGCCGCTTCATTTAAATTTACATGGCTGCCGCGTTGAGCCGACAAACAGCTGATCAGCTGTTTGTCGGCTCAGCGCGATAGTCTGGACGCTCCCCTGCCGACATCAAAGGGAGCTGTCGACAACCCAGGTATGCCTCATCCCAGGAGGCATACCTGGGTTGTCGACAGCTCCCTTTGATGTCGGCAGGGGAGCGTCCAGACTATCGCGCTGAGCCGACAAACAGCTGATCAGCTGTTTGTCGGCTCAACGCGGCAGCCATGTAAATTTAAATGAAGCGGCGATTATTTAAATCGCCGCTTCATTTTACTCTGTCGGGTAGCCTAATCTACATGCCTCTGGCAACAGAGGCATGTAGTCTAGACGTACCCTTATTGGGAGAGTGTCTTCTGCTGACATTATACACACTGATGCTTCTGCTAGTGAAACTTGTATCAGTAAGGGAAGTATTTTTTCACACCTCTGACCAACAAAAGTTTTACTGACAAAAGTCCTGGTGTAGACATGGCTTAAGTGACTTGCCCAAGCTCATGTTGTGCGTTAATGCTAGGGCTGGGGATAGACGTGGCTCTCAGGCCTGTACTTCAGCCCCTAGAGATTGTGCTGCCTTCATTCTGTTTGCATGTGTTCATAAACATGGTTAAATGAACTGATGTCTTTTCTGCCATGGAAGCTCACAGCAGATGTTGGGATGGGGAATACATAGTGACAGTCTATTGGAGATTAGAGCCAGGGGAAAACAGACAGCTCATTAGAAGGAAGGTGCTGTATCCCTTCTGTGTTCACGGTTTTTGGAAATAGGGGCAATTGCAGTGGGTGGCCAGTATAATGACTATGACAGTATGCAATAAGAGGATTTTGCTTGATGTTACAGATTCAGTGTAGTTTCCAGAGAATTAACGATACAATTATGAAATATATTTATTAGTGATGTTAGATATACTTTATTTTAGTAATTGTGTAGCTGCAACATTTTTTAGTGGTTACTTGGTTATTAAAATGCTCGTCACTGAGGGCTGGGCTGGCAGCCAGTGAGCTACTGGCCCCACTCCTGGGGAGTCCCATCCCACGCCTCACTGCTGTCTCTGTATCAGTTTGACCAGCCTGCCGGTCCCAATTTAAAATGCAGAGCATGTGAGGGAGAGGGTGTTGTGGTTAACTGGACCTGTTAACCAATAAGTAATCACATATCGGTTAAACAGTTAGCCGGCTAGCTGCTAACATCCCTAATATTTATTATTATAGTAACACTGTTTAGCATCATAGCTGCAATATGCTAAGTGCTACACAACTACCGACTTCGATTCTGTAAGTGTTTCTGTGCAGGTGAACTTGCATTCCAGTCATGACTGTGTCTCCCTCTATTGACCCATGACTTGGATAATCCCACCCACACAGAGTCTATCATAGAAGTAGATATGGTCCTTGCCCAAAAAACTTAAGTATATTTTTAAAGAGTAGAATAACAAGAATTAGTCATGATTTTTTGGTGGGCGGGGGGCTAAGTTATTTTTCACTAGCTAGTGTGGTGTTAAACTCATAGGGGCAATCCACAATATCAGGAATAAGTCATTTTCCTAGTGGTTGTCAGCAAGTGATAGCCTCCTCCTTCCTCAGTCTTCCTTTAGTTGGTGTTGAAAACTTTTTAAGTGCTTGAATAGATAGGGCAAAAATGCTTTCAGCTAGCCATGGTGTCCAGCCAGTTCTGAATCCTATAGTGGCTACTGCTATAGCCAGGGCTTGACAAGCGGCGGTGAGCCCTGCTCGCCATCTGCATGGTTTGGCATGCTGTGCATGCACAGAATGTGCTGCACGTGTGCTGATCATGCTGCGGCGCCGTGCCAGGCTAAAATCTACTCACCACGGGCGAGTAGATTGCCCTAATTGTCGAGCCCTGGCTATAGCAAACTAGTCAAACTCAACCAGCCAAATAGCTGCATTATTCAAGCCAACTAGACACGTGGCTAGTGAACAGAAGAATGGCCATACTGGGTCAGACCAAAGGTCCATCCAGCCCAGTATCCTGTCTGCCAACAATGGCCAATGCCAGGTTTCCCAGAGACAGTGAATCAAACAGGTAATGATCAAGCAATCTCTCTCCTGCCATCCATCTCCACCCTCTGACAAACAGAGGCTAGGGACACCATTCCTTACCCATCCTGGCTAATAGCCATTAATGGACTTAACCTCTATGAGGTTGGACACCATCGAACTAGAAAAACTTGAAAAACAATGAATGGTCTAGCAGCACCTTAAAGACTAACAAAACATGTAGATGGTATCATGAGCTTTCGTGAGTACAACCCACTTCAGATGAACGTTTTTCAAGTTTTTCCAGTTGCAGACTAACTCGGCTACCCCTCTAAAGCTTTTGACCATGGAACTAGTAGTGCATGATGAAAGTGGTCTCAGCCATTCTTTTTGAAGTTGTGTTGAGAATCTGATTGAATCATAGAATATTAGGACTGGAAGGGACCTCGAGAGGTTATCGAGTCCAGTCCCCTGCCCTCAGGGCAGGACCAAATTCTGTCTAGACCATCCCTGATAGACATTTATCTAATCTACTCTTAAATATCTCCAGAGATGGGGATTCCACAATCTCCCTAGGCAATTTATTCCAGTGTTTGACCACCCTGACAGTTAGGAACTTTTTCCTAATGTCCAACCCAAGTTTAATTGAAGGGAAAGTATGACTCAATTGAATGTCCCCAGTAGTTTGGGATACAGATAAGTACCAGTCATTAACATTTTGTCAACATTTAATTTATACAGCTATCACTGAAAAAACTGTTAAAATGGCACTATTGGTATAAATATTGTGGTCAAATTCACTGGAATGATAATGACCTAGTAAGAAGTGATATAGTAGGAGTCACTCCCTATGAATTGTTTAGGCATGGCTTTCAATAAGCCCTGTTAAAAACGCGGTGTGACATCAGGCACATAAGATTCCTTTTTGGATTTCATAAGCTAGGACACGAGAACTCGGTTGCTTGTGTACATGTTTTGGTTTACACTAGAACATGTATTTTTTTAGAAGGAATCTGTTGGGAAAATATTAGTGATTTAAATAAAATCATATTACAAAATTTATAGAGGTTTTTTTTTAATTGGAACTAAAGATAACTCCTTAAAAAATGAAAAATATTGTTTTCTTATCAAATACACTATATAAGGAAGAATAGTTTATATAAAACCATTTTAATAAAACACCAGCAAGATTGTTGGCTTATTTTATTATGCTAACAATGTTCATTCAGTCTGTTCAAAGGAGTTATTTGACATTGTGAAATTTTGACAAAATATTTGATTACCTATTCAGGACTAGGAAAAAATATTTAAATAAAAGGAAGCGGGAACATTTGGAAGGGCAGGCTCAGTGCAAAGGATTGTATAATCACACAGAACTTCTGTTTGGCTTTGCTGCCTGTTGAATCTGACAGTAAAGTTTACTGAAAAGAAAATACCTTTTTAAAATAATAGATATGGGGCCATTTATGGGGGTTTTCCCTCTTGCTTTTGTGTTGTTGGACTAATAACAGAAAAATGCATCTTTCTTGCTATAAATACTAAGAGATAACAGCTATGAGTACTAGAAAGTGATGTGAATGTGACTAAGCAATCTTATGGTCCAAATGAAGTGTATTTAATTCATTTTAGAGGACTTTAATACCTCCACGTTATTTAAGTAAGTTATTTTGTTTCTGAAGTGTGTAACCAGCTCCCTTTGTAAACAGACTTGGAATTCATTACTGCATCATCCAAAATAGCTAAGTGACTGAAAACTGTGAGTCAGAATCCTTGTAGTAGTGATTCATTACTCTCTCTCTTCTCCTACATACCTGTTCTGGAATTCACTTTATTTTCCTTTCTGGGCATTATTGGAAAAGCATTCCAAAGAAAGGTCTTTCTAACTCAGAGATACTTTTCTTTTGTTTACCTGAATTGTATTAATCTGTAAGAGTACTATTTGGCAATTCCTTTTCAGTCCTGATTGTATTTCTCTTTGATGTCGATAGTCTTCAGTAGAGCATCAGTAAGTATTCATTTCCAGTGTACAAACTTTTTGAATTTATCTGCTATAGTTAATCTTGTTTTAGCATGGCATGTTGCATTGTTTTATTTGTTCTGAATATTCAGTTTAGAAAAAGAATAAAAATGTATTATCACAGCTAAGAGGGAAAAAGTTCGTAAAAATTAAAATTCCTAAGTAAACTATTTTTCATTTAAGAAAAGTAGTTATTGCAACAGGCCATACAATCTGTTTTAATTTCAAAGTACAACCTGAAAACAGTTCTTGCTACTTAGATAACTTCAGTTAGTGTATTTATTGTCCTTTAGGACAATAACATGACTGCTGCATCACCATTTTCACAGTCTTATTTTTTGATGTATTATTTGAAAGTTAAAGATTGTGCTCTGCTCAGTATGCAAGATTATAGAAAGATCTGTTGACTATATTCCTATGTAATGCCTCTTTATACAAAAACTAAGCATTATAATGATTATTTTGTATCTGATATTTACATGGCAAGGATTTGCAAACTTGTTAAAGCAGGGCTACTCAACTTTGGAATCCCTGGGGGCCACAGTGATACTCACAGCACATGCAAAGGGCTGCAACTTAAGTGTGGTTGCATATTCATGCAAATATATATGCAAATATATGCAAACAGCTTCTTTCACACAATGCCCTGACACTTCTGGCACCTCCTCCCTGGGGCCTAGACCCTGCACCTGTCTGTTCTAAGGATGTTAAGCATCAGGTAATTGACTATGCGATTAGTCAATGCATTTTTGCATCGACTATTCGATTAATGGAAAGAATGTCTCCGCCTTTGAAATGTAATAATGGCCGTAAAGCTGTTGCTACACTTCAAAGGTGAAAGCACTGAAGCCCGGGGTCAGCTGCGGACGCCCCCACTAACTCCGGGCTCCGTGCGGCTCTGCCCGGTGCTAGGCTCCCCTAGCACCATTCAAAAAGGCAGCGCCGCGCAGAGCAGCTGACCCTGGGCTCTGTGTGGTGCTGCCACTTTGAAGTACCCCTCTATCTGAGGGAGTGACTTCCTAAATAAATAGTGTTAAAAAAAGTTAATATGTCCTCCAACATTATCTTCCTTTGTTTAATAAAACACACAGTTATAGGGCTATATTGATGATAATATAAATCATTTTTGAGGTTCCACAAATATTTGCAAGAAAGCCATTCAAATGCATACAAATACGTTACTTGTTTCCTTTTTGAAGAGGCTTCCTTTTTCCCTACCTCAGAAGTATTCCTAAGGTGATTTATTTGACCAAAATGTGGTTTCCAGATTTGTTTTTTAAATGATCTGTACTAGTGCAGATGCATATCATCACTTCAAATATGGAGCTTTTTAAGATTTTATAAAATTAGATCAAATCTGAAATGAATTTGCATACCGCCTTAAAGTAGACTTTAAACATTTGTTTGCCAAGTTGTTTCTAGAAGACGCTGTTCCTGGAATTATTGAGGTTCAGAGTACACTGGTTAAAGTGCAGTCATGTTGGCTAGAGACCTGATTTCGCTAAGTTTTGATAACAGGCTCTCCAGGACCTGTGAAATGCACTTTTCAATTTATGCAAAGGGCATTTTACTTGAATAAAACTATTCATTTTTTACATGTGCTTGTTGTGATATGAAATAACAGTAAGTTTAATTTTAAATTAAGAACACAATCCACTATCCTAACAAAACATATTTTAAATTGCAATTTTAACAATATATTTAAAAGAACAACCACTATATTAACTAGCTTGTGAAGCATAACAGAATTGTTTATCTGTAACAAATTTATAATGATTGAGGGAAAGAAAATTTATTCTTTTCTGATCCATCTCCTGACAGGTAAAGAATGATAAATTACGATGAGTCTATTTGATAGCTTTTTCTTCTTAGGAATCTTCAGACTTAAGAGGTTGCTCAAGTTTTTCCCAAAGATATTGCATCCAATTCTACTTCACCTTGATCACCTCCATGAAGCAACATATTTTGATCAATTAAGTAACCGCCTTAGACAGGCTCCATAGAACTTACAAAATCAAGCTCAGGATGTAATGATGATGTAATGTTAGGCATAGTTGACATATACGTGGAACTGATAACAGTGTTAGACATGCTGGTGTGATTCTATAAAAATACTTTCTGTTTTCTTGCTCAGGAGGGCCATCAATAAATTAAAGTGATTTTTATTGAAACAGACAGTATCAAAAGATTATTTCACAAACTAACTAAAATCTGTTTGCTTTCAAAATCAAGCAACTTCCCCAAAAAACAATGGCTTATGCTTTCAAATTGCCTTGAAAAGAATTAAGAGCAGATTAGAGAAACATCTAAATGGTCTAGGTGGTGCTTGGTCCTGCCATGAGTGCAGGAGACTGGACTTGATGACCTCTTGAGATCCCTTTCAGTCCTATGATTCTATGGTTCTAAAGCAGCAGGCTATGAAATGGTGGTGGTTCACCAAGGTCAGCTCCAAGTGGGCCACTGCTGCTATATTTACCTGCATCTCTGCAGGTATGGGTAATTGCAGGTCGTATTGCCCAGGAATGGTGATTTCCCCTCCCCCCCATACCTGTGGAGGTACAGGTAAATATGGCAGTGTGGGGGCCTGCCAGGGGCTAACCCTGGCAGACCAGATCCGGCCAATGGGCTGGTTTTTACCTACCCCGTTCTCAAGCTATCTAATTTAAGAGAACTCTATAACCTAGAGGCTTTACCTTCCTTATGGGTTGTAGGCTGATTGACCTGCTTCTGGATGTTCAGTTTTTCTGGTGCTTTTGGATGTAGTCATGCCAGTTTAAATGAATGGCCTTTGCTTGTTTCATTTGCTTTATAGTGACCAGACTTCAGTATGTTCATTAGAACATAATCCAGTGGTGGGCAACCTGTCGGGGTTCCATGTATGGCCCACAAGACATTTTGTTTGCCATTGCCCATGCTCAGGGTTGCCGTCCTTGTAGTCTTTTTCCTAGCAGTATTACTCAGGTGACACACGTAAAGCAAGGGCATGTGAAGTGAGGTGCATGCTGATTACACGTTAACTGTGAGAGCCGTTTGCTTCTTCTGCATCCAATCGGAGTGCTGCTATAGTTCAATCAGTGCACCCTGCGAAGTCTAGGATATAAGTATGCAAAACTAACCCATCCCAGGAGACAGTTTTGGTTATGACAATCTAGTGGCCCACTGAGATGAGTGAGGGCCACTCAATCAGTGTTTCAGACCACTCCCTAGCCTAGGTTGCCCATCACTGCCATAATCATTTGATATCAAATGTAAAGATAAGTCTTTTAATTCGTATATTTAAAGCTCACCTTAAAGTTATGCAGTTTCTTTTCTACATCATAACGGTAGATTCAGTACTCCAATCCAAATATTACAATGTTCCCTTCTAAAATAACTGTCAAAGCTATTTTCCTTTAATAGAATTATTTAACTTTCAGTATTGTCAGGTGTTATTACTGTCAGTTTTTGTTGGTGTATTTTTGAGTTATTTGGACAAGTCCTATTTTTAAACCCACACATCTTTTGACTAGTCTAAGAGATTTCATTGCAGTAGAGAACCGGATTTTGTACTTTAGTTTGATAGTGATTTAACTATTCCTGTTTCAGCTCTATGTGCTGAATAACCCTTTCTCATTTTAATAACATTTAAATCTTGCATGCTGGAGTTTTTAATAGCACATAAAATCTCTGGGATTTTTTTATTCACAAGTTTTGTAAACATAAAATGAACATTTCAATTCAATGTAATGTGGCTTTAAGCAGTTATTTTCACTTCAGTAATTTGAGCAGTTCTGTTGCATCACACCCTTTGCACTGATTTGAGTAGATCATTTTTCTAAGCCTCATAGAGGCTTTTCCTGATTGGTATTTTGTTTGAGCAATAAACAAATCTGCTGACGTGTATGTTCTTTGGTGTTTGCTTGTTCCTGACCTTTGCTTTTGAGACATGTAACTGATAGGTTTATTCATAGTGTTGTGTGACTCTATTCATGTGGTGATACTTTTTATTCCCTTAGTCATTTTCTTCTTTCTTATCTGATCAACTCTGTTTCCAGTTACTCATGATGTGAATGAGGAATTCTAGGTTTCTTCTTGGCTAACTCTAACCTTTTGAAAATTGGGAGAAAGGGAATGGGACAGCAGATGTGTAGTGGATGGATCATAACTGTGCTTTAAAGACTCATATTAAATTACTCTATTCCTTTTTTTCTTTTCCTCAAGCTTTCTTCCTGTGATAGGTCTGTTCCTTTATGGCAACACTGAACATTTTTCTTACCTAGGGCTAATAATTGATTGTTTCAATAGCTACTAAGCTGCTATTACTCCCCCCCCCCCCCCCCCCCCCCCCCCCCCCCCCCCCCCCCCCTGTTGTAACAATGGTCGGTTTGTAGGTTTTGGCTTGTGTTGAGCTGTGATTCATCCAGTTTGTACTACATTACTCATGCAAAGCTGCTCTTAAGCCATCTTGCTCAGCCACTGAATGATCACTCCAATGGAGGAAGATCCTCAGGTGGCATTGGAACCTGCAACAAGTATCGGGGAGGAGGTGGAGTGAGGGAATGGGATGAGGTTTTGCCTAAGGAAAAAAGACATGGCCAGGGTGTCTTGGCAATTGATACGTGTCACTAAGTACCTTATGATTGCAAAATGTTATCCAAGCAATACTTCAGAACACCCTCTGTGATAGGTAAGTATACTCATCTCAGGAAATTGAGATGAAAAGGTTAAGCAAGTTGCCAATGGCAAAACAGTGAGTCAGTGGCAGTGATATTTGTACATCACAAATATTGCTTCAGAATTGGTCCACATTCTAGCTTCTTGCCAAATGAATCCTGACTTCCTCAGATGAACAGCATCCATCACTAGTGTGTACATTGAGGGGCTATTTTTATGTTGAGAATTGTCCATTAATCAAATTCTATGCCATAAATGCAGCATTTCTTGATAAGATTTTACAGCGTAGTACTGTGGGTCCATATCCTTTGAACAAACTTAGGGTATATGGCCTTCTCAGTGTCACTTAGTTATTTCCCAGAAGAAGAGGGGCTAAAACTGGACCATTCTAGTTGTATTTTATTGGCCAGGAAGAACTCATTTGTGTGCTACCAGGATCTCATGTACCAGTGTTTCTCCCAGAGAAGATATTTTAACTTTAAAACTTGATGATTGACTTAAGCACCAGATAGACCCCATAATTAGTGTCTAATGGAAAAAGTATATTTACTTTCTTTCTTTTGGACATAGAGCTGGACAAACATTTTTCAGCAAATAGAAAATTCACCCGGAAATGCATGGTTATATGATAACTTATGAGAACAGAAACTATCCATAGTCTCTGAGCTCTCAAAAAAGTGTCCTAACTACTGGGCTATGGGATATTACACCGTTTCTCTTTCAGTCCCTCCTGTTGAAGCTATTTCACTTTGTATAAATAATTCGGAGTAGGAACTTGAACTTAGGTCTTTTTCATCTTAGGCAGGTACTCTAACTATCAAGTAAATCATTCTCACATTCCTTCTAGCCCAGGGACTATTATCATAATTCATAGTAATTCTTAATGACTATTCACTAGTCTGTCTTTAAGAAGTCCCCCTATGATTGACAATGAATAGTATAGAATATGGAAATGTTTATAATCTGGTGGTTCAGGTACCATCACCATACTGGAAAGTCAGTTCACACAACTGTGGTGATTAGGACAAGATGGATAATGCACTGACCCATCCACAGTATTCAGGGGCAGCCCTAGACTAGCTGCCAGCAACTGGTGCCCTAGGCGAATCATGCAATCAGCGCCCCCACCTCCAAACCCTTCAATGATATTGCACCATCATTTGGCGCCCCATTTAACTTGGCGCCCTAGGCTGCCCCGACAGTATTTATCCCTTTACATATATATGCTTAATTTCCATAGGAAATCTTCAGTTAAATAACTCTTATGGCTTCTGCACAGACCTGTTTTAAAATTAATTAATTTGTACTACCATTGCTGAGACTTCTATTTTTTCCCATCACTACACTTGCAGGAAGAATGGTGAGTGTTGAAAGTATGAAGATCCAGGTTCTTTTCCCTATCGCTGCAATAGACTTGCTATGTGACTTTGGACAAATCATTTAATGCCTGCCCATGCTTTTGTTTCCCCATCGTGAAATATATTGATATTGTGAGTCTAAATTAATTGTTTGTAAAGTGCTTTGAAATTATCCAATGGAAGCAAAAGAAGCTATGAAAATGAAGATTATATTTTGAAATTTAAGGCTAAATTATTCTTTTTATGATTTACTAAAAATATTATATTTTTACAAAGTTTAGAAAGCTCACTTCTAAAAGTGTCTTAGTATGCAGACGGTGCAATAGTCTTAACTTCTATTGGCTGTGAGAATAATAGAATTGGATATACCAAGTGGCAGTTTATTCTATGGGCACAAAGCCAGTCCTGGAGTTATTTTAATGTAAGATTATAAATCTTGTTAAATAAGGTGTTTAATAGTAATGCTGAAAGACCCTTAATTTATAAATAACTAAAAAACAGATAAACATTTATTGTGAAATGAGGGTAAAACTAATGTCTCAGATTTCTGAGCTTAAAATTCCACCCCTATAAATAGATTCTCTGTGAATACAAACTGTAGTCAATACTCATTGGATTCTCATAGTTTTCTCTGGTAGCTTCACCTGAGTACACAGCTCATAACTAAACATCATGTTGCGGCAGTCCTTGCTGTAACAGTCAGACATTCTTTAACACATCTAAAATGTTTGGTCCAACATAGTGTTCAGGGGTAAACTATAGTAAGCAAAACTCAGCTCAAACTAAGTTCCAGAAAATTGATAACTGTATATCAAACAATGAATGTATCTACTAATGTGTGCTAACGGCTCTTAGTTTTTTCATCCCCTACTTCAGAGTCCTCATAATTCATACAGATTTGTTACAGTGTTTTATATAATATTTCAATAGTGCTTAAATTCATTTTGCTTTATTTCTTTCAGACCCCTTAAGATTTGGACATGTCCTTCATATTTGATTGGATTTACAGTGGTTTCAGTAGTGTATTGCAGTTTTTGGGTAAGTTTTTATGCTACTCTATTATAGTTGTTT
The DNA here is from genome assembly GCF_052426305.1 of Pelodiscus sinensis. Taxonomy (NCBI): domain Eukaryota; kingdom Metazoa; phylum Chordata; order Testudines; family Trionychidae; genus Pelodiscus; species Pelodiscus sinensis. The sequence continues at coordinate 13,998,941 of NC_143067.1, forward strand.
TCATTTACCTTTGCATCCTTCAAGTATAGTACTACTAAAACACAGCATTTATTTTGGTGTAAATTAAACTACTTTCAGATTAAATATGTAAAATACTAAACCGAGTTATTCACTTAACAACACTGACTCTTTGTTGTCCCCTTCATCCATCCTTCTGTTAATCTCATTCACTTCCTTTAAATCTAGAGAAAAGTGCATTTTTTTGTTTTTTTTTAGTGTGGGACTTGCATAGACCTAGTGGTGAATGGTTCTGCTGTCTATGGCTGGTGGAATCAGGGAGCTGATCTCTGACAGGCAGAGACATGGTTTCCTCACACTAAAGGCAGGTGGTAGTGAGATACCTCACAATCCTGTGTATCCCAGGAAGAATCTCTCCAGTATGAATATAATGGCCTTGATTTTCCACTTACACTAATTAGATTTATACTGATGTGGAGTCTATTCACATATGTGGAGTTACTCCTTATTCTCATAGTGCAAGAGGGGAGAACTTAGACCAGTGATTTGACTTTATTATTTAATTACTATTTATCATTTGTGTTATGAAATCACCTGGAATCCTCTTTCAGGATCAGGGCTCAGTTGTGACCCAGTATAATGACAGAGGGCCAGATTCTGACACCCTTACTCATATTGAACAATACCTCACTCCATGAGCAATACCAATGCAGACAGTGGGACCACACTAAGTTAAACATTACTAAAACCAGATGAAGGGCATTAGAAGGGACCATAATATGAAAACAGCATCTAGCCAAAAGTGTTTCAAGCCAGGTTGATACAAGATGCAATATGTGAATTTTATCTGTCAACAGACAGGGCCGGGAAAGGAACATGAGGATAACAAAGGGACCCAGTGTTACATAGACCAGTAATATGTATGATTTACAGATTTTTTTATATTATATTAAATACATAATACAGGATATTACTGAATCATGCCAAGCTACTTGCCTAGCCATTATCAGGTAGATGTTTAAACTTGCTGTATGTTAGACCCTTGGCCAGCTATGTGAGTGTTAGTTAAAATTTCACTGGCTAAGTGGAATAAACTCTTATCTCTCCCACTTTATTTATTATTCAGCGACTGCTGCACATTTTAAAACTTCCCTGCCCCCCACCACAATCCTCCAAGGATATTTCTAGTGAAAGAGATACTATTGAATAAAATGCCAGGGAAAATGTTTCTTGACGTGTCCTTTGTATATGTTCTCGAAGGACAACTTACTTTCTCCTTTCTTACTCTTGCTCAACGATTTTTTCTTTTTTAATTAAAATAAAGGGACTATCTTGTTGTGATTAAAAATCAAGGGCTCTTAATTTATTATATAGTGTCTATTTAATGTTAATGATGTATTATTATCATGAAGTAGATTATAACATTGTGTAAATCAAAAGAAAAATGCACATGAAGAGATTTCTGGATAGGATTTTTTTCTGTATATTGTGATGTACTTTATAGCCGCAGTATTACTAATTGAGCACATTATATTGTTATTAAAAACAACAAAAATTGTATTAAAGCATAGAGAAGCAATAGTTTCTAATTTGCTGTTTCATTCTGCCCATAATGTGCCTGTACTTTAGATATTTATAGCTCAGTGATACTAAGATGCTCTTGTTTAAAATAGGGAAACAGTAACTTGGCTCAGGAATGAGGTGTTATTTGTTCTTAGTAGAAAATGTGAAGGGAGTATATTTAGCTGTTTTTTCAGAGAAAGCGATCCCAAAAAACTATAGTCATCCTACACAGTTATCTTCCACATAATGAATTCACTTGTTCTTAAACTTCCTGAACGGAGGATATAAACACTTCTTCTGTGACAGATACCGAGCAATATAAGAACTCGTCAGATGACCTTCTCTTGCTTATAGATGGCGATGACTGTTTTACTCGGGAGCTCGACAGATAAGCAGGATAATTTGTATGTACCAAGAGCTGAATTTAAGAAGTCAGACTCTGAAGAAACCAGTTTTTTTAATTGGCTTTATAAACGCACCATGTTTTTAACTTGCATACTATTAGTATTTGTGATTTTAGCACAAGAGAACACATCAAATAGACATCAAGTAACATACCTGTAATAGTAAAGAGTACCAGACCCATTCTCCTCATTTGATTCTGTTAGTGAATTGCAGCCTTCTCTCTCAAAGTTATAAATGTTCCCTGTTGGAACATTTGATTGTAGAGATTACAGTTTAAAGAAAGAGACAGTAAGTAAATAATACCAGGGTAAAGGTCAACAGGGTCAATGTTTGTATGTGTGTGGAATGCTCCAGTGTCTTAGAAGTGGTCTAATTCAGAATCCAAATCAAAGATTCATTAAAAATCCTCATTAAACAAAAGCAAAGGTCAGAAAAAGTCTCATCACCAGTTCAGCCTTCTTTGGGTATGGTGCAAGTAGGATGTCTTCTTTATCAAAATCCTTCATCAGTAACCTACGACCCAAGCAGTGCACTGTCCGGCCCATTTTTAGAAGAACCGTGACCATAAATACTTAGACTTTTTTGTCTTTTCTCCAAAATGTGAACCCAGCAAGTGAAAATATAAATAATACACAACTTTGGACAGTTGCATTAGAATACATAGTTAAGCAAAATGAATGCAGAGAAACTAAGATGGTGAACTTTAATAGCACATTCTAAATTGTATAATCCAACAAGTTATTACATTAATTATATCTTTATCTTCATAAAGTTTGTAAAATAAATATTTCCTTAATTGTCTATCACATTGCCAAATACAATGGCATCAGGTAATGAAAGACCCTAGTATAGAATGGTAACCATGGAAAACCCAGTTTACTTCACTACATTGGTTGTTTCCTGTACACAGAAGAAGAAATAGAATTGCAGTGGTAAATTTAGCTATCGCATATAATACTGATTTGTTTTTCTTAATGGCACCCATTTTATACTCCTGATGGTATTCTGCACCAAAAAAATTTAAGTTTTGCAAATGTTGTCAATAAATAATAATGGACCCTCCAGCTTGGCAGTGGTTGATTGCACAGAAGTAGCAGATCACTCTGCGCTTCCCCCTCCCACAGGCACGTACTTGGTGGTTAAATAGCACCTGACCTTGACACAGCTCAAGGACTAGGACCATCCTAGAAAAACCAATGAGTCTATCTGTGCCAACCACATTAGATTGTAGGCTAGCAGGTGCAGTCCAGCAAGATCCAAGTATGAAGGGGCTTAGTGTAGGGAGATCCAGATGTAGGATGATAGGGTTGTGTGTGGGGCAATGTGAGTACAGGTAGCTTGTTGGGGGACTCTGGGTGCAAGGGAGATCTGGATGAAGAGTAACTCATTTTGGTGGAGGGGCAGTTTGGGTGCAGATACAATGGGGCTCTGCAGGGATCCAGGTGTAGATGGTTGGGGCTCAGTGGGAAGGATTTGGGTGTGGAAGGTTTAATGGGGTGAGGATCCAGGAGCTGGTTTGGTGGGCTGTGGTCTAGGTGTTGGCTTGGTAATGTTCTATGGAGCGGAGGGCTGGGTGCAGAGGGCTAGTCAGGGTAGTCCAGGTGCACATGTGCTGGGACTTCTTGGGGAGGGAGTTTGAGGTCAGGGATGGTCTGGATACAGGGATGAGGTCCAGACGCAAGGGTGGGTGTCTAGCTGCAGGTTCTAGTGGGGTGGGTGCAGTGGTTCTGGGTGCAGGGAGTGAGGCTTGGCAGAGGCAATCTGGGTCTGAGATGGGTCCAGATGCACAGGGGTTGGACAGATGGGAAGAGGCTCATTGTACAATGACTACTGTCCCAACAGCTGAGGAGTGATGGGAGCAGGAAGCAGAGGTGGAGGAATGTGATGCTTCCTGTAGCTGGAGAGGTTTCTGGGGATGGATCTGACCTAGCCCTGGCCACTCGCTGCTGGGGAAGAAGTTGCCCCATCCTTTCCAGCCCAGCCAGGACTAGTGACTGAATCTGGCACAGGATAGAAGCTGCTGGCCTTGGTGTCCTCATCAGCACCCTCTCCTCAGTGATTTACTACTTGGCTGGCTGCTTCAGAGACCCGAAACAGCATGTCCACTGCTGGGAAGCAGCGTGTGACCACTCTTATGGCTTTCCTTTGCTTCCTGATCAGAAAGGATTTTTTTTTTTCAGGGAAGCAAAGGAATCTGCAGGGGACATGGATTATATTCATGTGCAATGGTGAAGCGTTCTCCCAGAGTAACTTTAACACGGACTTTTCCGTGCTATCAGCTGTGTGGTTGACGGTGGTGATTAACAAAACGTATTTAACACAGTGGCCAGGTCATATTTCTCACTGGAGTTAAGGGGACTTCCTTAAAACAGTTAAAATCAAAGCAGATTCTGTGTTGAACAGGTCTTGAAAGGAAGTGGTGACTTGCAACTTGACATTAGTTTTAAGACTATTGCATACTCAGCATGAAATAATTTGCAGAATCAGAGACTGACTCTGACCCAGGGTTCAGTATTGGGGAGGTATTTTTATAATTTGAGATTATCAAAGGGTCATTCTCTTAATTTAAAAAAGATCTTGTCTTACTTTTTAACCCTTTCTTCCTCCTGTCTAATTGTTTGTACCAGAGGCAAAAACACGGTGAAATTAAAAAGGAAAAATTGTTTTTATGAAGATTATTCTATTAGAGCATTATTGCATGACAGGAAATGTTTTACCAATGCATTATACACTGTTGATGAGACAGTCTTTCGACTCACTTGAGACACAGATGAGTGTTTTAGTCAGACAAGGCTTATTGTGTCTTCAGGCTCTATTGATCAAACTATACCGTGCATCTTCATTTGCCTCAGATCACCAAACAGCAACAGAATATGTGTAGAATTAAAAAATAACAAATACTATTTAAAACCAGTTTCCCCTTTTATTTATCTGCCAAGACAATTTCATTTGCAATAGTTCTAGACAGAGATCATAGTTGAGAAAAACATTCCCAGCTCAGTCTGAGGAAGATATCTTGGGCTTCCAGCAGAGGAGAGGTCCCATAGAATGTGGAAGAAGCCTTTGTTAAGAATAGCTGAAAATGCTATTGCTCATCCTCTGTTATATGTCATAGTTTTGGTCATACATTATTTTATCCTTATTGCTAGTGGGCTGCGCCCCCTGCTTGCTACACTCACCTACCCTCCCCCCACACCCGTCTGCTTTTCTCGCCCATCAGGAAACACTTATATATAAATATGAGAGGGAAAGATTATAAAATCAATGTAGTCAGTAAACGCTTTTTTTTTTTTTAACAGGACTGTATAAGAAATCTGGTAAACTAGTATTTCTTGGATTGGACAATGCTGGAAAAACTACACTGCTGCACATGCTCAAAGATGACAGACTGGGACAACATGTACCTACATTGCATCCCAGTAAGTCAACACTTCCAGTTCTTTAACATTGGAAACAGTTCCTTGATTTTCTCATGTGCCACATTCGTCATCATGTGTTCACTGATATTACAAAAACTAAATTTGTTGTAATATAATTCAATATGGGTTACTGAAAACACTTAGACCTGAAGTGAGCACATTAACAGGGGCTGAGACTTCAGATCATGGGAGATAGAGTGCCTTACATTGTTCAACAGCCACCTCTCCAGCTAGTTGCAAAAATAGCATCAACAGCCTCTACAGAAAGGCTGTTTGGTTCTGTTTGTCTAAAAGGGTGCTAAGACTTTCCTAGGGTGGCTTTGTAAGAGGGGAATTAAACCCCAGATGAAAAATAGACTTAGAGGTCAATGAGGACACACACGATGCTTGGGAGCAAGAGAGGAAGGAGACAGAGTGAACTATATTTTATTTTACATGTGAAATACATAGTGTCACACATTCAAGATCCCTGCAGTGTGGCATTAGTGATGTAAGAAATCTGATTATTGGTCTTAGTCCCTCACTCTATTCAGGAAATATTCCCAGTGAGGACAAAGAGGTTTGCTTGAGTAAGGAGTGCTGTTTCCTTGGAAATGGGAGAAGAAAATTCTTCAGGATAATGGAAGACAAACAGAAAACTTGCTATATGGTGTCACTGTAAAAATCAGTAGCTAGAACAAACAGCTTCTTCTTTGTATTAATTAATGAAAGCAGCATGTAAAATATTGACACCAGAGGGCTGAGAACCAGGAGGATTTGAAGCTCAAACTCTGCTGAGCCATCATTTACTTAGGGCCTGCTTTAAATCTCACTGAAGATGGTGGAAAATCTCCCATTAACTTCAGTGGGCTTTGGATCAGATGCTTGATATCAGATGGTGTGGAGCACATGTTGGTCAGGCCAACAAACAATTGGATAAAAGTGGAATTGGATGGAAACTAAAAGTAAGCTATTCAGAGTAGAGCGAAAAGTTTATTGTTGGTGGGGCAGCGCTTTGTGCAACACTGTAAGTGCATGCAGGGTTTGAAATTAAGCGAGCTTCGTTGCCTACAGTTAAAGCTTGGCAAATGGAGGTACTGCTCGAAATGCCGCTGTGCTGCTCTGTGATTAAGTTTCCACAAGCAGGCTTTGGGTTGGGGATCTGGTGCCTTTAAATAAGACACCAGGAAGTACAGCTCTGATGTTGATGAATTAGTGAGCTGGCACCTGGGGATGCTTCAAAACCAGCCAAGCCTCCCAGAGAGGTTTAGTGTGAGACTGAAGCAAAACAGCTCTACACTGGAACAGGCAGTCAATTTGCAGACTTTCAGCAGTTGCTAAAATGGCCCAGGATTCCGCGTGTGTTTGTGTGAGGCTTTCCCCTATTGAAATACTTGGTCCTGCCATAAGGGCAGGGGACTGGACTTGATGACCTCTCGAGGTCCCTTCCAGTCCTAGTATTCTATGATTGTATGATTCTAGATATAAAATCAAGCTATTTCAGGTATAAAAAGATAAAAACCAACTATGTAGGAATAAGTGATGCAAAGAGAATTTCTCCCATTGTTTTATTGAACATTTTATATATGCTTTAATACCTATTGATGTTTGGTTCATTATTAAAACACATTGCACTTGCCATAACTCTCTCAATCACTTTGCTCTGCTTTTCTTATTGAATAATAGCATAATAAAGGACCTTTCCTCAATTTGAGAGTCAGTAAAAATCTGTTTTCAGAAGCCTGCTAAGTATTTTGTATTGCATGCTATTCAGAAACAAAGAACATACCAGTTTTGTGTATTTTAGCCTCAGAAGAGCTGACAATTGCTGGTATGACTTTTACAACTTTTGATCTGGGTGGACATGCTCAAGGTAAGATAGTGGGATCGGCTATTTTGTTTTTGTTGTAACTATATTGACTTTGGTTCTTATAATTGCAACTTTTATTTTTTTTAAATCAAACAAATGACCGTGCTACAGATACTATTCTTGTTAGATGGATGAAGTGGAATCTTCAGTATGTGTTTATATACCTGTCAAACTGAAGTTTCCACTTCCTGCATCTGACAAAGTGGGGTTCAGCCCACAAAAGCTTATATCCAAACACATTTGTTAGTCTGTAAGTCTTTACATTCCTCAAGTTTTTTGCTGAAACAGACTAACATGGCTACCCCTCTGAAACTTGTCTCCATTGAGTGACATGACCATTAGAAAAAACAAATACAAAAATCAAAATGAAAAAATCCACCCTGATATTTACTATTAGCCTTTATGATTTAAACTTGCATTTGTTGATGTAAGTCTATTGGAACAAGTTCAAGTGTAGTGTACATGTGGAAGTGATCTGTCAGGGCAGTAATCAGTCTTCCACCTCTTCTGCTGCTAAATTGGACTGAAAGTCCAGTATAGTTTATCAATAATTTCAAGTTCTTCAGATTGTCATAAATTATTTGACTGCTAAATAATACACAAAACCATAGGCTTTTAGAACTGTGCTTATGGATGTGATTAGTTTTTCTCCAGGTTCAAATAAGAATTCCCTTTTTGCTTCATTATTTCAAGCTATGTCAAGCAGGGAAGGTTGTCCTAAAGATTGATTTTAAATTTTTAAAAATAGAACTGGCTGCCTTTTTAAATATTCTGTTATTTAATGAGATCCTGTGCATTATTCTGAATGTTGGGATAATTTCCTGTTGCTGTTATATAACCCTTTTTCTTAGCTCGCAGAGTGTGGAAAAATTATCTGCCTGCCATCAATGGTATTGTGTTCCTGGTGGACTGTGCTGATCATGAGAGATTGGCTGAGTCAAAAGAAGAACTCGATGTACGTAAATAATTTGGATTTAAAAAAAATGAACTAAGGTTCTCGGTACCTAAAAATGCGAACTTCTGCCACCCGACCAGGGTGTTCAGCAGTCTGTTTCTTTTTCCCCTTCCTCCCCCGCCCATGATCTCTATCCAAGGACAATTGCTGTTTGCTGCTGTCCTTGCACACGAGGATACATAGGCTCATTTAATTCCTCTTCCTTTTTTTTCTCCCCCTCATAGTCACTAATGACAGACGAAACTGTTGCTAACGTGCCTATCCTAATTCTTGGTAACAAGATTGACAGACCTGAAGCCATCAGTGAAGAGAGGTTACGTGAGATGTTTGGTTTGTATGGCCAAACAACAGGAAAGGTAATGCTCATTTTCTTGTTGGAAAGTTTGCTTTCCCTGTGCTCCACAGAGAGCATTCTTTTGCATTACTTCTTCTCAGTTACATAAATAAACTGTCTACCCCTCTGAGACTACTTTATTATTCATTGATTTAAAAATGTAATATCTACAAAATAAAGTCTCTAATTTCTGAATTAGATCTTGTTCTACCAATAATTTATTAATTGTTTTCAGGATCATCTTTGTTCAGAGAAAGAAAATCACACTTAAATTATCTTTTATAGTTTCCTCTAAAATACTTTGAGTGAGCAAGCCTTTAAAGATAGTTCAGATTAGAACTCTGTTAGGTAATTTGATAAAGTTTGGTAGGTACTGATCTTTCTGATTTATAGTGCAGGTTTATCGAGTAATACAGTAGAAAAATATTAGTCCATGGATTAGAAATGGGATACTCCAATTTACTGCTGTGAAAATCTAGATAGGTTGTTCATGAAAAAGTTCTTAATAATGCCTATCACAATAAACTAGGTTTTACATATGAACCATTGTGCTATTGGAGCTCTCTATTTTTAATTAAATGTAAATATAGCACACTCAATTTATAACATATATTTAGTTGTAGGGGATTAAGAACAAGTTCCTCCAATATCTTTCATGCTTATAGTGTAGATTTTCTAGACTAGTCATGTGAAATTCAATTTATTTTTCTGTAGAAGAACAACAAGAACCACCTTTGGCTTGTAACACAGCATTTGGGTTATAACGGGCATTACCAAGTATGTGAGGGAAAGAAAGGTGGAGAGAGTTACAATTACACAGCTGTAGTTGCAACTCCTCAATAATTGTACCATGAAGTTGTTGTGCTCTAGTGCCAGTATAGCCTATGCATGGGCACAAGTAGGGTTAAATGCAAAACAGATTTCTTCACACTGAGCAGTCGTAAATCTCAAGTTCCTGTGCTTTCAATCTCTCAACCGAAAGTGTGCAGGGTAAAAGTGTGTGTCTGTGAGGTGGGATCCTTATTATAGAATTATAGAAATGTAAAGCCGGAAGGGATTTTGAGAGGTAATCAAATCCAGTCTCCTCCACTTAGGCTGGACCAAGTAACCTTAGACCATCCCTGACAGGCAATTGACCAACCTTTTTTTAAAACCTCAACTATGGAGATTTCACCTTCCCTTGGAAGACTATTCCAGAGCTTAACTATTCTTAAAGTGAGAATTTTTCCTAATATCTAACCTAAATCCCATGTGCTGCAGATAAAGCCCATTACTACTTGTTCTACTGTCAAAGGACATGGAGAACAATGATGGTTGGATTCTCCTGTTTTCTCTGCTCTCCTATTCACTTTTTTATCTTGCTCTTATTTTCATAACTCACAAATCTAGGTTGTGTGGGTTCAAACCCAAAATGCAGAACAAGCAGTAGTGTCTTCAAATTAGTAGTAATGGGTTAGGGTTAGGATTATCCTGAGACTACAGTCAGCATGACTGAAGTCAGTCTTAACATGAGTGGCTATTTACCTATTTTATCTAATTACAAAATGAATGTCAGTGCACAGAGGAACTCCTAGTATGTGTTTTCAGAAACATCTTGGTTTAAAACCTCCTTGTTGATGCCTGGTCTTGCATTCCTGTATCATGCATTTCACCCTGCATAAATATAACAGATAGAATGCACAGTATATTTCAACAAGGATCTTTATTTTTGTTAAATTAAGGTTAGTTAATTTTCCACATTTCTAGTATTGTAAAACAAATGAGGTAATAACGTTCTATTAAAATGTTTGTTTTTGGAAAAAGAACACTTTTTATTATAATATTGCAATTTGAAATACTTCTCATCTCTCACTTCCAGGGCAACGTGTCACTGAAAGAACTGAATGCAAGACCACTGGAAGTCTTCATGTGCAGCGTGCTAAAGAGACAAGGCTATGGAGAAGGATTCCGTTGGATGGCACAATACATTGATTAATGCCAAAATCGCATCAGTACATTTTGTTCCATGTCTGAATATTGTCTGCTCATTATTTGATCACTCAGTGTACATAATTTAAACTCAGTAGACTTTGTTTGGTTACAAAAGCATATGTTTTTTAGATTATTAAATCAACTATGCTAAACTGAAAGTGTGAGGATTGAAAAATGATTTTAAGCAAGTTTATAAGACTGACTATCACAACATGTTAGCTTTCTAATCCCATAACATAACAGTCTTTTGAAATTTATAACTTGACAATAGTCTTCAGCACCATTTTTTGACAGTGATTTTTCCAGTACAGTACATTTGAATGCACTTTTTAACAGCTAAAAACAGGAGACATGTAAACAACATTTAATGCTCGTTGTGTTAAATTTGTATGTACTTTTTTGAAACTGGTTTTATAAATTTAGAATATATAACCATCTCAAGGAACAATAAATAATTAGCATATTGATAATTGCATGATGCCTTACAGCTTTCAATAATACACTTTCTTATGCAAGCAACGTCATGCAATAAAACTAAATCCAATTTTTGGCATCTTTGATGGGAAATGTTTCATTTTAATGTGTCTTAACTAGTGAGGATGTCTGAAGATTTGAGTAAGTGGGATATCTTCCTGAAACATTTAGGCCACAAGATAGTTTTGGTGTACTTTAGAAAATTATAAGCTTTTCAAACTACTTGATTGCATTGATTAGGATTTTGCATTAACATGAGAATAATCTAATTAGATGCCCTACCAACCACTAAACTGTAATTTAAAAATATATATAAATTAATGTGTACATATACAATTCTTTATCTAAAGCAAAATTGAGCTCATTTATTGTTTTGTGAATTAAAATGAACTTGTAAACTGACATTACCTTGAAGAAATTAAAAAAAAAAAAAAAAAAACCACCCGTGTGAAATAATACTCTCCTAGTTCAATAGACCATGATTGTGCCAGAGGAGTTGATTCTGAATAACCTGTAATTCCCAGAAAGGCATTTGCTGATGTTACATGTGGAAACTCATGCCATCTGTCACACGACTGGATGTGAGTTTTAGCCTTTCTTTTTGTCTAAGGCTTTTTTTGGACAGTTTTACGATGTTGGCAAACTGTATGTAATGCTTTGGAGTCTGAGATGACTTATTTCTGAGATAAAGTTTTGGTATCACTAAGACTGGTGGTCTGGCATTTGACTGTTCCTTTCCCCTTTCTTCTGCATGCATTACTACTTTTGAAAAGAATGAAGATTATTTTCTAAGTGGAAAGTGGTAGAGCACATATGTCGATTTCTTGTTGCTATTAGTTGGTACTTACTGTTGAACTGTGGTCTGTTTGTTGTAGGATGTCTCATTCTGTAGCCTTCATCTGAACCTATTTATGGCAGGTGGGGCTGATATTTTACATAAATATGAAAAAAGGAGTGGAAGTTCAATTATAGATTTCAAACTGGAGTCATCTTTTTGTGATGTTGTTCAGTGGCGGTTTTGCCTAAGAAAGTAAGGGTAGGTAAGTTCTTGGTGTCTAAGATTGATTTCCAGGAAAGATTGTTGCTTCCCTCATGGTAATGTAAGCTCTCTTTTTGGGAATGTATGTGGATCCTGATGTCCAGCATGCATGGAATATTGATATCGTATGTCTAGAATTAATTTTTGTTCTTCTTGGCCCATTGGATTTGACTTCCAGATGCAGGGTATACAGGATCACAGTGGATAATGTGAACCACTCTTTCCCTGATCAGAACTTGAATGACAGTGTGTTGATAAACACATCTCCACAGTCCCGAACTGTGCACCTGACTAAGAGGAATAATACAAAACCTCAAAGTTAATGTTTATAACTCATTTGCTATTCTGCAAATCTTATCTTAATATTAAGTCTTTTTCTAAGTCAAAGTTGTTTGTGGGTGATGATGTCTAAGCTGCAAGTGAAGGCAACAGCTTACATGTGTCAGATATAATGCAACCTAAGAGATATTCCCTCCCCCCTCCAATTATCTGTCTACTATGGAATGCTGTCTGGGTTGCACAAACCAAACCTTTTAGTTAAGAAATGGCCTCTTATCAGAGTTAGGGGAAGATGCAGGTGCCCTTGCTGCCTACCATGGATCTGTTTTGAAGACCTGCTTTCCTTCAGATATTTCAGATGATCCTTATAATGCTGAGAATAATTAAATCAGTGGATATTGTAAATATTAAAAATAATTCTTTCAGGTAGTTGGCACAATGCTGATATGGGAGACTTGGAATTTTTGTTGCCTATGCTTATAGAAATGAAACTGTGAACAGATGTCCTGGTTTCTCTCTCCTCAGTCCAGGCCATGCTTTCTGTTCACTTCTGCTGGCTGATTCATTAGGGTGGGCATTGAAACAGATGTGTTGTGCTTTTCAGCTTTTATTCCAAGTAATCAGTGAAAGCAAGGAACATGAGAGTAGTGGTAAGAATAAAAATGTAGGTGATCATCTTTAAAAGTGTGTATTGAGAGTAATTTTTAGTGTTTTGAAAATATGCAGATTTCATGCTTGATACATTAAAATGCTGGTTTAAAATGGGGTCATAACAAGGACATGAAAGGAATTGTATCTATACATTTAGCCACTTACACGGGCCTCCATTATGGTAGTATCTGAGCATTTCTCAAATATTTAAAGAAATAGGTTTTTTTTTTTCTCACTTGCTTTCCAGCCTTTTGGAGAAATACCTTGATTAAGTTATAGGGTTCATTTAGTTTTTGTTGTGTATGTGAATGGGTGTCTATGCGTGAAGAAATTATCGACAGAAAGTTAGGTTGCTGAAATGAGTTTTTGGCATTAATTGCTGGAGGTGACTAGTTTCTAAAGTGGTTCATCTGTGATCATTCGTATTTTTGGTGAGAATGGATTTCTTTCTCTAGGACCAGCTTGTGTGAAAGTTTTTCACTCTCCTGAGTATCCAGATACACAGCCTTCAGTTTAAACATGAGAGTAACTTAAAGAATATGTGCTGAAAAAACAAAGCTCATCTTTAGTAAAGGTGTATTTATGAAGTGTCTCCAACCTATTTTTATACCGCAACAGTTTCTTAGGGTAGGTGGACACGGACGTCATGTATTTCAATAATTGCTGCTGAGATTGTGACCTGAGCATTGCAGTCACTTCATGTTTCCATTTGTGAGTTGTTTAACATTTATTTTGCCTGGATAGTACTTACGCTTTTATTTTAGGATACACTGTATAACCTCAAGATTTGAGGTGTAATTGTATCTCTATCCTGGCCTGCTAAATGTATTTTTTAGCACAAACAAATAATAGAATCATAGAAGTTAGAGATGGCAAAAGTCTGTTAAATCATCTAGTTCATTCTCTTCCAGTGCAGGATTGTTCCCCAAAGTATATCGTCTAGTGCTATACTTAGTGTTCAGGTATTGTCCGTGATGTGCCAAAGATGACATATGGCATCCATTGGAATATAATACCTGCATGTTTGTGAGTTTTAATACTATATATTTTCCATATTGTATTTTAATAATCAGAGATTAACATAAAATATTTTACATTTACTACTTTATCTCTTGAGCCAGCTCAGCAAAATGTAAGGTGCTCTATCTTCAACCCAAGTGAATTTGCAGATCTGCATGTAGTGGAGAATATACCCTAACCTCGTATTATTGTACATTCAGAAAGGATTTGGTTTGTACTCTCTGAAGTTCACTATTTCCACAAAGTACCATTTGCTTTGACATAGTGAATATAAGTCCCCAGTTATGGATTTATAGAGCTGCATAAAAATGACAAGTCTGCTGGCTCACCGTGAGAAGACTTAACTTCTTACTAACTTATTTGCACTTAGATAAACCACTTTTTGCACTAGTATCTCAGTGTGGAATTAACCTTTTCTGTTCTGGAATGTGAGTGCTGTAAATGTTTAAAAACATAATTTATATAATGAGCTTTCAATTTATGTATTTCTGCAGAAGGATAGTTATAGATGGAAATGTTCTTAAACGGTTAATGTGCTGTTTTTATCACTGTTCTGTTATCCCATCACGTGCTTTAAATTTAAATGTCAGGAATAGCAAAATAAAATTCTGACCTGAACTTTGAAGAAATGTAGTTTTAAAATGTCACGTTTCTTGTTGAATGATTACAAATCAAAGAATGAAAAAATAACATGCTAACTTTATAAACAGTCTATGTGAAAAAAAAATCCGAGACTTAGAGAACTCTCAAGTACAGGGTACTTGGAAATTGTCTCAATCTCTACCCTTCTAACAATTGCAAAATGTTCACAAAAATCTTAGGCATTGTAAAAGTGGGGAAATGTTAACTGGATGTTTGCATCATACAAGCAGACAGTACTTATCAGTACTTTTTTCATACAGTTTTGCTAATTCACTGCAGCTGACTTTTGTCACACTGATGTTGTGTCTATATTGAGGCAAGACTTCCAGCTGTTCAAAATTCTGAGTGTTTTAAATGCAGACACACTTGTAGACTGAGATCATTAAACTCCATTCACTTATGGACATACATTCTCTGCAAGTGAAAGTGATTTAACCCACTTTGCCATGTAGCCACTTGCAAACCTTGATTGTTTCAAATTAAAATTACCAATTTAATTCTCAATTCTCATCTTTTCACAAGAGCTAAGAATTCCACTGGTTGTCACTGGATGAACCAAAATAGCCAACATAAAGACTTTATACATAGATTTGTTTAGACACCATTATTATGTGTGGTGCCATCTTATGTTAAGTGAATCATTAATTATAACAATACCTTGAGGCCCTTAATGCTTTTCATTCCAGGATCTCAAAGCACTCTGCAGTTTAATAAAGTAATCACTCAACATCCCTCGAGATAAAGAGGTATTATTGTCCCCATTCTACATATGGAGAAACTGAGGCCCAGGGAGATGGTCTTGGTCAAAGTTACTCAACAAATTGGTGACTAACTCCTTAAATTCTGACACTTGCCTTCTTCCCCTGCACTAATCCTTACTCCCATTTTTGTCATTTCCCTGTTTAACAGAGTTTGGGGAAGAACTCTGCAGTATATACAAGCTGTAGCTGACAATCACGTTTTAAAGGAACTTTATTTCTGAGCTGCTTCCTGTCTGTTTCTAAGGCACTTGTCATCATACCATTCATGGTGCTTTAACCTGCAACTAATATGACAAATGAACTATGATAAAACGTAAGGGACAGAAAAGAGGCCACAAGCATACCACAAACATTGGCAAGGGGAATTTGGGATAGACATAACGGTTCCCAAAATCTCTACTGAATTGTTAAAACTCCTAGATTTCAAATTAATAATACCCATTTAAACAGTCAAACTTTACTCATTGTTGCTTTAAATAAAAGTGAAGAGACATTATCAGGGCTCTTGGATGCAAACACCCATAGCTGATAAAATCTTATGTCTGCCATCCTGTGTGCAGTTAAGTAGGGTTTTTTAAGTGTTCCTTTAATTGCAGAACGGTTAATGAAATGATAGGAGCAGTACTTAGGCTACTCAAAGAGTACATAAACCTGTGTCAATAGTTTGGGACAGTGTGCACAAGTGAACTATCAGGAACTTCAGAGCCATTTCAGGTTTGCGGTCTCACTTCATTAAGACTTCATAGTAGCATTTTTATTACACTTGAGTACATACAATCCTAGAAGTAAATGTTAACAAAGGAAGTACAGTGATAAGCAGCTGATTTGAGAAAGAAACAGATGAGAGCTTGCCAAGTGTTAAACAGAGAAGGGAGGTAGTTGTGGGGAGCCTAATCTTAAAAACAAAACAAAACAAAAAAACCTCAACCTACTCTTTGAATATGAGATAATCTCAACAGGGTGGGTAATAGTTTATATTCTGCAGCAGGCAGGGTTACCTTTGCAAATTAAGTCACACTTCAGCAAGATTACGGTATGTAAAAGGAGACTGGCACTGGACTCCTCATTATGCTTAAAACTGGGACTTGTTAAAACCTTCAGAAGAAAGACTACAGTAGGCAAGTGCCCCCTTCAAAGTGGCATAATCCTGAAGTAGTGAATAAACTAGATGGGAAGTCATGCTTCAGTAACTTGGATTCTTGTCAAATGTTACTTCTCTGGGCTGACAAAGGGAAGGGACTTGATTGTTACATAATGATCTTCAAAAAGCATTTGGCAACGTTGCACATCGGCGGTTAGTGGATGGGGGACAGTTATAGAATAAAAGTGTGTGTGGAGGGGGAATTAGTTGGATTGAAAAATGCCTTATGGAGCAGGCAACAGTACCTGTGAATAGAACCACTCAAGCTATGCTGAGCCAATCTCCATGTAGGATACTTGCAGGGTCAAAGTTTTGAAATGTTAGTGCTTGTGAAACACAAAGGGAAAGAACTGGCTTAGAACCAGGCCTACTGGAGATAGGGACTACAGGAAGTATCATGGGAGACATTCAAATATGCAGGTATAGCAAAAAATGCAACTGGAAGCTAGGGTGCTGCTTATGGGCATATCAATTAGGCAGAAAGAAACAAGTGTGCAAATAATGTAGTTTTGTTTAATCACAAGTGCTTTTTTGTTGTCAGCATCAGATACAAGCTCATCATTAGTTCTGGTAAAAAAAAATCCAAATATTTCTATAAAAATAGATAAATTGTGCAAGAAAAAAATTGTAAAAATACATCCTTTTATCATCTCTCCTTATCCCCTACTGAAGGATCTGCATGGCCATGCTCTTTAGAGCTGCTGGTCCTCTGACAATGAGGCCTAAAAGGCTTCAAATTAGACATTCCAACATGGAGGCACACAGAATCAGTGGCCAAATCTGAAAATTTGCTGGTAGTAGAAATTTCCTCTTTGCCTTAGGCTGCGTTTAAACTACACCTCTCTGTCGACAGAGAGATGTAGATTAGGCATGTTGAAATTGCTAATGAAGCAGGGATTTAAATATCCCATGCTTCATTAGCATAAACATGGCCACTGCTTTTTTTTGAAACGGAGCTTTTTTGAAAAAAAAACCCACCATCTAGACAAGGATCTGTTGAAAATAAACCCTTTTTCGACAGATCCTGTATTCATCAAAAAATGAGGTTTACAGGATCTGTCGAAAAGGTTTATTTTCGACAGATCTGCATCTAGACTGCTGTTTTTTTGAAAAAGCTCGGTTTCGAAAAAAGCGGCACCCATATTTATGCTAACGAAACATGGGATATTTAAATCCCTGCTTCATAAGCAATTTCAACGAGCTTGATTTGCATCCCTTTATCAACAGAGGGATGCAGTCTAGACGTAGCCTTAATGTTCAGTTTTTGTTTTCCTCTCAAACCAAATGCATGCATCTTTCTGTCTAGCTTTCACTTCTGAAACCTTAGCTGGAGAGTATTTGGGTTACTTGATTCCCAGGTCTCCAGTGATGTGATTATCAGGCTATTTGGGGGAGATTTTTTTCTTCATAATGAGCCTCACATTTAAAGTCATGGTCTGGAAGTACTTGTGACAGGTAGTTCTGTCAAACAAAAAGCCCTTCCTAGGCTCTGACAGAATCAATACAGGAAAAAGCAAAGGGTTTTCACAAACTGACTACAATGCCCCTCACCCTCCTACACAACGTAATAGCAATCAGTGTGGTTAATTAAAGTTCCCTGGGCTGCCATAAGTTGTTTGGCTACTTCTGTTGCGCTAAGAATGTGTAACAGATCCTTATCCATGTGATCCCAGCACCTTTTCTATTTGTGTCACTGTACACAAGAAATCATGAGAGAAACTCCATGGAGATGTTATTGAAGTCCTTGCTTGACCTGTGTCGTCGACTAGGGTGTCTTACAAATTTCAGGGGGGGTAAAAAGAGTTCATTTGAACATGTTATTGGCCACTAGAGCTGTTGAAAAGAGTTATTTTCTGGGAAGGAAATAGACTCTTAACATTTATCAAAATTTAGGATGAAGCAATGGAACATGTCATGACATAAGAGGACAATTTAAGTTCCTTCATGTAGTTCTTAATGCTTGGATTTACATCTTTCATATGAATTACTATATTGAATTCTGGAAAACTAATTTTAAAGCTATGGGTTTTATTTTACCATTTACTAATTAAGAATGAAAGTGTATACAATTCTGTTTTGAATAAAGATATCTGTTTTTAACAGAGGAAAAATAACACTAAAAGAGAAATGTAAGCACTATTCACTGTACAAAATGGCCAGGTTTGCCTATAGTTAGGGCCTTTCACTTTCAGCACTAAATTCACTCTCACTTTATAATAAAAAAAAATGTACTCATGCATGACCTATTCTAAAATCACATCCTGTTTACAGCCGTCAGCCCTCACAGTGCATCCTTTTAAATGACTGTAGTAGGCATTTCTCTAGTAACCATAATGGTGAAAAATATATTATAATATATTTTGAATTACCTTTTTTTGGGTCGGGGCTGCTGACCCACAGAAAAATCAGTCGGTGGCTACACAAAAATTAGAATAAAAAAATCCCTTAAAAACCAACCCATCTCACTGACATGGCCCCTGACTGAGAAGCAGAAAGACACTCCCACATTTCCCTCACACATCAGAGCTGGGGAGGGGGGGGAGGCGGGCTAGTAGATTTTGAGATTTTTGATGCTCTGGAGTAGGGCAAAATGAAGGGTTCAGTGTGGGGGGGGGGGGGCTGCTGGGAAGTGGGCTTGAGGTATGGGGTCTGGAGGGAGTGAGGGTGAAGGAGTATGTTGGGGGTTAGTGGGTCAGGGAAGATATTAGGGTGCAGGAGCAGGCTTGGGGTGGCAGACTAAGTGCAGGAGTGGAGTGGACGTGCAGGAACGGGCTGGGTGTGGGGTGTCTGGGTGGGAAGTAAGGGTCTGGTGCTCCAGAACGACAGGGGGGGCTCATGTGGGGGAATGCAGGATTTCAACATCAGTGCTGGCTCCCCAATGCTGGGGTGGGGGGCCCAATCCTTGGGGGCCAGATCCAGGAAAGCCAGGGACCGGATTCTGCCCCTCGGCCTTAGGTTCCCCACCCCTGCTTTAAAGGTTTGTGCCTTGAACATATATCCTCTCACAGACATAGTTAAGTACCTGACTAGTTCCTACAAGAATAATGTCTTGGAGTACAGTATTGATTAGACACTTATTTTTTCAGGTTATTTTAACAATTGGATTTTCTTTGTATCGTTAAAATTAATTACAATAGTTCTCTGCCTCTGATACCTCAGAGCCTTTCACCAAACCACCTTTAAACACAATTTTGCTGCATCTTGAGCATTTGTGTTTGTGGTGTTTGTTTTCAGTTTGACATCTGGAAGAAATAAAAAACAGAGCAGTGAATACGGCTTTCTTTTTAATTCATTAGGCCAAATTCACCACTGACATAAGTGACTCCAACTCTGTTGACTTGAGGGTGGTTGTGCCCCCTTTTACCATCAGTGAACACTGTTGCCAGGGCAGGTCAAGGCAGATCTCTGGCTTGGCAAACAGATCCTGTTGCCAAAGAGTGCTTGTAAGTAGCTGCGAGAGTTGAAGGAATAGGCTGTGGCATGGCACAGAGCTGAACTGTACCAGCCAGGAGCCTGCTGGGGCAAGCAGACAGTCCTGCTATAGTTGGCAGGAAGATCAAGGGTGCCAGAGTGGGAGAAATACAGAAGTCTATCATGGGAACAGAGAGGAGAGTTTGCCCAAGAAAGGAAGCATAGAGAAATAAGTCTGGGATTTTCTGGACCCTCCTAATTAATCATTAACTGCCTGGCTGAAATGAAAACTAAACATAAATCATGTCCCAGCTCAGTCTCATAGCTGAAAACTAGTAAATACAAAATTATTTTACAAGCTTTGTCATGAAGCAGTTAATTTACTATATACACAGCATACCAGCCCATTCCTTTCCCAAATTACCCATTCTAAGCACTATTACATGTGACTATTTGTTGTCAGAGTTCCACGAGGCGTACAGCTAGTTCGGATAGGAAGCCTAATCCGAACTAGCTAGTCCGTGCCGCGTGTAGCTGCACAGCACGGGGTCTGACATAGCCGGCATTTAAAAATTGCGCCGGCTGGCTTTATGCAAATGAAGCCCGGGAAATTCAAATCCCGGGCTTCATTTGCAACTCCGTATGACTACATTACCCCCCCTAGTTCGAACTAGGGGGTAGTGTAGACATACCCTTATTCTCCTTAACTTTTGTGGATAGGGCAAGAAACAGTGGGCTTAAATTGCAGCAAGAGAGGTTTACATTGGACAGTAGGAAAGACTTTGTCACTGTCAGGGTTGTTAAAAATTTCTAGTGGTAGAGAGTCCACAACCTCTCTAGGCAATTCATTCCAGTGTTTAAGAGCAGATTACACAAACATCTGTCAGGGATGGTCTAGATTAGGGATGTAAATGGTTAACTGGTAAGCGCCACCCTTAATAGGTGATGCTTACTGGTTACTGGTAACTGCCATTGGCTGGGGACTGTTCCACCCCTGCACAGCCCACCATAGGCAAGGTCGTTCCAGCCTGCTTGTCCCTGTTTAATCAGTTAGCTGGTTAATCATAATGGTTAACCAATTAACCAGGATTTTACATCCCAAGTCTAGATCAGTGATGGGCAACCAAGAAGAGTGTGTGGGCTGCATTCATCTCTGTGGGCTCAGCAGCTCACAATCCATTGGGGTTCCAACTGCAGCCCCACAGCCCCCCATCTGCTCCCCTCCGCCATGTGCCTCTCACTTCCTACTCCTCCCCCCCCCCCTCAACACTTTCAGAGAGCTGCAAATCATCTGATTCGTGCTTCATTCCTGCTCCTCTCCCTCCCAGAGCTTGAACAACCACAAACAGCTGGTTCATGGCATGGAGCCCCAATGGGCTGCATTCGGCTCACGGACTGCAGGTTGCCTACCACTTGTCTAGATGGTGCTTGGTCCTGCCATGAGGACAGGGGGCTGGACTTGATGATCCCTCGAGGTCCCTTCCAGATCTAGTGTTCTATGATTCTGTGAAATCTAATATCTTGTGAGCTTTCCCCCCTACACTATACAGATTTCACAGGGAGACCAGAGTTTTTCAAAGAGGGGGTCCCATCCAAATAGAGAGTTGCAGATGCGTCACAAGGTTAGTTGAGGGGGCTTGCTGTACTGCCACTTCAGAGCTGGGTGGCCAGCGAGTGGTGGCTGCTGGCTGGGCACCCACCTCTGAAGACAGCACTCCACCAGCTGCGGCACAGAAGTAAGCATGGTGATACCCTACCATGCCATCATTACTTCTGTGCTGCTGCCTTCATTCATAGCTGAGCACCCAGAACATGGCAGCTGTCAAAAGAGGGCCCAGCTTTCCAGGCAGCAATGCAGAAGTAAGGGTGGCAATACCATACCATGGCATCTTTACTTTTGTGCTGCTGCTGGCGCTGCCTCCAGAGCCAGGCTTCTGGCCAGCAGCTGCCACTCTCCAGCTAACAAGTTCTGAAGGCAGCACCCCGCCAGCAGTAGCAGAGAAGTAAGGGTAGTAGTACTACAACCTGTCCTACAATCGCCTTGTGACCCCTCCCCCCAAACTCCGTTTTGGGTCGTGAGCCCTACAACTATGGTGAAATTTCAGATTTAAAGAGCTGAAATTTATGATTTCTAAAATCCTATGACCATGATATTGACCAGAATGGATCATTAATTTGATAGGGCATTCATATTAGTGTTCATTTAGTACTACAGGTGTGCAAGGCAATTTACTGAGTTTTGGGTGCACAAGGGCTGTTCGAGGAAGCCTTTCATGTTCATACTGACTCTGAGACATGTATCTAACATGAGATGAAGGCATTGAAATCCCAGTGCAATAGGTGATGTAGCCCTGGTTCTTCTGAGCACCTTTCATCCAGATTGCTAGGGGAAGCCCAGATGCAAAAGGGAGTTCACATCAAACGGCTTCCAGAGGAATATGAAATATGACGCATCTGGGCTGTCCCGCTGCTCAGCAGACCAGGGAGACACGGAGCAAAGCCGAGGAGGATGCAGGCAGGACCGCGGTGCGTCTCGGCGGTCCCGCCACCCGCATCTCCCAGGTCTGCTGGAGGGGGGGCTGTAGCTAGTGCGCCCCCCTCCCCCAGCAGACCAGGCTTTTCTCACCGACGACGCCTGGGGTAGAGCAGCTGGGGCACTGCCAGCTTTGTCCTGCAGCGCCGCTCCTCGGCGCTACTGGACCAACCCGGCAGCACCACAGCTGCTCTGCCCCAGGCATCCCCAAGTCAGCCGCTGCTGAAACTGACCAGCGGCTGACTACAGGAAGCCCGAGGCAGAGTTGCTCTGCCCCGGGCTTCCTGGAATCAGCCGCTGATCAGTTTCAGCAGCGGCTGACTTGGGGACACCTGGGGTAGAGCAGCTGGGGTGCTGCCGGGTTGGTCCCTGCAGTGCTGAGGTGCGGTGCTGCGGGGACCTACCCGGCAGCGCCCCAGCTGCTCTGTCCCAGGCGTCCAAATTCAGCCACTGTTGAAACTGATCAGCGGCTGATTCCAGGAAGCCCAGGGTAGAGCAACTCTGCCTCGGGCTTCCTGTAGTCAGCCGCTGGTCAGTTTCAGCAGCGGCTGAATCTGGACGCCTGTTTCGACTTACATACAAATTCAACTTAAGAACAAACCTACAGTCCCTATCTTGTACGTAACCCAGGGATTGCCTTTATAGGGCACATTGCATCCCTAGGCACTAGAATGATCACACTAAATGTGTGATGAGTTGCTGTGCAGTTCTACAGGAAATATAAGCTGAATTCTTCCTTTTCTCTGTTACATTCAGAAATACACAACCTGAGAGCCCCAACCATAACCCAGTGCCATTACTAAAGAGGATATTGTAAAAAAAAAAAAAAAAAAAAAGAGGTAGCCATTAAGTGATGTAGGCCTGTTCTATCCTGCTTCAAGGTCCATATGGCACATCAGCCTGTGCCCAGCTTAGTGACACTTGCAGCCCATATGGGCTTTTGGAGATAGTCCACTGAATTTTATAGCAGATTGATCATCCACGTGGCATCCTGACAGCAAACCAGAAGTTAGGTCTCAAGTCAGCATAAAATCAAGCTAGCTAAGCTGAGGGAAAAGCTAGGACCTCAGTAAGAATTAGTTGCCTAAAAGCACCTGGCAGATCAGGCAATCAGATTTAACAAAAGACTCAGCCATTCCCACAAAAAATGTGTTTTGGCAAGAGATGGCCAATGACCATGCCGTACCATGAGGCTGTTTCTTTTTCAAAGTATTTTTTTCTCTTTGACTTCTTCTTTCATAAACATTGACATTTTAACCATCACAAACCTCAAACACACTGGCTACATCTACATGGGCATGATCTTGCGTAAATACTCTTTAATGCAAGAGTTCTTGAGTTAAAGTATTTGCGCAAGAGAGCATCTACACTGGCATGTGCCTTTGCGCAAGAGATGTGCTTTTGTGCGAGAGCATCCGTGCCAGTGTAGACGCTCTCTTGCGCAAGAAAGCTCCGATGGCCATTTTAGCCATCAGGCTTTCTTGCTCAAGAAATTCATGTTGCCTGGCTACACTGGCCTCTTGCGCAAGAACAGTTGTGCAAGAGGGCTTATTCCTGAGCGGGAGCATCATAGTTCTTGCGCAAGAAGCACCGATTTCACACATTAGAATGTCAGTGTTCTTGCGCAAGAACTCCCCTCCAGTGTAGACAGGCAGCATGTTTTTGCGCAAAAGCAGCCGCTTTGGCTCAAGATTGCGCCAATGTAGACACAGCCACTGTGTGTGCAGGACATTCTGAAAGGACCATAGAAATAAAGAGAAACAGGCCTGTAACGCAAACAACGTATATCCCAATGTGTATCAACAGTTCTTCAGATCTAACATCGGAAATATACTTATCACGCAGTTTCCAAGGCCCCAAAAGGTCAGCTCTCTAGAATCTAAAAGGTGCCGTAGCAAATATACCCCTGTCCCCATTTCCCTCTAGGGTTTTCTATAGGAATTGGACCAAACCTAGAAGAGGATCATTAAGTATTATCAACGAAAATATACAAAAAGTTTAATTTCAGCCTTTTGGAAAATGCCCACATGTGGTTTTTGTAATTCACCTATTATAGTAAGCTGAAATAGATGCACTCTTAGAAGACAGGTCAGAATGAATTTAGGTTTTGAAAACAAACCCAACAACAGTAGGCTCTAGCGTAACAGAATCTTCCCTCCCCCAGTGCTTCAGGAAAGAGAGAATTGGAGCCTAATTTCACAGTAAAAAAAGACACACAAACAGCCTTGCAAAGTGGTGCAGGTTTTCTTCCCTGGCATCTGAGCCGATTCTGTCTCAGACTTGCCCTGTCCTGTGCAAAAAGTTGGGACACCTGTCTTGACAGAGTCTCAGAGAAGAAATAGCTTTCCGTTGTATTTGAGGAGAATTGGGTTCTATGTGTCCCCACTGAACTTTTTTTTATATAATGGGCGGTACCAAAATCCCAGCTACAAATTGCCCCAAAGCAAGGGAGAAATCGAATGTGCACTCTGTAACTCTGGCATTTTTTTGTAGGATTTTTTTAAGGCAGAATGTCCTACATTTAAATCTCTGGTACCTCACTTACCTAGTTACAGTGCTCTCAGTTTTCCTATTCTCATCCATAGGTGGCAGCATTCTTTAAAAACTAACATGCTCCTCATGTTTTTCCGCTAAGTGCTGATCTAATGAGGTACTTTCCCCAGGCTCCGGCTGACCTTTTATTTCAGCACTTTGATTGTTGGCTGAAAATAATTGTAAATGGTTTTCAAGGGTATTTTCTGTGAACAAAACCCTCTCTGCTCATGTATGCAATCCTTTTCACAATACATTAACAAAAAGTCAGAGCACATGGATTAAAAGGCAAGATCAACACCCCCTTTAGATCTAACACCTCCGTTAGAAAGGCTAAAAGCTTGTTTTGCAAAGTTCATCCAAGCAAACGTGCTTCTCCAGAACATTTTTAGTATTATGATGACTTTGTTTCCTCTGCAAAAGCATTTGGACACAAAAGTGCCCATTAATTATATACATTTTAGTTGCTTTGCTCAAATATTCTTTGCATTTTGTCTGTGTCCCTGGCAGACTTTTGGGGACTTGGGGAGCCCCCTCTTTCTTTCCGTATTAATCACCATCTCTTATCCAGGGCTGACTCAGATGGTGCTGTCAAACCCACAGCTGCAGGAGATCTCAGAGTCACGGGGCAAGGTGAAATACCAGTGTAATGTTGACTGCTTATATTGCAGCCCCATATGGAGTATGAACTGCTTCATGCTGGCAGAGCTTTGTTGTGATAAATACTTGAGCTTTTGGGGCAAGCAGGATGTTTCTCCAGCCTCCACTGCCTCTAACCGGGGAATAGACACGTTGTGGCTTCCCACCCTATCCTGTGAAATAGGAAGCTTTGGTTTTCTGCTCCCTGCAGTCCAAACTCTCTCCATAAAAAGTATACACCAGCTCTGCCCTGACGGAGTATTCTGAGGCAAGCTTGGGGAGAAAGGAACCATTTGAGGGAATCCTAGTGAATAACCACAGAGGAGTCTCTACCTTTGCTTCACCCAGTCAGGAACTCATCATGCAGTAGTCCTTCTGCAGAGATGCTTTGTTCTGGGGTGAGAAATCAGGTCTAGACACTGAGGTCCAACCCAGGGGCTGCAGTCCAGCAAAACAGAATTCTACCTCTAGGCCATCAAGCCACCAGCCTGACTTGGCCTCAGTCCTGATGTGGTTGGCACGCTGTAAGCCCCAAACACCAGACAAAAAAGACAGGCGATCTTATCAAACCAAGCTAGATGCAATGCTATTCTTTTTCTGTGGCTGGAGGCGAGGAGTCTAAGCCACTTGACTCCATTGCCTGCTTCAGGATTCTATGTTGTGCTGACTAGCTGAGGGTGCCTGATCACCCACTTCTGTGGAAACAGCCAGGAGGTCCAACCCAGGAGGGGACCAGGGGAAAGAAAGTGGAGAGGTTTGTCTTATAGTGCTTATCCCAGATTCTCTCATTAAGCAGTGGGCTTTGAGCCTTGTGGGAAAGTTTTCTCTCCAGAACTCGCATATCCCCAAGATCAGCTGGAGGTGCAGGACCATCTTCTTAGATACCTAGGTCCCTGGTAGTGCTGTTCCAGTGATGCCACACTGCTGTAGTTTCTGCTGCCTGATGCTACTTGCAACGCCCCAGAGGAACCTGCCTCATGCTGTGACAGTTTGTCTATAGTTTCCCCCTGAGGTGGGTAGGGGCACAATAAACAGCTAATTCCACACCCAGCGCGCTCCCTGCATCTACCCTGATCCTCAGTCTCCCCGAGGCATTTTTGCAATTCAGGAGATGGTGAGGGGAATAGTACCATTAAAGTAGCTGCCTCCCCATCTCTACTTCTATTGGGGTCCATCAAGCTGATCATGAGCCAGCCAGTGTAGACGTGGCATGGTGATGTATGGCGTGCTCCACCCTAGTACCACGAGAGCTGACAACCAGATTCTAGTTTTGGGGCTGCTGCTGTGTGTGTGGGGGAGAGGACTGGTCAGAATCACCCAGAAAATTTGGACTATGTTGGCATGAAATAGCTAAAAACTCTACTGGATGGAGATGAGACTGAAAGGTCGACAACACTCCTTGCAACACGCCCAGATGAAATTATCTAAAGAGAGAAAAAGCCCTTCGTCCTGAGAATGAAATAAGTTACTGGGTGACTTGGAGGATGACTGAATCAGAAACGTGTTAAAGAATTGCTGAGCTGGTAGGAAAGTTTTTTAAAATGTATCAGAGGGGTAGCTGTGTTAGTCTGAATCTGCAAAAGCGATGAGGAGTCCCGTGGCACCTAATAGACTAACTGAAGTGTTGGAGCATAAGCTTTCGTGGGCAAAGACCTACTTCATCAGATGCAAGTCAGATGCATCTGATGAAGTAGGTCTTTGCCCACGAAAGCTTATGCTCCAATACTTCAGTTAGTCTATAAGGTGCCACAGGACTCCTCACCGCTTTTTTTAAAATGTAGAGACTCAGGTTAATGACCACTGCCAGCTGCCCCAGAGGTCACTGACAGCACCAGAAAAGTGAGAGAAAAGACTCTTTAAAAACCATCTGCTGTCAATGCATTTACACACTGTATAGAATTCTTGTTTTTACTTGTGTGATGAATGTGCCCTTCCTCAGACATGGTGCTTTATGGTGTGATATTTTCCTTGTGTGTGATTAGTTGTCATAAGCTCAGAAGGTTTGGACTTGGTTACTACCAGACGTGACCTCCAAGGAGTAACCCACATTCCTGCAGAAAGTGGAGATGGAGAGAGCACTTTACACTGGATCTGAATCTCATCACGTGTTACAGGCACTGCTATTGAAAGTGCCATCTCTCAGGCATAATATAATGAATCATAAAGGTCCCGAACACTTTGTGCATTAAAAATCCCACTGCACTTTTCTCAAGTGTGTTCACCAAATTCCCACCCGAGTGATGATATTTTATCAAGAAAAAAGATGATATCAATAGCTCATCACTTTGTTTGGATAAAGTAGTTTTCACTTCCTGCCAATAAACGGGTGTGGTGTTGCTGGTGCAATGATAATAATATCTGCAGCTTACCACAAAAGTGTCAAAGATAAGCCTTTTCGCTCTGCCTTTGAAAATCCACCCATGTTTGCCCACATTAAAAGTATTCGACAATTTGCACCATGCTTCGATTTTAACAGCTAGATTTTGTGCCCGCTAGACAACATGCTCCTCCTGATTCTCATCATTCCTCTGCTGCCAGCAAATATCTATGAAACCCACTGGAGAAGTGTGTTTTACATTCCCCTCTAGTGCTGGTCCTCATCAGCCTACTCCTGCTCTCAGTTACCCCATAGCTCAGGGGTAGGCAAGATTTTTGGCTTGAAGGCCACATTGTGTACTGAAATTATATGGAGGGTCAGATAGGAGAGGCTGTGCCTCCCAAAATAGCCAGGTGTGGTCCAGCTCCCATCCTCTCTCCAGCAGGAGTTGAACTGGCTCCTCCCAGTGAGTCTGTCCCAATCCCACTCCCCAATGGGAGCCCAGGGACTGGACTGAAGGGTCCGATGGGCTGGATGTGGCCCTTAGGACATATTTTGCCCCTCTCTGCCATAGACGAAGTGGTAGAAGGCTGTGTAATGGCAGGTTCCACTGCTGTCTGCTAACATATGTGGGAGCAAAATGATGCCCCATGATGGAATTTATGGCTTGTCATTTTGCTTTTTTAAAATCCTGGGAATTTACATGGAACCAACTCTGTTGAAATCACATTATTAATGTTGTGAAGTCAAGCGCTCAAATGTTCAGAGATGCCAGAATTAAGGTTGCTGTTGATTTGAGTGGGAGTTAGGCACTTAAATACCTTTAAGAACCTGGGTCATAGGAACGGAAGTCGCTAGGATTTAGATTCCTAAGCACCTAAGTCACTTTTGAAAATAGGACTTAGTATTTCCCACCAAAATGGCTTAGGCAGCAAAGTGGCCCAATGCCTAAATGCCTTTAAAAATGTGAGTCTCATATACTATAATGATAAGCACTATAGAAAAAGGCCACGAGGAAAATAATGATTGTGTATTTAGAGTGGGGGTTGAATAGCAATCAGTAAGAAAGGCCAAAGATCACACATGTAACAACAAGGACAAAACAAAGTTCTGAATAGCTGCTTAGTAACGTATCATTGCTGAGTCCATGTGGTGAATGAGGCAGGGCAGGGTTCCATGGAAAAAACAGGGTATGTACATGACACCTTCATTCTTGCGTGTCTTACTTTTCAGTGCCTGATTTTGCAGCCTTTGTTTCTTAAATGTAGTTATTTTGTGTGTAACATAAACTCTGGTAATCAGCACTGCTGGAAAATGGGCTGCAGTACATTCAATACAGCTGAGGATAGATTCAGCCTCTCTCCAACTTACGAACCAGTTCCGGACCAAGCAACTGGTCATAACTCAGTTCGTTCGTAAGTTGGATCCCATTGAGTTACATGCGACCACGCTGTTCATAACTCGGGGTCCTCCATTTACGACAGCTTTGGTCGTAACTGCAAACGGTCGTAAGTCGACAGTTTGCAACTCGGGGACTGGCTGTATCTGAAACTCAGGTGTACCATAAGGTGGAGAACCCTAGAAATCTGCATTAAGGAAAGTTACCCTAGGGCAGAGGGGAGGCCATCAAAATCAGGCATCAACTTGGAGTGAGATACGATGGCAAAAGAAGAGCAAATGCAATACTGAACAGCATACGCTAACTCAGTGGTTTTCAAACTTTTCTTCTCATGACCCAGTTGAAGAAAATTGTTAGTGCCTGCCACCCAACATTATTTGGGTGGGCTCCAGGGTGGGGCTGAGGATAACAGCTTTGGCTCTGGAGGGAGGCTAAGGGAACAGGAGGAACTTACCTCAAGTGGCTCCCAGGCAGCAGTGCAGTGAGAGTCAGGGGCGGATATAGGGCAGGGTGAGCGGGGAGGCCACCACGGGCCCCGTGCTTCAAGAAGCCCCGCGCATGCACCATGTCAAAGGGGGGGGCCCCACGAAATTGTGCTGCCCTGGGCCCCGCAAAATCCTCAACTGCCCCTGTTGAGAGTGTTAAGGCAGACTTCCTGCCTGTCCTGGCACTGCAGGCGCAGCCAGCAGCAGGTTTCCAGCCACTGGAAGTGCAGAGCTCAGGGCAGGGGCAGTGCACGGATCCCTGTGTGCTCTTCCTGACCCCCCTCCAGGAGCCAGGCCTGCTGGTGGCCACTTTGAAGCCTCACGAGCTTCAGAGACTCAGTTGAAATCCCAAACCTGGGACCTCTGGAGCTTAGTGTAGGAGCCTCTACCACTTTGGGCTTAAAGGCAGGGCTCTCTCAGTTTAGGCTGTAGCGCTCACTCATTCTTATCTCTCATGTAAGTGGTCTAAGTGCCACTACATGGGACAGTGAACCGCACCCACTAGGTATATGGGTTACACTAGGAAACAGGATTAAAAAGTATGGGCTTGATCTTGCATCAGAGAAGTGAGTGAGAATTAAACCATTTACTTCAAAATGGGAGTTGAATTAGATTCTGCTTTCAATTACATCCTTTTGACTTTGGTGTAAACAGCAGTGAAAGTAACTTAACATTTCTTAAAGATACTGTCCTATTTCAGCTGGGTCCTGGCCAGCTCTTTAAATAGCTCTCTGCTGGCTTTTGCTGCAGTTCAGCCAGCTCTTGCTGGAGCTGCACACCTAGGAGCACCCACTTTCACCTTTGGGTGTAAATCAATTGAGAGAAGTATAATAAAGAACGGGTCTGAGCCAATAGTTGAAACCTGACTAAATGATGACTAAAGTGAGACACAACAACAATTTCTTAAGAGGATGAAAAGTGTCATGATGCAACGATCTTCCAAGACAAGTGATGGATGTGCCATCTATCTTGACACTTAAAGCTAGACAGGATAAAGCACTTTCAAATATATTTTAAGAACTATCCTCTTCTGGCCACAGGCTGGCGTAGATGCAACCAAATCAGTTTCTTTCCCCATCTTTAATTTCTATGGTTCTATGAGGAAAGTACATGATATTTTGAAGTATTCGAATTTTTTTTTTAAATAACAAAATATTAAAATATATACATAGTAAAATTGGTTGAGTAACACAGTGATAGCTTTACTTCAGTTAGAGGTAAGATAAGCATACTTGTGTGAATGCAAATGAATAAGAACCTCAAATTCACCAAGCACATCATAGACTCATGAATTCTAGGCTTTTCCTATTATTTTAGTTTTCAGTGATTTTTAAATATACTGTACTGAGAAGTTTGAACTACTTTTAGTTACACACAGGCTTCTATACAAGCAGTGGTTCTATGGTAGAGTTCTCAAATAACATGCATGTTTACAACAATTAATGTCACAATCAGAATTGCCCATATTTTTAAATATGTGAGACACTAACAGTGTCATCTGATTCGGCTGGACCTGTAACAGCAGCCAAATCACAGTACACAAGGTTGTATGGCTACAGTTTTGTCCTCTACTCTGGTCACTTTAGTTAGTTAGCTAAGGAAAATCTTTTCTTTAATAAATTGCAGACCATGAGGTCTACTCCTTACCCTTTCATGCATGCACAACCGCCATTAACACAATAGGAATAATAACCATGCATTGAGGGTAGGTAATGGGTACTGTACGTCAATAATGGTGCAAGGCTTCTATTTACAGTATATGAAAAACAGAAATTGGTCACTTTTGGATGTCTATTTACCAGCCACCTTTACTTGTACTGCATATGTGCCTATATACATTTACATATTCACCCCTAGCTAGTCACTGAGGGTATGTCTACACTACAAAGTTAGTTCGAACTAACGGACGTTAGTTCGAACTAACTTTCATAGGTGCTACACTAGCGCTCCGTTAGTTCGAATTTAATTCGAACTAACGGAGCGCTTAGTTCGAACTAGGTAATCCTCATTCCACGAGGATTAAGCCTAGTTCGAACCAGCTAGTTCGAATTAAGGGGTGTGTAGCCCCTTAATTCGAACTAGTGGGAGGCTAGCCCTCCCCAGGTTTCCCTGGTGGCCACTCTGGCCAACACCACGGAAACTCTTCTGCCCCCCTCCCGGCCCCGGACCCCTTAAAGGGGCACGGGCTGGCTACGGTGCCCGTGCCAGGTGCAAGCCTGCCAGCACCCAGCCAGCAGACCCTGCACCTGGCATGGATCGAGCCACCAACCCGATGCCCCCCAGCCCTCCCCCTCTTCCCGGGACCAGGCTGGCGGCTCCCAGGAGCTTGCCCGGGACTGCAAGAGGCGAGCACCCGCCTGGGCTAGTGCGGACATCGTGGACCTTGTCCACAATCTCCACACTAGGCACAGGAAAGTGGCCGGCTTGGGCAGGATAGCTGCCAGCCTGGCCACCCAAGAGCAGGTGTGCAAGAGAATCAAGGGGGTCCACTGAGACCCCCGACCCTGAGCCCTGAGCTTACAATGGCCGTCCTGGGTCAGACCAAAGGTCCATCTAGCCCAGTAGCCTGTCTGCCGACACGGCCAACCCTAGGGACCCTGGAGGGGATGGACCGAAGACAGTGACCAAGCCATTTGTCTCGTGCTATCCCTCTCCAGCCTTCCACAAACCTTGGGCAGGGACACCACTCCTACCCCCTGGCTAATAGCACTCCATGGACCCAACCTCCATGACTTGATCTCATTTCCCTTTAAACTCTGTTCCAGTTCTAGCCTTCACAGCCTCCTGAGGCAAGGTTCCACAGGTTGACTCTTTGCTTTGTGAAGAACAACTTTCTGTTACTAGTTTGAAGCCTGCTACCCATTCCTTTCCTTTGGTGTTCTCTAGTCCTTCTTTATGGGAACTAATGAAGAACTTTTCTGTATGCACCATCTCCACCCAACTCCTGCTTTTAGAGACCTCTATCCTGTCCCCCCTCCGTCTCCTCTTTTCTAAGCTGAAAAGTCCCAGTCTCTTTAGCCTCTCTTCATATGGGACATGTTCCCAACCCCTGATCATGTTCGTTGCCCTCCCCTCTCCCAGCCTCTCTCTTCCCTTCTCCCACCTCCTTTTCCCAGTCTCCCCCAGTTTTGTTCAATAAAGACAGATTCCATTTTGGAAGACACGTTATCTTTATTTTGTACATCAAGAAGAGGGGCTAGGGAAGGGTAAGTGGAAGGAGGTGAGGGCGGAATGGGGCACGAGCCCCCGATGGGGAGGACTGGGCTGGCTCTGCAGGCTTCTGGGGGTGGAAGCTCTCCTGCAGCCCCCCAATTGCCACCTCTCCCCAGATGGCAGCCTGTGGCAAGTGCAGCCAGGCTGATGGCCAAGTGCTGTGAAATGCCCAGTGTAGGCACTCAGGGCACTCCAAGCCAGGACTGCTTTGCAAGCGGGGCACCCCTGAGAACTGTCTGTCTGGGGTGGAGGTCGGGGCCCTTTAAGCACAGCCCTCGGCTAGCCTGAGACAGCATCTCCATGCTCTAAGTCCTCCTCTGATGCCCTGCCAGCGCTGCTTCCGGCCATCCTTAAGCCTGGTTCAGGGTCCACTTAATGTGGACGCGCTAGTTCGAATTAGCAAAACGCTAATTCAAACTAGTTTTTAGTTCTAGATGCGTTAGTTCGAATTAGCTTAGTTCAAATTAACTAATTCGAACTAAGTCAGTTCGAATTAACGTTGTAGTGTAGATGTACCCTGACAGCCTGTCTGGATGACAATGGAAAGATTCCTTGGAAAACAGTGGAAGACAATGAAAAGATTCCTTTTGATTTCAGTGGGGTCAGACCCTGACCGAAAGAGCAATCTGTTTTCTGGTCCAAGGTTAGTCAGTTTCTGATACCACCTCATGGAAATATAATATGCAGAGTATACACAGGATTCTCATATACAAATAACAAATTACATATACAAATTTTTCTGTTCTGCTGTTTACCTCCCACCTGTTTACATAGAGCATGCTACTGATAATGCAGGACTCTATTGATGTTGTGCCAGACCCTCAGCTAGATGGTGTCAATCAATGGAGCTGACTGAATTAATCTAAATTAAATGAGGATCTTATCCAATGTCTGTAAGGATTTTATGAATCCTGTGGTGTATGTACAACTAGAAGACTTACCCAGCATTTCTTGGGTCTTTCAGGGCAGGAGACTTGGGGAGGACAGGAGACAGGGTTGGGGGGTGAAGAGGCACTCAAAGCGGAGGAGGTGGTAACTGGCAACTTTTCCCTGGGGCCGGACCAGAGTGACAGGGGCTGTGTGGTTCGGCTGGCAGCTGCTCCCCTGGACAGGCCAGGGTTGTGGGTTCCATGCTGCCAGGCAGCAGCTACTCCCCAAGGCTGGAACACTTGCTGGCCCCTTGTGGTCATTCTGGGGTATAACTGTCCCCTGTTCTTGATGCCCCATCTGTGGTCATTCTACTGTCCCTGCTATCACACCGCTCTTTTCTGTTTGATGAGAAACAATCACATTCCACATACATCCCATTGTCCTGGCGCAACCAAACACTGACCTTGCTTTAAGTTATAAGAGGAAGCTGCATACCAAATTTGGTGGTCCTAGCTCCTACTGCTTAGCAGGAGTTTGTACAAATGGACTCACAGACAGTCAGATGGACACACAGACAGACAGACACACAAACTCTCTAAAATATATCATAGATGTAAAGTGATATGCTGTCTGGATTTGCTTTCCCATTCAATAGCATGCAGTTAAAAATCCCATTAACTCAGTCTTCCTACCCAGCAGGCAAGTTCTGTAATGTAATCTGTCTCTGTAAAAGATACCACTTTATATTTGTTTGCATGATTTCACGTCATAAATCACATTTTATAAGGAACTCCCGTGCTGCCAAATTGCATTCGCAAGCAACAAGGATCTGCAAATTTAAACGACACCCTTCTCAAATGGCTCAGGGTACAGCTTGTTGCAATAATAGTTAATGGTGGTAAGCATTAAAACCTGGGTGAAATGTGGCTGTCGATAAAATTCACAAAGTCGAAAATTGTCACAAAGTGGTAACTCCATATAACTATTATAAACAGTACATGGGTGGCTGAGGCTGTGTGATACTTCAGTGCTCTGATGATGTGAAGGACAGAGAAATGCTTTTGACAAAGAAACGACTAGTAAGGGAGATTTCATTGAGACGCTATATCAACAAAATTGAAATGCAAAAGGTGACATATAAATTAAGACAAAGCCAGCTGTTGATTTTTCAGTCATGCTATAAAAAGGGAAGGCTGGAACTATGAACACGATAAGGAACAGATTTATACCTTATGTCCCGTAAAAAGCATGACCAGAGAGCTGAATGCCCTGCTTTCTAGAAGTGACATGCTATCTATCTTAGGATTTTGTATTTCTATCTATCTTAGGAATTTGTATTGCCACCAGAGGTGAAAGTAAACAGGTGCGCCCTGGTGTGCAACTCTGGCAAGAGCTGGCTGAGTTGCCACAAAAGTCAGCAGGGAGCTATTTAAAGAGACCAGATTGCAATAGGACAGTACCTGTAAGAAATTTTAAATTACTTTCACTTCTGATTGACATCTACCACAGTAGTGCCTAAATTCCTCCCGTGTTGATTAGACTGAAATAGCAAAGTTCTTAGATGTCTCCATGAAGTCTGTTTTCCTTTTTAGTGTTATAGAAATACCAGTTTGCAGGCATGTTTGGATGTGGTGATAGAGAAGAAGTGGATATTACGATACCATTCTGGCTATTGTGGAAAAGTTTTATCAAAGAGGAAGGCTTTGCTATATTTCCTCAAGGTAGTCACAGACTCCAGATTGGTCCAGTTTCCTCTGTACGTTTTTTCAAGTCAAATCATGGCTTTGTGCCTATGGATGCTTAGATAAACAAAGTATCTTGTGGCCCACGAGTGGCTTACCCAGGCGGGCCCACAAGCCAGCTTTGGAAACTCCTGGCATAAACTCATCTAAAATTCACCTGCTTAATTGGCCCCTATTCAAACTTCAGCCAGAAATCCCCAGAGGCTTGCTTTCAAGGTTTCTGGTAGTGTATGTTCTTGGTCAGAAATACTGTGACAGCAGCCTCTCTTGTGACCGTTGGTATTTCTATTTCTGGTCCGGAGCAGAATTAGGGAGACGAGAGGGGCATGAAATGAAAAGAAATGGGGAGAAATATTATCTTGATGCTTTTGGACTTCAAAAGAGTTTCAATTCAGATTTCACTGAGCAGGAGCACTGGAATACTTTGTATAATAGGGCTGCCAAGAGCCATTTAACCAAACAGTGAACGCTGGATATAATGGACACCAGTTCAAGCCAGGTGGTGCTGCACCAGCACCCCTAGTTCCAGCATCTATACAGCTGAGAATAAATTCCTATTAGACCATCTCCCATGTGCCAATTCCTAAAACCTACTTTCTTTATTTCCATGTGACTATACAGCTGGAAAAAGTTCTTTGATTCATAGGCTGACATCCAGTCTTTATCCATAATACTGTACGCTCTCTAGTCTAGCACTTCCTGGTCTGGCAACATCTGTGGTCTGTCACGATTTTAATTAGTTGAATGTCTGCTTAAGGGAGTGGCCAAGTTTCCCACAGTCCCATAAAGCTTGTTTACAGCTATTAGTCCTGGCTCTCCGTGTTTTGTGCTGTTATTTAGCTCTAATTTATCCCTAAATGTCTTCAAAGAGCCCAGTAAGCAGTGGAAGTGTTGGGAATGCTGCCAGACGATATTGACCTCCTGTGGTTCGGCAAATTCTCTGGTTTGGCACCAGTCAGGTCCTGAGGGTGCCAGATGAGAGAGGTTCAACCTGTACAACCTGGGCAAGTCTCTATACTGCCCTGCCAGCCTGCCAAAATCATGACCTGGGGAGAACATCTCTAGGATTGGGATGGGAGTTCAGTATCTACCTAATCCTTGGAATCTCTCTTGGCACTGCCAACAATGGGTCAGTTTCGGTGTTGGGTTTTGCAATGTGGACATTTGCCCTGGGGCAACTGGGGTGACACTTTCCAACTCATTTTACATAAGTACCGTTTGTTTTGTAACTGATATCCTTGTTAGCTTGTCCATGATTCACTGAGCTCATCACACAGACCCATAATAAATGCCTTAATAAAATTGTTCTTATCAGCCTCTTGTAACTTGAACAATGTAGAACCAAAGCTCTTCTAGAAGGATGTTAATCTATTTACTGTCTTTTTTCTCCTTTTTTTTCCTTCTCCTTCCTCAACGTCCTCCCCCCCCCTTCCTTATTTATGCTTGGATCTTGACTTTTAATACTCCAGTCATCTGAAGAAGTGGGTTTTGCCCATGAAGCTCATGTTTTGTTCCAGTTACAGACTTAACTCAGCTACCCCTCTGAAGCTTAATAAAATTGTTAGTCTTTAAGGTGCCACCAGGCTTCTTGTTGTTTTTGCTGAAACAGACTAACATGGCCAACTCTCTGAAACCACAAAGACCTGTTTACCTCCTAGAAAGGATAAAGAGGAAAAAATACTTTCTGTAAACCCAGCCAGATTGCAGATTTTTGGTCATCCTCCTGTTGTGAGACCCTAGCTGAGACTGTTTATTGACTTGCAACTGTCAGCTTCCAGAAGATGGCATCTTAGCACACAAGTTGTAAGCTGCAGTCAAAGTGGAGTGCTACATTGCATAGATTAAAAGATATATTCTCCCCTCCCCCTTCTGTGCTTTCAGGGGGGATTCCAAGTTTCCCCTGGATTAAGAACAGTGACAAGACATGTAAATTACATGAGACTAATGACTTGACAGGCATTCCTTCCTCCCATCAGAAAAGTTATGTTGGAATCGGAAAAGATTAAAAAAGGCAACGAAAATTATTTGGAGAATGGAACGGCTGCCATCTGAGGAGAGAGTAATAAAATTGGGACTTTTCATCTTGGAAAAGAGACGACTAAGGGGAGATATGACAGAGGTCTATAAAATCATGACTGGGGTGGATAAAGTAAAAAAAAAAATTATTAAAAAAAATACAGTCTTTCTAAAAGCACACCAAAAGACTGAAAATAATTAAAAATTGCACTAAGCAATCAAAAATAAAGTTTTAAGCTAGCAATTTAGGAGAAAGATTGGATGGCTAAGTATGATTCAAGCTAATTGCTCATTGTTAGCCATCCAATCTTTCTCCTAAATTGCTAGCTTAAAACTTTATTTTTAACTGGTGCAATTTTTAATTATTTTTAGTCTTTTGGTGTGCTTTTAGAAAGATTGTCTTTTTTAAAAGTTTTTTTTTATGTTTGTCTTTTTGGTCTTAAATCTAATGTGTTTCAACTTTTCAATAATGTCAAAGTTCGTTTTGATCTCCTTATATATTTTGAGCTAGAGTTTTTTACAAAATGTTTTTGGAAGGGCTTCTGGAAAGTTCGATGTGATTGGAATTCGTGTAAGAGTGGTAAAGGTGCTAGGTGTTTTAGAAACACAGAACAAACCTACCATTCCAAATATAAATGCGACAACAGATGAGCACAATTGAGAAAACGGGTGGGGAGCGAAGACAAGGAACAAAGAGCTGCCACGGAACACCAACTACCCACCTATAGGTGCTGTACACATTATAGTGCAAATAGGCTTTCCGGGGGGAGTTGAAGGAGCTGTGGATGTTGATGGGGAGTTCATTTGATAGGTAAGGGTAGTGGGAAGCAGTCTGTTGGAATATTGGAAATGGGTGATACAAGCTGGCAGAAAGTCAGGACAGACATCTCCACAGCAGAGGTGAGGTTAAGGGCCTAGAAAATGAAATTGTTAGGTCTTCATAGCCTCTTCTTCCTTAGTTCATTGTAACCTTAAAATAGTATTTTAAATGTATTTGCATATTTGGGGAGGGGGAAGCTAAGCACGGGCTGTACCCCCCAATGTGTTTGTTTATGGCAGAAGTGGGAAAACTTTTTGCGGTTGGAGGCAGCTGACCCACAGAAGAATCAGTTGGGGACCACACAAGTGAGAAGCAAAAAACCCCTCCAGAAACGCCCAACCCATATTGATGTGACCCCCAACTGTGACACCTCATTCTCCAGGTACTCCAGCCCCACGGCAGGAGGCTGGAGGGGGTGGAGTGGGAGGGTCAGGGAAGACTGAGGTTCAGGTCTTCCCATAGGCCAGATTTACTTTTCTGAGGTTCCATAGTTAGTGGATTTTGTGGACCCCCTTAGGCTCTGGGGTGGGGACAAAAATGAGGGGTTTAGGGCTGCCAGTGAGTGGGATAGGGATTAGAGTGTAGCAGGGGGTGAGAGTACAAGGTCTGGGTTTGAGATAGAGTGCAGGAGCAGGCTGAGAGTAGGGTGTCTGGCCGGGGGGAGGGTGTCCAGCCAGGGGGGAGGGTGCAGGAGCAAGGGAAGGTGAAGGAGCAGGATGGGGGCAGGGTGTCTGGCCACGAGAGAGGCTGCAGGAGCAGGCTGGGAGTGTGGTGTCTGGCTGAGGGGAGAGTGCAGGAGCAGACGGGGAGTGCACAGTCTCAGTATGGGGGTGTGTGCATGTGAGGGGTGAGGGTGGGGTCTGGGCATGAGGGGAAGGGGGGCACATACTTGCTTTTGTGCCCAACACTGCTCCCAGGCTCCGTGTCCTAGGCATGGCCTCCTGCTGCTTCTGTTGGCCAGAATCTGGCCAATGGGAGCATCAGGGAAAGCCTTCAGGCAGCGTGTCCATGCGCTGCTGCACCTCCAGTCGGGGGAGGGAGAGTGGCAGACCTGCTTGTGGCTCCGCTTCTTTCCCATGAGACAGATCCAGCAAGGAGGCTCTGAGCTTTCTCCCCCTCTCCCCAGGTGCAAAGTCAGCACTGGCAGTCTAACCTCGCGGCTAGGGGGATTAGGCTGGAGTGCCAGCACAGGCTCCATGCTGCGGGAGGAAAGGGGAGGGAGAAAAGGAGAGGGATGAGCTCCACCCTATTCATAGATTCACAGAATTCATAGAATTCATAGATTCACAGACGAGACCACTGTGGTCATCTAGTCTGACCTCCTGCATGACACACGCCATAGGACTTCTCCAAAATAATTCCTAGACCAGATGTAGGTAAAATGATGTTGTTCTTCCAATGTTTCTCCTTCTACTCTGACACTTGCTTTTGGGACATCAATTGTCACATATTTTGTCTTCCCTTTGATAAACAAACCAATTCGTTCTGCTGTATCTGACAGAGACTGTGACGACATATTGTGCGAAATGTTGAACTAAATAACACAATGTCATCAGCAAAAATTAGGTAATCCAACTGTGCTATATCATTTGTCCATAAAACTCCTTGGTTGCCCTCTGTTGTTACTGTACTTGTCTCACAACATAGTTAATGACTATGCAAACAAAAGTAGGGACATAATTCACCCTTGTCTTATTCCAGTTGTCACTACAAACCATGGGCTGATGTTATCACCATCTCTGACTGCCCATTCAACATTTTCATATAAAATCTGGATTACTCTAAAGATTTTTGCTGGTATTCCATAATATAGCATACTTTCCCAAAGACTGTGTCTAGGTATACTATTAAAAGCCTTCTGGAAATCTATACAATTTACCACAAGAGATATTTACCATTCCACATGTTTTATAATATATCTGAAAACAACAATGAGGTTTCAGCATGTGATCTTAATGGTTTAAAGCCTGCTGTACCTCTCTAAACTGGAGAGTTATTTGTTTTTTGATACATTCTGGAATGATGTGGTATGTGATTTCCCAGGTACTGGAAATAATGTGATTCCTTTCCACTTATTGCTGTTGGTAAGTTCAGTCTTTTTGGGCAATTTTATTTTGGGCAATTTTAATTATCTTCATTTGATATTTTATCCAAAACACTAGGGAAGTCTGGAGAACTGTTTCATCACTTACTTTAAGCATTTCTCCACTAATGTTATCCTCTGAGGCCACTTTCCCCTTTTTTAGTTTACCAGTGGCTTTTCTAACTTTTTCAATTCTCATATCTCCTAAATAAATATTGAGCTTTGGTGGTAGGTCTTAATCACATATTTCAAATTCTTTGCCTGCACTTGGTCAATTTAAACAGAAGAGTTTCTGGCCATCTTTCCCTTTGTTGTTCTTCTGTCTTAAGAGTCTTTCCATATGAGTCTTTAACAAGGCATACAGTATTATTGAAGGTTCCAGTTAATTGTTTAATTGTCTTATACAAGGTTGTAAGGTCACCTTTTTGGCTAACATCTTCAACCCCTCAACATTTGCTATAAATCTGTGCCCTTCTAGCTGGTCTTTTTACCTTTCTACTTATAACACTATATTTTTCTTCCCACTTGCTTGCCTCTTCACCTCTTAGCATTCAAGTTTTTTTTGCTTTTCCACTGCTGCCCAAGTGCATCGCTAATCCATTCTTCCTGTCTAGATTTCATTGCTATTAGGACCATCTTTGCACTTTCCACTTTCTAGATAGCACTCTTTAAGGTTCCCCCCAAAATATAATTGTCCTGGTTTTCTTGAGCTAGCTACTTTGAAACAAAACCCGTTTTTTAATTCATGATGAAAAGCATTTTTTGTCTGGATGTTTTCTTGTTGCATAGTCTTCCTTCAATTTTCTTCATCCACTTTAACTTGATCTTCAATTTAGCAATACAAAGGCTATGGCACTACTCAGATCTGCTTACCTGTATGCACACACACATCAATCAATGAGCTGCAAAACTTTCATGAAATGCAGACGTGATCTATCTGTCATTGTGGATACTCTTTGAGGAATTCCATAACACTTTATGAATTTCTTTATGAAAAATATTGTTCCATCTATCACTATTCATATTGCAAATTTCTGCTACAGGTTGAACTTCTCTAGTCCTGCATCCTCGAGACCTGACTGGTACCAAACAAGAGAATTTGCCGAACCACAGGAGGTCAGTATTGTCTGGCAGCATTACCAACACTTCCACTGCTTACTGGGCTCTTCGAAGACATTTAGGGGGTAAATTAGAGCTAAATAACAGCACAGGGCACTGAGAGCCAGGACTGGTGGCTGTAAACAAACTTTATGAGATCATAGGTAACTTGACCTCACCCATAATAAGAGGGCATCCAACTAAAAATGATGCTGGACCACAGATGTTGCCGGACCCCAGCGTGCCGGACTAGAGAGGTCCAATTTGTAATCATTCACGATTTTAATTTATGTCCAAACCCCTTCCATACTTGCTTATAACTTTATCTGAACCACCATTGTTAGTTCTAACCTTTGCATTAAACTCAAGCATAGTCAGTACTCTACCATGTTTTGAGATCTTGGTTAACACAATTGCAACAAATCACAAAAAATACCTTTTCTCGCATCTGGCTTTTCGTTGGTTGGTGTGTGTTGTTATGTGATTGTTAGTTTAAAGAATCTCCTCTAAAAACTAGCTCTAATAATTCTTTCATTGACTGATTCCCACTCAGTGTGTGTTCTGGTTCATTAGACATTAGAACTGTTGCACCAGCACCATGTTTATCATCAACTTGATCAGAACAGATGATGGTGTTATTTATTTCTCTAAAGTGTAGTTGATCCAAACCTGTCCAGCTCTTCTCACTGATCAAGGACATCAAGGTGGTATCTATCAATTTCTTTAATTATTTGAGCAGTTTTAGTAGTTTAGCAGTTCTTATATTCCAAAATCCAGTTTCCATGATTGATCTGGCCTTCAGTAAGGGACCTTTTCAGGCCATGGGGTCCTTATGAGCTTAACCAGTGCCTGCCATGCTATTCACACAAAACTGATCTCTTATTTGAGCCTGCTGCATATTGATACAGCACTTGGTGTTCATTATCTAAGCAGGCTGAGGGCTTTAAAAAGATGGGCAAGCATAGATGCTGACTCTGGATGTTCCAGCACTCAAACACACATGGAAAAATAGGGCATGCTCAGCACCCACTAGCCCCAGCTTTTGAGTAGGGTCCAAGTCAGCTATTTGGTAGGTGTCTAGAAGTGCTTAGGGAAGGGTGGAGAGCAGTGGATGGGCAAGGGACAGGGGAGAGGGGGTGGCATGGGGGAAAAGTCTCGGGGGGGAGCAAGGAAGGAGCAACCATGGGGAAAAATAAAGCCAGCGCCTGTGAAGGGAGTTATCATACTTCCTAATTATAGAGGGGGAAACTGAGGCTCGGAGGTGGGAGGTCAGATTCTGGTTTCTGTAATTTCCACTGATGAATGCCCAGTTACCTGTGGATCTCACTAGACAGTACCCAGAATGCACATTTGAGAGCTCCACTTGCAAATCAGCACGTGCTTTTCCTTTGGTGTAATATTGTATTTACTCTGGTGTAAATAATTATATTGTATTTTATTAATGTGTTGTATTTACTGTGGCATGTGATACAGGAGCTCCAACACACTTCTCAATTATCCGAAAATTCCACATAAGCACTTTTACGTTTCCTAGGAATTAAGCTCACATGAAGGTTTAATCAGCAATTCCTTCAGTCACCCAGTGCTGCTATCCAAGCTGATTGCTTTTCCTAATGCTCTCAGTGTTTCCTCTAGAGCCAATTGAAATGATCATTAAAAAATAAAGGCTCTTCCCCTGGGTATTAAGTAAACCTCTGTGCACCTGGCTTCCCAGCAAACGATCTACAACAATGTGATTCTAAGGAATAATAAGGCTGAGGCTAATCGCCTAACCACTGATATCCGGGGAGCTTTGCTGGAAGCTGGATCAGGACCTAACATTTTAAAGCATGGAGCTATTCTCAAGAGTTGCGGCTATGTAAAGAGTTCTCCCATGAACAGCATCTGCTGCTTCTGGT
This sequence comes from Pelodiscus sinensis, assembly GCF_052426305.1. Lineage (NCBI taxonomy): Eukaryota > Metazoa > Chordata > Testudines > Trionychidae > Pelodiscus > Pelodiscus sinensis. The sequence continues at coordinate 14,042,458 of NC_143067.1, forward strand.
CCAGCTGGCTTCACTCCAGTCCTCTTCCCACCTGAGCCTGTGGCTCCAGGAACCTCCCTGCCCCCTGCCCCCCCCCCCCCCCCGATGGAGGGGTGAGATGCCCAGCCGGCTTGGCTGGCTATAACGGGGCCCGATGTGGATTGTTGGCAGCAGCAAAAAGGGTTTGGATGTTGCTCAGGGAAAGCTTTTGTGTTGTTACTTATTACAAGTGCCTATTACAGCCCTTGGGATGTGTGTGTGTGTGGTCACATGCTGCCTGTGATACCTGGGGAGTGGTGGCAGTCTTCCTCTGTGATCACTGGAGAGAAGGGGTGAGGGAGCAGGGTTCCCCTCTTCGATAGTTTAGTGGGGAGGGAGGAGGTTTTCCTCTGGGATAGCTGGGGAGAAGAGGGTGGAGCTTGTAGCTTTCCCATGTGATGCCTGGGAAGAGGAGGAAGGAGCTCCACCAAGTTTGTAGGGTTGCCAGGTAGACCCTGCCAAAAAAACGAACACTTGATCATGGGTGGAGGGGGAGGGGGTGAAGAACCAGCTGGGAGGGGGCTGGCCAGGAGGTGGCAGTGCGGGAAGCAGAGCTGGTGGGGGAGGAGGTCCGGGGGCCGCGGGGCTAAGCGGGAAGAGGGGGGGTGGGAAGCAGAGCTGGTGGTGGTGGGGGTGTCCTGAGGCCACGGGGCTGGCCGGGAGGAGAGCGGAGCTGGGAGGAAGGGGGAGGGGAAGCGGACCTGGCGGGGGGTGCAGCTGCTGGCCACAGCTGGAGTCCTTCAGGCCGCGCCCCCGACAGGCACTCCCTGTCCTTAGTTGTGGGCGGGGGCGGGGCTGCCAGCGCCAATCGTGGCCCCGCCTCCCAGTCGCTCCCTTGCCCCCACCAAGCTTCCATCCGGCGCCCACCCGGGAATTCAGAAAATACAGGACATTGCACATGTCCAGTATTTTCTGAATTTTTCTACTGGACAGACGGTGCAAAAACTGGACACCTGGCAACCCTGCCACCAAGTGGTGGCTTGGGAGAGGTTCCCCATGTGGTGGCTAGGGAGAAGGGGGTAGGAGCTCTGTTATGTGGTGGCTGGAATGGAGTGTGGGGGGGAGGCAGGGTCTCCTAATGTGATGGCTGGAGAGAGGGGCACAGGGGTCTGCTGATGTGGTGACTACAGTGATGGGGTGGGGGTCCCCTGTGTGGTGGTGGGATGAGGGGGTGGAGAGTCTCCCCCATAGGGGCTGGGGAAAAGGGTGTGGCAGCTCTGTCATGTGGTGGCTTGAGAGTGGGGGCAGGTGGGGATGGTAGCTGGAGCAAAGGTATTGGGGGGTCTTCTCATGTGGTGCCTGGGGCAAGGGGGCAGAGGCCCCGCCCCATGTGGTGGCTGAAGTATGGGGGCAGGGGTGAGGGGATGGAGGCTCTCCCCATGTGCTGGCTGGGGTGAGGGGGCAGGGTTTCCCCATGCAAGAGTGAACACCCACTCTGAGTTTCGAGATGCCCTCTTGAGGAAGCAGTGCTGCCAGGCTGGCTACATTTTCAACAGTAGAAGATCATCCCACGTCGGCGCAACCCCAGCGCTCAAAAGCAGAAGGTTATTGTGTCACCCTGATGCTGTAGGTCTCGGAACTCTCATCACGTTCTCTGTCCATCTCTCGTCTCTGCCCTGGCGGTCGGGGGCCAGGGATGGGGTCCGACAACTTCACACTCGCGGCTCCGAGCAGGCTTCAGGCAGTGTGGGGACTCCACTCATTCCCGGCGCGGCCTCTCCCAAGGGCCTTGAGGCAGACAGGTTGACTCTCACTGTCTTGTAGCATCCAATCACAACCGGTAGCAGAGAGGAGAGCTATTCAGAGGACCCAGCAGGGAGAGCGGAGAGATTTTCGGATGAGGTATAAAAAGGGATGAGGGAGCACCCAGGCCACAGGCACGCTGCCTGGGATGGCAGCTGCCTCTGTGGAGGAGCTGGAGCCCTCCCCAAGAGCAGGCAGGGCCACGTGAAGGGACAGAAAGAGGGTGGCTCTATCCGGGCATACAGAACTTTCTCTCTCCGCGTCTGAGTACGCTCACCCTGCACAGTGCGAAAGTGTGAGATTATCACCTGCTCCGTAGTCCACATGCCATTGCCGGTTTGGGCCTGTGCAGTCTGCCCGACGATGCCTCCCACAGGGGAATCAATCACCGGGGGTCTGTTGATGGGTGGCTTGCTGCCCTGCCTCCTACTGAGAGGCTCATCCCAGTGCAAGCAGTGTCATAAGCCATCTCTACTGCTGCTGCCTGGCATAGGCTGAGGTGGCCGGTTTGGCCCTTCCAGACATTGTTTGGTGACTTATTTTCTGGCTCTGCCATTTGAAGGCAGCTTGAACTTCTCGCACCAAGGCAAATGCTTTTAGCTTCACTCTCCTGCCTGTCAGTGCAAAAAACCAACAACTGTCTATTGCCCCTGGCTTAACAGACTTCGCCAGCTGCTCAGTGAAAACTGGAGTGGAGATAGCTGCTGTTTGATGCTGACTCATCCTGCCCGGTCTGCCTGCTGTGTGAGTGACTGAATGCAGGGGTGGGGTGTTTAAGTGGAAAATGATTCACTTCCCCCGCCCCTTCAGGGATATATAATACCCTTTAGCCTTGTCTTTGAGAAGCAGCTTCAGCCAATCAAGCACAAAAATTGGAGCATGCAGTAAACACTTTGGCGTGTCCCCTTCTGTTCACTCACCCTCTCTGTTGTGTTACAAAACAAGCCAGTTTTATCCTGTCCTGGGAGAGAATGGGTGCAGTGGAGGCAACTCACACTCCAAACACCTCTGAGGAAGTGGGTTTTGCCCATGAAAGCTCAGGATACATATTTGTTAGTCTCTACGGTGTTACAGGATCACTCGTTTCTTTTTCACCAAACACACAGGCGAACTCATCCCAACCCATCTAGCCTGCTGATGAAAAAAAAAATGCTGGGGAGGGCAGTGGGGAGGGGAGGGTCACAGGCTAGGCCATGCTGTGGACCTGACCTTAAATTAAACATGCACTAGCTCCTTTGAGAGAACATGTAGGCAGAGAAATGGGATCCTGTGTTTCATGCTGACATCGGCTGCTCGAGTTGCAGAGATGAGTCATTGTGTTTGCAGGGAAGATGATGCTATCTGCTCTGGGGAGAGAAAAGCTCCCCCTCCTTCTCCTCCGCCCCTCCCCTAGGTGAACATGCCAGCAGTCCTGTCTGCAGCAGGAGAGAGCAGAGAGAGGGGAGCAGGGCTGGAGGAGCGCTGAGCACATGGGGAAAGTAGGGAGCTCTAATTGGTGCTAATCTTGGTTAAGAAGCAAATGCAGGGCTCTCAGTGTTGCTAATTCAAAGGGCTGGGTTTGGAAAATTACTTGGGCCCTGAGCCAATGTGGGTAGAATGCGTGTCAAAGAGGCAATGAGCTAAGAGTAGGGACGTGTGCCAATGTAACAACCCCACTGGCTACCTGCTTCTCCAACAGATTTATCAAGAGACTGATTTTCTGCGTCTCTCTCCAGGGATGATTCCTTCCACACTGGGCCGGGTTCCCCAACCCGACTAAAACGTACCCCGTAAAATGCAGCTCTCAAAAACCTCGCCTCTCTTTTTGGCTGTAGGCGCCCCTGAGTGCGTGAGGCTAGCGGAGTTAGTCTGTCCCCAGCCTGGGCTGCATTGCTCTGCAGTGGATTGCCTTTTAGGGGTGCCCTTGTCTGAAAACCGTCCTGGGTCAGGGAGAGGGAGTGCACATTGCTCAGAGCCCGGCCAGCAAGTTCTGAAGGGTGTCCCTGTCTCTGTCCCTCCCTCCTCTGACCCCGGCTGAAATCCAGAGCTGCACCAAGCCTTGTGTGGAGACCCCCTGAGCCTGCTTCCCCTGACTGCCTGGGCAGGGACCCTGGAACCCTGTCTTGTTGAGCCCAGCTCTCCAGCATGGCTGGCAGGTATAAGAGGCAGGCGGAGGCTTTGCCTTCCCAAACAACCAGGCATGGCCCCGCCCACACTCTGCCCCCAGAACCGTGCTGGGGGCGGAGTGTTGCTGCCCCTGGACTTCAGCAGGCTGAGACTGCAGACTTTGGGGCCGTGTGCCTCCCCATGCTCCAGTGCAGGGAGGCTGGGCTCACGCACCGCCCGCCCTCCCTGAGATGCTCTGTGGCCGGGGAGGCTCCGGTGGGGGCTGAAGGCTTGCCCTGTGGTGGGGGGGGGGCTTGCCTCCCCCAGCCCTACATTCACTCACCACCCATGCTCTTCAGCCTGCTTCAGCTGAGACACCAGAACAGGGCCAGACTGAAAGCAGCGCAGTGAGAACCCTTTTCCCAGCACTCAAGTACACAGCTCTCCTGGGAGCTGAACCCTGCATAAAGCCGTCTCACTCCGTATAGAGATCCACACAGGGCAAGCTCATGAAATGTGCCCTCGTTCTTACTGTAAAGGGAGAAATGCACTAGCTTCTTGCTGCCTCGGGCAGAAATTAAACTGGGTTATTACTAAACAAAGAAGCTAAGCTGAAGACACGAAAGAAACTAGTTACATGTAAGGTCTCACCTGAAATGTGGTTCTAATAATCTTCTTCACAAGCCAGACTCCCTTCTAATCTTGGTCCAGTTTCCCCCAGTTCAGTCTTAGTTGTTTCCAGCAGTCATCTTGGGTGGGGTAGCTGGGGACGATTGGTGGTTAAGGATGTTAATGCATATCTATGACCATGGTTAACAGATAAGCCAGGGCCTCATAGTAACATACACCCATCCCTTGCTGCCTGGGGCACCAGCAAGGCGGGGGGCAGGAGTAGGCAGGAGCCAGTGCGCTGAGTGTAAACATGTAGCCACTAAAAAATTCAGTGGTTACACATTTACACAAATAAACATATTTTAACATCCCTACTGATGCCCAGGATTACCTCATGCAAATCCTGTTTAAGGGCGGGGATAAGGTGGGAGATGCTTGTTTCAAGTTTGACCTGCTCCCAGCTTTTTCTGGAAAAGTACAGAAATAAAGAGGGGTTCTAGTCAGGGATGTTAAATACTAGTTAATTGAATAAACAATCTCATGAATTCTTGTCGGTTACTCGACTATTCTATAATCCCCGAGGGTGGGGCCGGCAGCCAGTGCGCTCCGGCCCCACTGCTAACGAGCCCCCTGCCACTCTGCCCTGCTACCTCTGTATCAAAGGCAGCAGCTGGTCCACAAGGAGAGCCAGTTTAAAAACCAGCTCCCCTCACGGATCGGCTGCCTGTTGCCCAGCACTGTTGCCTCTGATATAGATTGGGGTGGCAGCAGGCCCTATCCAGTGGCAGGGCTGAGCTCCCGGACCCAGTGCGAGCCAGAACTGAGCTGGGCTGCCTGCCCGCCTTTCTCCTAATACACTTTAATTGCAGAGCTGCAGTGGGGGTAGGTCTTGGATAGGGATGTAATAGTGTAGTTCAGTGGTCCCCAACCTTTGGGGGCTGCCGGGTGCCCTAGGGTGGGGCCGCTCACAGGCCGCACGTCCGGGGGTGGGGCCACGCATGTGCCACATGCCTGGGATGCGGGGCCGGCACATGCACCACGTGCCAGGGGCTGGCAGCAGCATGTGCCGCAACCCCGGGGCAGAGGCTGCCCATGCGTCTCGCACCCGGGGCTGGCACCGGCATGTGCCGCAACCTCGGGGCAGGGGCCGCCCATGCGCCAGGCGCCCGCAGCTGGCACTGGCATGTGCCGCGTCCCCAGGACAGGGGCCGCCCATGCGCCTGGGGCCGGCACCAGCGTGTGCCGCGACGCCGTGGCAGGGGCCGCCCATGCCCCACGGGCCAGGGCCCGGCACCGCGCATGTGCCATGCGCCCAGGGGCGGAGCTGGCCCTGATTGTTTGGCAGGTGCATATAAATGGCCCGGCGGGCGCCATGGCGCCCGCAGGCACTGCGTTGGGGACCACTGGTGTAGTTGATTAACCAATAAGCAAAAGCTTATCGGTTAATGCTATAGACTACATGCATTCTCCCCCCCTTTTGCCAGTAAATCTTTTAGCAGGCTGGCCAGCAGCCCAAGCTGGTAAGCAATGGGGGTAGACCCCAGACCGGCGCAAGCCAGGACTAAGCCAGGCTTCTGGCCAGCCTGCTAAAAAATTTACTGGGGGTAGGGGATGTGTGTAATCTATAGCATTAACCAATAATCTTTTGCTTGTCGATTAATTGGTTAATCAACTACCCTCTTACATCCCTACTTCTAGTGCCAGTTCACATGGTCATATGTCTCTGTAGCCATTCTTCAAAGGCTGACCCACAGGTTCCCAGGAAGGTTCAGCTCTTTTACAGTTCATTGTCTCATGCTGATGGGCCAACAGCACTATGGCTTCTATCAGGGCTGTACCTGAAGTGTCAGCGGGGCGTGGCCCAAAGCAGCAAATAAGAAATTTCAGCTACCCAAGTCCATATTTATAACTTCCTCTACAAAAATGAAACACACATACAAATGGGATAATCATATTCAGTAAATTACAACCTTTCCAATGCCATGGTACATGAGCCATCTTGCATCAAGCATATCTGACTTATGATGATACATTCACATCATAAGTATATTTTCATAAAGCCCTATGGAATGCTCCATCACAGTGGGAAAGAAGCTGGAGTTCTATCCTAGCAAGGGCCTCTTTTAAAGGTTTGGTGTTTGATTATTTTCTAGCTGCTGCCCTGAGCTGGGGTTTAAGGCCTCAGTTCCTTAGTCTAAAAAGACAAAGGAAAAGCATAAAGAGGGTACATCATACGAATAAAGTGACCAAGGGGCTGGTTGGTCACCTCTTGATAATATTGTTGTTTTTTCATAACATTGGATATATCACCTTTCCCCCAAAGCCTCCCTTCTTGCCTTCGGTAGCCGTTTAATGCCATGTATATATCAGAGTAGGTATCCTCAGTAGTGATTTCAATATGAAGAGGGTAGGGACCTATAGGCAAGCTTCTGGTCTCTCTATTATGTGTTCAGGCAGCACTCCACAGCCAAACCCTGACAGAGGATTGGGGAAGTTTAGATGCTAAGCCACATTTTGCCATGTCTGTATCTCCAAATCCCCAAATCCCCGCCAAAACTCCAGAGGATCAAAATTCAGCCAAGGTTTAGGGACCAAGCCCTGCTCTAATGGACTTTGCCTATTGGTTTCCACTTGAAATCAATCGCTTTCACCATGAAAATTGGCCAAGGTGCCTTGAAGATTTGCACGCCTCAGGGAACCATTGGGGGGATCCTAAGTTGAGCTTTGTGTTTGTAACAAAACCCCAAAGCAGCCTATTGACTCCCTCGCTCACCGCCAGAGAGACTGAGGACACCAATCAGAATAGCATGACTGTTGGAAATACAACCATTTCCCAAGCAGTATTTCACGCCATAGAATCCACCCTTCATCACAATGGAGCAAAACCACCTATTCAATTCAATAAGGGTATGTTTACACTATGGGTCAAATTCAGATACACAATTAACGTAGCTGAAGTTGCATATCTGAAGTCAAAGCAGCTTAACTCAGCTTTTGGTGCTGTCTACACTGCAGAAAGTCAAAGGAAGAACACTCTTCCTTCAACTTCCCTTATTCCTCATGAAAGCAGGGTTACCATTATCAATGGGAGTGCCCCTCTCATTAAAATTAGCTCTCTTAACTAGACCGCTAATTCGAACCCTGGAAGATCGAAAGCAACATCTTTGATCTTCCTCTTTAGTGTAGATGTACCTGGGGGCTGTGTCTACACTGGTGCGATTTTGCGCAAAAGCAGCCGCTCTTGCGTAAAAACTTGCTGACTGTCTACACTGGCTACATGTTCTTGCGCAAGTAAACTGATGTTCTGATGTATAAAATCAGGGCTTCTTGCACGAGAACTCTGACGCTCCCACTCAGGAATAAGCCCTCTTGCACAAGAGCTCTTCCAGAGGAGGCGAGTGTAGACAGGCAACATGAATTTCTTGCGCAAGAAAGCCCTATGGTTAAAATGGCCACCAGAGCTTTCTTGCGCAAGAGAGCTTCTACACTGGCATGGATGCTCTTGCACAAAAGCACATCTCTTGCGCAATAGCACACACCAGTGTAGACGCTCTCTTCTGGAAGAGTTTTTGCAGAAGAACCCTTCCGCAAAAGAGTTTTTGCATGGGAATGTGCCAGTGTAGACATAGCCTAAGAATTTGGCCTGCCAGAAGAAGTACTGTTGAGTGTGACAGAATTTAATTTCTGTTGGGTATCTAACAGTCATGCCCAGGGAAGGAATGTGGTCTAGTGGCTAGAGCTGAAAGCCTGGATTTTGCCATTGGCTCACTATGCATCCTTGGGCAAACCAATTAACCTCTAATTATTGTAATGGGAATAATAATCTTTAACAACTTTTCACAGGGATGTTGCAAGACTCAGTCGATCAGTGTTGGTAAAGGGCTCTAAGGGTATGTCTACACTACAAAGTTAATTCGAACTAACAGCCGTTAGTTCGAATTAACTTTCGTAGGCGCTACACAGGCAAAACGCTAATTCGAATTAGTTTTTAGGTCTACATGCACTAGTTCGAATTAGCTTAGTTCGAATTAACTAATTCAAATATAGTTAGTTCGAATTAGTGCTGTAGTGTAGACATACCCTAAGATCTTTCAATAAGAGGTGCGATATATCTAGTGGTATATGTATTAATATTCATGCAGCGCATCTCAGGAGGCAGACAGAGTTGATAAGCAGTCACTTTTGTATTATTCATTCCCAAGATCCTGAGCATCAGTCTTGGACATCAAAGCTGTGGCTTTCATTCCTCACTCCTCCTTGACATAGCTCAATTTGTGTAGCTTATTTCAAGTTAAGCCCTGCTGTGGAGATGCACAAGTAGAAAGAGGGTGTGGCACAGCTGCAGGATCTGCAGATGTGGATCCCACTCCCTGAATGAGCCACCAACTAGGGGCTGACTGAATGTTGTTTCTGTTATTGGCGTCCAATGTGGGCTTGTGCGTCTGTTACCAAAACAAACTGTTGATGAGCTCCCGTCTGTCAGGCAGACTGCACAGCCGTCAGAACTCCCCAGGATGAGACGCTGCAGGCGGAAGGAAAGACAGCTGATATTGGCCCAGCACTGTTATCAATAAACTAACAGGAGCAGAAACAAATAGTCATGGCAGTGAGAACAGGACGCTGAGAACTACGCACAAGGTTTCAGCTCCTCTCTGTTCTGAGACCCCTGTTTGCTTTGGGGAGGGGCTCGATCTGTGTTCTAGCAACATTTTTTCCCCATGTGTTGGAGGGAGAGCCTGTGTTAGTCTGTTTCAGCAAAAACAAGGAGGAGTCTTGTGGCACCTTAAAGATTAACAGATTTTCTTTAAAGAAACAACATTTTAAAAAAGCACCCTGGCAGAGGAGGAGGTATTTACCCCATGATCTATGCAAACATGAGCCCTGACCTAGTCTGTCTGTGCAGTGCCCTGGCACAAAGTAGTCCGAAATCCACTGGGTTTAGCCCTTGGAGGATCTCCCCTATGTAGGGGTGTGTGTGAGTGGGCAGAGGTTCCTTGGCCAAGATGGCCTGCCCTAGGCACAGGGGAGAAGAGTCTGTGACTTCATGTGCCTGATTCAGGCCTTTAGCATGAATCACAGACTCGAGCTGCCTTTAGCGCACAGTCTGCGGTTGAATGGACATGTCTGCAAGGAGCAGAGATGGGCCTGCAAGGATGCATTCAGACCCTATTCTGTAGCTAATTTCCCTACCTTTCTAGAGGAGGGTTCAGACTGGGGTCTTGGCTTGGCTAGGCTCATTGCAGATAAAAGCGATGTTCAGATGTTCAGATGTAGCAGAGATTCAGATCCAAATTTCTCCAAGTGCAGATCTTGGGTGTGGGTTCCTGCCCTTAGCTGATGAGGAAAATGTCTCCATTTGTACGGCAAACAATTTTACTGCAATTCTAATGTCTGGCCTGAATTACTAGCCCTACATGTGGAGCAGACAGATGGACTGACACCTACATTTGCAAGAGTGCACATATTTCTGTTTCAGTCTGAGGGGACAAAAGGGATTTCAGAAGCCAGAGCACAGGGATGCCCCTGATCAACACTATGACTCCTTTGTGGTGCCGCAATGGCAGAAAGAGACTATAAAGTAACCCCAGCCAGGCAGCTGAGGATTCTCCCAGCAGAGAGAAATCCCTGGCTAGCATCAAGCTGGCTAGATTGGCCATATGCCACCATCTTATAACCCCTGGCACAGGAGCATGTGAGAGGTAAGCCTGTAGGATGCAGTATAGTGTGTGTGCTGTCAATCCCTGTTGTCCTGGGCTGGTATAATAACCCCTTGGGGGCCATTACAAGCTAGTACAACTTACAGCAATATATATAGGGACTTATTCTGGAGAATGGTTTTTCAGAGGGTGTCTTGTGACCATCTATGGTTGCATGACTCTGTTGCTTGCAAGAATACTTCTTAGATGAAATACCAGACAGATATTTGCCAAGGTTTTAAAGAGGTCAGTTCTTTGCCTTCTCCTAAATGAGGGATATTGTACACATACTGTCCATCTGTATTTGATTAAAGATAAGTAATTGACAGTCTTTTACCCATAAGGCCACCTCATACACTTCCTTAGGCCTACACAGTGCAATGGTGAAAACACCAGCACCCCATTTATATAGTTGCTTCCACCAATTTTCCCTAGTCTAATTTTTTTCCATCCTTGTGTGGAATAATTTTTATGTATACCAAGGCTTGTAAGGATGTGCACCACCAGAGAAACATACTGGACCAGCTATGACCACTGTGGGAACTCTGCTAATCAGCTGGGCAGCACCTGAATCTCTCCAGGGTGGCCGCCCAAGTGCTCAGCTAACAGGGAACACTGGAGTCCACTATTGCTATCACTCGGTTTTTTGAATGGATGTTGGCCATATAGCAGGGACGCCGTGTATCAGTTTACTGGCTGCAAGTTGTGTGGGAGGACGTGCTGTTGCCCAGGCCATGAAGGAGACTTTGATAAGAACTGTTTTGGACTGGGAATGGAGCAGATCAATCAGTTCCAAGTAAGAAGGAAAGACTAATGGGGCAGACTTATTCTGTGTGAACGATACTTCAGCATCTGTTCATCCTTCCATCCTTGTTAGGGTGCAGCTAGCGTAAAACCATTATGAGGATGGGGACTGACTGGGTTTGGGTGTCACGCCATGGCAAGGTAAATAAGACCACACCTTTCCCTTTTGGCTGCTCCCTTTTCTCTGAGGTGATGACACTCCCAAATTGAGGCTCAACACAGTAATTGCTGGGGTTATGATTCTGAAACTAATGGGCAAAGACAGGAACTCTGCTGCAAGTGCTGCTGTTAACAATCTGTGAGCTACCCATAGCTCCATGTGATCAAGTTACGGGGTTTAACAGTAGCCACTGAATAATGACCCCTGCCAAGGGAAGAATCTTTTGTCATTCTGATCATGCCATATGTCTGGGGCCAGAAAACAAAAAGCTGTCTCTTACCAGGACTCCTGAGCATCACATCTTTAACACATAGGTCCTGACTGCTTAGGTCCATATACGTAAGAACAGCCACATTGGGTCTAGCCTGGTATTTTCAGATCTCAAATAACTAAAGCTCATGTATGGAAGGATCACAAAACACTTACTTGGATTTCCTTAACAAACTATTGATCCTTATTAAATGCAGGAAAGGTTTCCAAGGAGAAACTCTGGTCTACACCAGTAGTTTCAATCCAGACAAAACATGTTTCAATGTAGAGAATTTTCCAGCTCATCACCTGAGGTGGGTTTTGCCCACGAAAGCTCATGATACTATATATTTTGGTTAGTCTCTAAGGTGCCACAGGGCTACTCATTGTTTTTATTGTAGAGAATGACAGACTGACTAATTCAAGACCAGTACAATATAGAACACAAGGTGCAACAACACATAATGTGTGAATCATCTCTAGCCAGTGTGGTCACAGCAGACAATTCATGTGCACGCACTAGAATGATAAAAATTAAGGATTTAAACTCTGAGGCTACGTCTACACTGGCACCCTTTTCCGGAAATGCTTAAAACGGAACAGTTTTCCTTTATAAGTATTTCCGGAAAAAGCGCGTCTACATTGGCAGGCTGCTTTTCTGGAAAAGCACTTTTCCCGGAAAAGCATCCGTGGCCAATGTAGATGTGCTTTTCTGGAAAAAAGCCCCGATCATCATTTTCACGATCGGGGCTTTTTTGCGGAAAAGACTACTGTGCTGTCTACACTGGCCCTTTTCCGGAACAGTTTTTCCGGAAAAGGACTTTTTCCCAAATGGGAGCAGCATAGTTTTTCTGGAAAAACACTGACAATTTTACAGTAGATCGTCATTGCTTTTCTGGAAAAGCAAGCGGCCAGTGTAGACAGCTGGCAAGTTATTCCGGAAAAGCAGCTGCTTTTCCGGAATAAGTGGCCCAGTGTAGACACAGCCTGATGCTTCAGGTCCTAACCAATCAATAACTGATGAGGGTTAGGAAGAAACACCCCCTTTCAGGAAGTTATTTCATAGTTGTCTGCTAGGGGTTTCTTGTGCCTGTCTCTGAAGTATCTGGGACTAGCTACTTTCAAAGAAGGAATAAGAGACCAGATCTGACCAAAAGGCAATTTCTAGCTATTGTTATACTTAACTCAGAACCCAATTCTGAAAACATGACCTGGACGGACACTGGGAACTTGTGTGTGGAACTGAACCTGATGGCAGTCCACTGGGTGGGCAAGGATATCAGTTTGTTTCCCTGGCAAAAATTATTTTGCAGTCTGTAACAAAGCCTTCAGGCTCCCAGAGCTAACACCTAGGCTACGTCTAGACTGGCATGATTTTCCGCAAATGCTTTTAACGGAAAGGTTTTTCCGTTAAAAGCATTTGCGGAAAAGAGCGTCCATGCCAGTGCTAGATTGGCACTTTTTGTGGAAAAGCGTCCGTGCCAATCTAGACGCGGTTTTGTGCAAGAAAGCCCCCATCGCCATTTTCGCCATCGGGGCTTTTTTGCGCAAAACAGTTGTTAGCTGTCTACACTGGCCCTTTTGCGCAAAAGCATTTCCAGAAAAGGGCTTTTGCCTGAACGGAAGCGTGAAAGTATTTGCGCAAGAAGCACTGATTTTGTACATTACAAAGTCAGTGGTCTTGCGCAAAATCAAGAGGCCAGTGTAGACAGCTGGCAAGTTTTTCCGCAAAAGCAACTGCTTTTGCAGGAAAACTTGCCAGTCTAGACACAGCCCGAGAGAAAAATCAAAGATTGAGCATGTAGATATGTGTGCGCTTATTAAATTTTGTTTTTCAGAAGTAAAATAGGAACACAAAGGTATAACCATATGGTCACTGAAGGCTTGTTTTTGCATCCCATTAACAGTGCCTTGAAAGGATGCAAAGGATTCTTGAAAATCTGCCCGTGGGCTTTTTTTGAGGTTCTTTATTAGTACAAAGAAAGACTCATAGGATTTCCTGCTTGTTTAAACACGTTTTTTTTTCTGCTTGTTTTTCACCTTAGAGAATCAGGGACCATGGTTGGATCTTCCCTGGTTTTGCTGGAGAATCTATCCAGTATTCTTATGTACTCCAGCAGTTTGGTTCCAGGGAAGGGCCCTGGAATCATCAGCAAACATGTGCTTTCTCCAGAATCTTCCTGAATCACAGACGTCAAATGGGGTTTTTCCAAAGTCAAACAAAACCTTTTACACAGCCTGACTAAAAATCTTTTCCCTTCTCAGTCTCTCAGCTCTCATTCACTTGCTTTCTGAGGGGGTAATAGTTAAACCCATTCTCCAGCCACCCTGGCATATTGTAGGCTAGATAGGTCTTAAATTTCTAATATAAAAACAAGTGGAAAATATTTTAAAGAAAAGTTTAGGCCACACTAATTCATCATCAAGACATCCCAAAGTGCAGCAACCCATTATTTACCCCATTGCAGGTCACCTTTAAAATTTGAGTACAGTACCCCAGTGGCAAGACATCAGTAATGCCCTGTCACATCTTCCCCTGTAAGTCCTAACACATGCTATTTTTCTAATTCAACCATGGAAATCCTATCTGGACAGTCTCACACAGCCTGAGGAAAATCAGACTTGGAGTGACCTTGCACCAAATGCCTTTTAGTTTGAGGGGAAGTCCATTTGCCAGTGTGGCCACGTGGATTTGAAAGTAGCTACCTACCTTCCTAGTGCTAGATGACAGGACAATTTAGGCAGAAGGTGAGATTGTCCTTGCTTTGCTGACTGGCAGCGTGTTATTGCTGCCCAAGAATAGTGTGTCTGTGCATTAACCTTCCAGGCAGTGGTGAGGAGGATCTGGAGCTGCTTGGGAGAGAGTAGTAGAGGAGCAGCAGTGTTTATACAGCCATTTGCTGCTGACTCATGGACAAGAACTGACAGAAGCTGTGAGAAACTTGTTTTCGAGTCCAATTTTCTCTCTCAGCAGGTCACTTACAAAATTTTCGCTTTTAAGGTAGCAGCGTCAAAAGGATTGACTGGCTCAGAGGAAAAGCATAAGGGAAATGGTTAAAAATATGTCTCAAAGCAATCTAATTACATTTAAGCTTAGATAAATACAAACATCCAGATGCACTGTCTCTCCACAATCTACGATTCTACGTTGTGAACTAAGAGAGATGCATCAGTGCCACTAGGCTCCTCTCAGGGTAATTCAATTTCCTAGGGAACTATGAAGAAAAATGTAAGTGAAATATGAGGGCCTGTTTTAAAACAACAGTCATGGCTGTTAATTATAATTTAGGTCAAAATGGCAAATTGGAAAGGAAGCGCTGTGCACTATCATGATATTAAATTGTTTGTGCTTTCACCGTGGTTATTAGTTTAAGATATATTAGGACACTTAGTTATCCAGGTTCATAATATTACTGAGCTATGAAACAGTTTATTCTCATGTATGTGCACAGTGACAACTTTATGTCAATGGAATATTTAAACAATGACTTGGAATTCCCCCCCCCCAGTTCCTTCCTTTGTTCCTTCTTGCCATCTTGGTAAAATAAGGCCCTGAATTGCTGCTTCCTTACCCCAATTCTACACCCATTTACATCTATTGATTTCAGTTAAGTTAGTTCTGCTTTAAACCTAATGATTTCAAAATCAGGTAACAAGTACTTTCCCCATGCATATATAGCAGCAACACACAGAACCAAACCTGGGACCTCTGGAGCTTACTGCGTTAGCTTCAACTTGAAGCCAGCTGACTTGCAGGTAAGGCCAGAGCAAGCTAATTCTGTCTCTGTAACTGATCTAAGTGACGCTACAGGGGAAAGTGACCCACACCCAGTAGGGCTACGTCTACACTGGCATGATTTTCCGGAAATGCTTTTAACGGAAAAGTTTTCTGTTAAAAGCATTTTCAGAAAAATCGCGTCTAGATTGGCAGGATACTTTTCTGCAAAAGCACTTTTTGTGGAAAAGCGTCCGTGGCCAATCTAGACGCGCTTTTCCGCAAAAAAGCCCTGATCGCTATTTTCGCGATCGGGACTTTTTTGCGGAAAACAGTACTATGCTGTCTACACTGGCCCTTTTGCACAAAGGTCTTTCGGAAAAAGACTTTTGCCTGAACGGGAGCAGCATAGTATTTCCGGAAAAGCACTGATGATTTTACATGAGATCATCAGTGCTTTTCCGGAAATTCAAGCGGCCAGTGTAGACAGCTGGCAAGTTTTTCCGCAAAATCAGATGATTTTGCGGAAAAACTTGCTAGTCTTGACACAGCCCAGGTGTGTGGATTACACATAGGGTCTCTGAGCTCTAAGGAACCTTTTTGTATTGCCACAGACAGAATATTATCATGGATGGTCTATATACCCAGATCACATTCAGACAGGGTATAGCCAGAGACTGTATATCCCAGCATATCCCATGTAAGTACTGATGATGAACGCAGGTTCCTTGCATTGATATCAAAGGCTCTGGACCAGATTCTGATCTGAAATCTGGAATCTCTCTACTGAAGTCAGAACAATTACTGCAGCCTATAGCACTAAAAATCTGTGTCTCAGCGGCTCTCCCTGCCAGAGATGAGGGCTGCATGTATCTTCATTGTCTGTGTACACTCCAAGTGCTATAGCAGCACAGCTGCAGCTACACTGCTGGAGGAATGTAGATATTTGCCACAGAAATGGAAGGCGTTTTCCATCACTGTCATGAATCCAGCCCCTTGCAAGGCAGTAGCTAGGTTGATGGAAGAATTTTTCTAACTATCTAGCGAGGTCTCAGTGGGAGCTCAGATCAGCTAACCTACCACATCTCTGGGGAGAGTGAATTGTTCACACCTCTCAATAGCATAGCTTTAGGTGTAGGCCCAAACCATCAAACCGCGGTCATCATTAGAAGAAACAGTGTGTCACACCTTCTTTCTCCAAAGGCTGGGGCTCACCTCAGGCCTGCTCTGCTCACAGTTTCTGCTGGCCAGCACAGATAGCCAGCACAGGGCGTGAATGAATGGCAGCACACTGAATTCACAATGGATTCCCATGTGCGCCAGCATTCAAATCTCTCTAAAATAAAAGGGATTTGGTGGCTGGTTTCACTGTACACCCCAAGTGGTGACCCCTAAAGCTGGAGAAGGTCGGATCTTATGCTGAGGATTTTTTTTTCAAAATCCCATGCATGTAAATGCTGCCACTGTCCTTCTGAAAGCCTTCCCTGAGGACTTTTGCTGGCTGAAGAGGCATTTCTCCTAGAGAACAACCATTTGGTTGTTCTGCTGAATCCTTCTGCTTTAGGACCAGGCACACATCTTCTCATGTCTGTTTAACAGGCTAACGTTTTGGTTAACATCAGGCAGAAGGGGAGGGGCTGGGGCAGCCAGCCCTCAGCCCTGTCTGGAGTGCACTGCAATGAGTGCCACCTTCAGGCCACTCTCAGGGCTGCCCAGTGCTCCAGTGGCAATTGAAAGGGCCCGGGGCTCTGGCCGCTGCTGCCGCCGCTGTAGTGAAGATGGCACCCAAAGGTCCAGCCCCTTTGAATCGCTGGGCCCTGGGGAAATTGCCTCTTTGCTTCCCCACACTGTCATTGGCAGGCTTGTGTCTAAATGAAACCAAGTTTAGATCATGGTCATTGTCCAGTCCCAGGCCAAACTCAGCCTAGTGACAGGTAAAACATCATGGAGTCAGCGGAGTTAACCAGGGCTGACTTACTGGTGCCTTTTAAGATCTAGTCATCTGAACAGCATGTACCTTTAAACTCCAGCCTATATCTCTTTCTGGTCCAAGAAAAGTCACTCTGCAGTAAAACTGAAACCCGGTATTAAAAGAGTCGATAAAGGACTGTGAATAGCATTAAACAAGCAATGAATGACAGAAGAGGCCCTGTTGGGTTCGTTGTTCTGGGATATTGCAGCCTGCAGCAATCCAATGGGTATGTGAAAATGAAAGGGCAGTGAAGAGACAATACCATGGACTGTTCTGTAAGTAGCCAAGTCACAGTGTAAGGCATGAGTGACAAATGACACAGTGGGATTGTACAAGGCACAACAGTACCAAGAAGAAAGAAATGGCCACTCCCGCCCCCCGCTCCCCAAGCTTCTGTCTGGAAAGGATCCAGGTGCAGAAAGAAAGGCCGGGTTTGGATGGACACCAAGTGGAAGTGTTCCTGTCACAGCTCCCATCTTGGGGGTGGGGGTAGCATATATAGCAGGCAAATTCTTGGGAGGACTCAATAGCTTGGCTTGCACACCGAACGCTGGGTGAGTTTTACATTTTTCATGTGAATTTAGTGCTGGTGAAAGGAGCTGACTCACATCCTCCAAGCCCCCGTTAATCTACAGAACGGGGTCATCGCAGTGCCCTCTGCCCACAGTGCCCTGCATCCTCATTTGCAGGGGGTCATGTGGCTGTTGGCGCAATGCACAGCTGTTTGCTGTCTCTGCCTCTTACTTTACCTCTCCCACTGCCTCCTGGTCTCTCCAAGGTCTCCACTGACCATGAGGATCCTGCTTTAATCAGCCCTGGATGTGATGGGGAGAACAGGAGTGCACTTGCCAGGACCAAAAGTTACTTTGTCTAGCTCAGGCCCGCTGACAGGAGGGCGTGGGGGAGGGGCGGAGCAAAGAAGACAGTTGCACCGGGGCCTACTACTACTATTAAAGGAGCAACAATGGCCAGAGCCCTTGACCCTTTAAATTGCTGCTGAGCACTGAGCCACATGCGCCATGTGGCTCTGAAGAGTGCCCCTGACCCCTCCCCTTCTGCCCAAGGTCCTGCCTCTTCCAGGAGTGTGGAGTCGTCCCTCCCCGCCTCGTCCAGGGGCCTGCGCAGGCTGTCACCTCCCCTGGTCTAGTACAGCAAGTCCCCATTCCCAGATTCCACTGTTGAATACAAGACTTGGGTCAGATCGTTGGCTGGGGTAAATTAATGTAAATCGATTGCTGCACCAAGTTACAACTATCTGAGGATCAGGCCCTCTGTCTCTGTTGATAGAAATGCCAGATGGTTTTGGAGAAAACATACTGGATTTATACAGAGCTTGAACTATAAAATGTCAGACTGGCTTCCCTCAGGCAACAAAGTCTGCACTATCTTTCTGGAGGGTATTCACACATATGCTGGGCTGCACAGAGCCTGCACTGCCTTGGGAACTTGGGGGCGGGAAAGGAGGAAAAAGAGGTCATTTCTGAGCTTTGGTCAGCCAGAACAGGGTAAAACTAAACAATGCAAAAGGCTGACTCAGTTTCCCTTTGTTTGTATTGAGTATCTTCAGTTTGTACACACAGAAATAAAAACTGCACTTTTGCTTACCAGTACCCCAGAAGCAGAGAGACGTTAGCTCAGCCACTCCATCTTCCTGCAGGAGTGTGATATTTTTAGTTTTTTGTCCAGTCCTTTTTTAAAATATGCCAAATAATGGATCATTTACAATTCCCCTTGAGAAATGTCTGTCCTGCTATTGGGAAGTTTTCCTACTATTCCATGTGTTGTATCATGCTAAGGAATTCCTCTTCATCATGGTGATTACACCTTTTAACTCAACAGACCAAATGCAGCCTTCCAGGTGCAGGTATACTTGAGATATGAAGAAAAGGATTTGCTCCTTATTTTATGCCTTTGTGTATTTAGCCTAATATTTAATGGCCCTTTCTATATTGCAAAATCAAAGCTTATTTGCTGCCCACTGCCAGCTATAGGTCTCATTCAGCATTTCTCCTTTGCAGTAAGGTATATGTATTTCAATCAAGAGGTATTTTATACTGTGTTTTCCAAGTTGAATTTCACTATTCTTTTCTGCATATGGTTTTGACTCCTCTAGATCTGTTTGTGTTATTTCTCTAACCTACAGAAGCCAAGCTGTGCCCACCCCAGAGCAACAGGCAAACAGAAGCAACCCGTTTTTCCTTGCAGATGTTAAATATGCTCTTCAGATGGGAGGCAATCCATTATTTCTGGTCTCTGCTTAAAACAACGCTGAGTATTCAGTGCGTATTTGCCTTGGGTGAATCCCACACGGGTGTTGACATCTTTCATCCTTCTGTTGTTACAGATGCTTCAAAGGCAGTAATCCTGCTATGTCACATCTGTAGAGCTGTATATCAAAGATAAGCTGGTGTGATTAGATAAGGAATTATTCAACATATAACTATTAGGTAAGAGAGGATAAAATATACAAGTATGAATGTGTCTCCTACTTAAAACACAGAAGAGTACATTTGAACTTCACATCTCTATTACCCTTGCAGAACTTTAAAATATGTGAATTACATAGAAAAATTTGAGCTTGTCTTAAACAAAAAATGTAAAGTGTTTAACCTTATCAAATGACAAAAGCACATCGGAGCCAGAGCCCCTTGTGAAAGGCTTAAAGTCTGACTAGTGAGTACAAAAAAGGAAACTACCCCCTAGAAAGTTGGAAATGGAAACCTCTTTCCTCCCCAATTTGTTTTCATCTGAGATGGAGAGGGGCTTGTTACTATAAAGTGACTTATGCAATGTAGTTAATCGTTGGATTCCTTGTGAAATGTAGGCCGTGTACGTTGTTTTGTTATTGCAGAGCTGACTATTAGGGCTATTTGTGCCCAGAGGTTAATAATTGTAGGCCTTTGCACCCAGGGAGGGGAGATTTTCAAAAGCCCCCCGAGTTGCCCTAATTTTTCTCCCTTTGAAGTGAATGGTGAAATTCCCAGTGGGGGAGAATGGCCAGCCCAGCACCTCATTTTAAGCTGTGGTCATTGATTTGCTATTGTAGGGTTGATCTTAAGAGTGGGAGTTACCCACGTTTGTTTAGAAGTTGCAAGGCTGCTCATCAATATTGGGCTGTGCGCATTGGGTTGATCCTCAGTTGAGGAGCTATGCTCTCTGGTTTGTTATTGTGGGGTTGCTCATAGCATAATGATTTCATCTCACCACTGTTAGAAGGGCAACCGAAATACAGCCGTATGCACTGAATCTAGTCAGGCAAGCCGATGGTGGGGGGGAGGAGGAGATCTGGCTCCATGTTCTTCCATGTTCTTGGAAGGCGCGGGGCTTCAGGCAGAAGAGGAGGGCAGGGCAGCCACCCAGACTGCCTCCCCAGTGCTGTCCAGAGCATACTGCCCAGGACTCTGTGCTGGGCTCCAGCAATGATTCAAAGGACTCAGGGCTCTGCTGACACCGCAGCTGCAGTAGCCATAGCTGGGAGCCCTGGGCCCAATGGAATCACCAGACCAGGGGCAGTTGCCCTCTTTTGTCCCCCTCCCATTAGCAGGCCTGAATACAGTGGAAGCTTGAAGTAAAATTTGTACTAAGGAAAAAATAAATAGCTGCATAGGAATTTGACTAGGACACTGAAGCTAATAATTCTACTCTTTAGAAAAAGTTCCATCTAGTGTAATGGTTCCCAAACTTTTCAGCATCACGCCCCCTTTTTGATTTTTGAGAAACCCTCACGATCCCTCCTTCCCCCCCAAAGTAGCAGCAAAACTTGCTGAGCAAAAAAGAAAAAAAAAAAAAGGAACTAACCTGGGCCTAAAAACAGTCACAACTCTTTTAACTCCCGGGACCAGTGTAAAAAAAAGATGCCGGTACTCCAGAGGAAAAGTTGTTGACCAAAAAAAAAAAAAAAAGATTGCCCTTTTAAGAGCAGAGCAGGCATTGCCCTCTTAAGGTGGCCATTTTGAAGTCTACCCAGGACGCTCCATCCTTCCCCCACCCTAGCTAGCCCAAGCTGCACATGTTCCAGCAGATGTCTGAGCCAAGAAAAACAGAAAATAGCAGATATTTCATATGTCTGGTATTTTCTGAATTTTTTTTTACCAGACAGAAAAATTTTTTCTGGGGGTGGGGGAGGATAGATGGGGGGCTGGGTCGCCTCGCATCCCCCCCTGGAATTTCTTCACACCCCCACCCAAGGCGGCATATCCTCCAGTTTGGGAACCTATGATCTAGTGCATCTTTAATCACCACAATTAGACAGGGTCTCAGTTTTGTGTAGGAGATTTATACATAGATGCTTCATCATATAAACCAATACACATCACCTTTGGACACCTTCATCAAAATAGCAGACATTGTCCCTTGAGGTTTGTTTGTGTTCCAAGAAAAAAGGCCCTAGTTGTAGTTTTGTTCTGGTTTTCATTTATTGCCGAAGACCTGGCATGGCTACAATGCATCTTCCTGGGGAAGAGAAGATTCGTGTCAGGAAGAGGCCAGTGGAGTTCAACAGGAATGGAAACTGCCATGCTGAATTCCAAGGATCACAAATAAAATGTTCAGGGCATCAGCCAAACTGAAACAAATGCTGGGTTAGTGCCCAAGGTGAAAAGAGGAATAACGTTGTCATCACTCACCCAGGTACTAACAGAATGTCTCCAGAGATATTTTCTCTTTCAAAAGTTTTAGCACAGGCACCAAGGGTGCGTCTAGACTACATGCCTCCGTCGATGGAGGCATGTAGATTAGACAGATAGGCAAAGGGAAATGAAGCCGCGATTTAAATAATCGCAGCTTCATTTAAATTTACATGGCTGCCGCGCTGAGCCGACAAACAGCTGATCAGCGGTTTGTCGGCTCAGCACGCTAGTCTGGACGCTCCGCGGCGACCTGAAAGCCTTTTATTGACATCCCCGTTATGCCTCATAGGATGAGGTTTACCGGGGATGTCGATAAAAGGCTTTCATTTCGACAGGGGGGCGTCCAGACCAGCGCGCTGAGCCGACAAACATGTAAATTTAAATGAAGCCGCGATTATTTAAATCGCAGCTTCATTTCCCTTTGCCAAACAAACAAATCTACATGGCTCCGTCGATGGAGCCATGTAGTTTAGACGTACCCAAAGTGTTCTCCTCAAGTGACATTCAATATGAGATGCCTTAAATCACAACTGTATTAGAATTTTTAAAATGAGTGGCAAGATGAGGCCAAACTGGTTCTAAAAATGTATATGGACCATTTCAACCTGGGGGTTCTGTTCAGCCCATTCTAGGAATGAGCTATGAAGGCAGGCTCGGCACTTTCCTGAAGACTGGCAATGTCCTGGTCAGAAGTTTCAGCCTGGCCCATTTACAGAGATGGCTGAGAAATTTTGTTCTGGATTTGGATACAAACTTCCCCAAAGTATGGGAGTATTCAGAGCAGAGGTTTTGGTTTGGATCCAACTGTGTAACCAACAAAATTCCACAAATGGGTAATAAACTAAAATAATCCTGGATGCTATTCTGCCCTGCAACAATGGATTTTACAACTCTTGTCCAGATTTGGTGAGCAAGTATTATTAATGATACATTAAACAGTGACCCAGTATTAAAGATACAGACCAGAACCATTCTTACACCATTGTGAACTAAAGGCAACAAAGAAAAACAGTGACTAAGACGTGCATGTTGCCATTTGAGTAAATATGACCTCAATATGACAAAAACAAACAGACACAAAAGGATACGTTATATCACAAGGGATTCCAAATTCATTCCACATACTCAGAGGAGACCACAGATAAAAGGTGCAAGAGAGAGCCCCACCAGTAGCTTAGTAATTGTTGGGAGTTTGGCATTAGTCAGTCTATAGAAAATATCAGTCAAGCGTTAACTAGGCTCCTGGAAAGCATGCAGAGGAGGATTACGATATCCTTTAATCATGAATGGCCAAACTTTTTTGGCTTGTGGGTTGCACACTCATTCCAGACTGAGATGCTGGGATACAAATGACCCAGGACTGCTGCTCTTTATTGCAAACACATCATGCTGCCCTAGTCATGGGCTAACTCTTTGCATGCCTCCCCACTTGCTGTTCAGATCCAACGCTCATTTAGACAAAAAGCTCTTTAAATTTGTGATTAGCTACTTCACCCCACCCTGCCTCATTCCTCTTGACTCATGGCAACAGGGAAAGGAATGGAAACAAGAGACTGCTGCGTCAGCTGTTGCAGAGTTGAATAGCTGCCATGTGCAGAGCCACACACAGACACCTCTCTGTGGGACTGCAGTGCTGAGCTTTGTGCTAGGGCAGATTAGGAAGACAGAAGCCAGGGCACTATTTTGGCACCTCTTGATTCAAATGATTAATTTTATTTCATTCTCTGATGCATTGCAAGAGGGGTTTGACTGTGCAAAGTTAAAACCCAGCCACTCTATGTTTAGTATAATGGATATATGTGTATGAGAGTGTAAGAAACATGTACATGTGTGTGTATGTGCATTGACAGACTCAGCCTGTATATTCTGCTTTCCATGTATCTCTGCTATATATCTGAGGGAGTCTTCTGTCTGTCTGTCTGTCTGTTCAAGAACTCCTCCTAAATGGTAAGAGCTAGGACCACCAAATTTGCTATGCAGCTTCCTCTTATCCTAACTTAAAACAACGTAAGGGTTTGGCTCCGCCAGGAAAATGGGATGTGCCTGGAATGGGATTGCTTCTTATAAAACCATATAGAAAAGAATCACCAGGCAGGTGAAAAGGGTTGGCTGGGGCTTCCCATCCAGGACTGCCCTAGCCCTGAATCTCCCACCCCCAGGAGCTCTGTAGGAAGGGCTGAGCCCCTCCCCTCTCCCAAATTCGTATAGCAACATTGCTGGCTGTTCCCCTTCATCAGGGAGCAAGGGAAAAACGCACAGTTTGCTGCATTCCTCACTCTGGCTGGGGAGCGCAGGGGGAACACAAATCTGGGCCTGCCCCAGCTGGGGAACATGCACCTCCCACAGCAGTGTCCACTGGAGCTGCAGCAACCATGGAGAGGCATTTCTCACCTAGCCCCAAGCAGCCATTATAAGACAGGGCTGGGATCATTCTATCTCCCCAGGGCAGCCTGCATACTACATACCTCATCCCCAGCTCCACTCCAGAGCAATGATTTAAATGACACATGTACATTTTCATTTTCTTTTCAAAAAAAAAAAAAAAAAATTAATTGAAATAAGGAGCCAGGGAACTCCAGGTAAAATCTTCTGGTTGTAAATAAAGTGAAGTTTAACATTTGAAACTGCTGCTAGTGTTTGAGAATATTATATAGATAGACTTGTGCCCATTTTTCAGACAGCCATACACGATTCCCCTCTTGGTATGTGCCACTGACTACTTAAATAGGTGCTGGTGCTAGAAAGGAGCTGAACTTCAAACTAAAGTTTATTTTTAGGCTATATAGATGCATTGCCTAAGATTTTCAAAAATAACTAGTGAATCTGGTTACCCCCATTTTTGAGTTCCCAGTTTACTACATTATAAAGATGCCTGCAAATTGTCCACACTTTCTAAAAATCAGGCCCATTCAACGTGTCTGAAACTTCCAAAATCACTAGTTATTTCTGAAAAGCTTTGCTTCTGTTATTCACCATATTTAAGATTTCCAGTAAGGATGGGATAACTGATTTTGTTGAATTTCGAAACAAAAATTATACATTCTAGATTTAAAAAACAGCTCTGTAAAATTGGCATAGTAATATTCCCCCACTTCACAGGGAGCAGAAGCTGTTATTAATTTTTATAAAGCATTTCCAGATATTTGAGATAAAAGCTTTACATATTCCTTAAGGTATGATGTTATTGTTTACTAGATGCTGAAGCTGACAAGGTATTTACTGGAAAAACTTAAAAAACAATGAATAGTCTAGCATAGGGTTGCCAGATGGTTGAAACAAAAATACTGAAAACCCACCCACCCACCCACCAAAAAAGACACCAGGAAAAAATTATGTTGAAGGGAAAGTTGTTGAGCAAAAAGAAAGGACACCAAGGACTTAAGCCCCCCCCCCCAAAAAAAATTAAAATAAAACAGCATGTCCCCTTTAAGTGCAGGGATAGGAACAGGGGAGTGGTTGAGCAATAAGATCCAGGGGAAAGCATTGCTTCCTCTAGGTCTTTTGGCTGACAGCCAGTTTGTGCTGGCAGCCTTGGGGAACCAGGTAAGCATGGGGGAGGCCGGGCGCTGAGTGTTTGTAGGGTTGCCAGGTGCCCGGCATTTTCGCCTCCTGGCCGGGGAAAATTCAGAAAATACTGAACATTTTAGGTATTCTCTGAATTTTTTTACTGGACAGGAGCCGAAGATACCAGACTGCCCGGGTGAATACCGGACACCTGGCAATCCTAGTCTAACAGCACCTTAAAGACTAACCAAACATGTAGATGAAAGCTGAAAATACCATCTACATGTTTTGTTAGTCTTTAATGTGCTACTAGACTATTCATTGTTTTTTAAGTTTTTCCAGTTACAAACTAACTCGGCTACCCCTTGAAGGTATTTACTGCTTATCTCAGTGTGCACGTGCTCCTGCTTTCTGTCATTCTCTGCTTCAGTTATAACTAGAAGATTTACCCACCATTGCTCAGGTAAATTAGCACAACTCATTTTTGTTTTTCTTCATTTAAATCCTCTCTCTGGGGTGGAGCTGGGGATGAGGAGTTTAGTATAAAGGCTGCTCTGGGGAGACAGAACTATCCCAGTCCTGTTTTACTGCTGCAACTTGAGGCCAGGTGAGAAATGCCTCTCTATAGCTGCCGCAGCTCCAGTGGGCACAGCGGGGTGCCCAGCTGGGGCAGATCTAGGTTCATCTGCCACCTGCCCTCCCCAGCCAGAGTGATGAATGCTGCAAACTGTGCACTTTCCTTCTGTTCCCTGATGAAGGGGAACAGCCAGTAATGATCCTGTACTAATCAGGGAGGGGGACCGTCAGTCCCCCTGCCCTCCCTACAGGGCACCTAGGGGATGAGAGGCTTAGAGGTGGGGTAGTCCCGGATGGGGGGCATGCCCCCAGCCATCCCTTTTCACTTGCTTGCTGATTCTGTCTCTTTTCTGTTTGGTTTTCTGAGAAGCAAACCCATTCCAGACACATCCCACTTTCCTACACAACCAAACCCTTAGTTTGCTTTAAGTTATGAGAGAAAGCTGTGTACTGAATTTGATGGTCCTAGTTCTTACCATATAGGAGGAGTTCTTGAACAGACAGATACTCTCAAATATAAAGTAGATAGATCTTTCCCCACACTGCCAGAACTAATCATGAAGTTCCTTTCTCTTATTTGTTATAGGCTCGAGCTTTTTTAGCTCATCTATTTCCAGTGCTCCCTCTGGATGGTGTATTTATACAAGCAGGGTTCACAGTTGTAGTCAAACAAATGGACACAGAGAGACTGGTAAAATCCACACTCAGTTGAACTCAGAGGAGTAACAGAACTCTTAGAAGCTCAGCAAATTTCAGTCACTTCCTTGCTGTGCTGATAAACACAGATACAAGGAATCCAAGACAATTCCTTGGACCTTTATTTGACCTCTTTACTCTAGCATCCCCCTGTGTGATGGATAGGAAGAGTGCTGGCCAGCACCCAGTGACTAACGGGTTTACTCAGCTAGCTAGCAAGGGTGTTGGCAGGGAGCCAGAAGAACCAATGGGAATATGGTGCAGAAATTTGAATTGTATGCGATACCTTGCCTGCTTTCTTTGTGTGGGGAAATTAAGCCAGAAGTTGAGAGAGACAGAATGATTTAAACCAGGGCTACTCAACTTTGGAAGCCCCAGGGGCCACAATGATACACACAGCACATGCTGAGAGCCTCAACTTAAATGTGGTTGCATATACATGCAAATATATATGCAAATAGCTTCTCACACACTGATGGGCATGAATACAAAGCACTTTCCATAATGCCCTGGCATTCCCGGCACCTCCTACACAACACACAGGCCCATTTAAGTCAGTTCTGCTGATATTAATAAAATACAATATTTACCCGATTTCCATCCATATGACAGCATTTTTAATGAGCAATGACAGTCCAGGAATTTAACTAATAAAATGCCTATCAACAGAAGACCATTATATTGACTACTTTTTTGTTTTGCCTCCCATCTGCAGGCCACATGTTGAGCCCCACGTAAATCCAAACTACACAGGGGGACGCAAACAGGCCACGGGCTGCATGTGGCTCATGGGTCACGTGTTGAGTAGCCCTGATTTAAACCCAGGCAGGACTACCATGTCTCCAAGGAATTCAGAGCATGAACACAGATTGAATCAGGAAGGATTGTGAGTAAATTAAGGGGAAAAGTTTATTTAGTCATGATCAGGGTATTTTTCTTTATTTTTGTGGTTTGGTTTGAACTGCTCTGTGTGACTCTATGCTTCTCCTCTCCCATGCACTATCTAAGGGTATGTCTACACTACAATGTTAGTTCGACCTAACGGACGTTAGTTCGAACTAACATTCATAGCCGCTACACTAGCGCTCCGCTAGTTCGAATTTGAATCGAACTAGCGGAGCGCTTAGTTCGAACTAGGAAAACCTCATTTTACGAGGATTAAGCCTAGTTCAAACTTACTAGTTCGAATTAAGGGGTGTGTAGCCCCTTAATTCGAACTAGTGGGAGGCTAGCCCTCCCCAGGTTTCCCTGGTGGCCACTCTGGCCAACACCAGGGAAAATCTATTGCCCCCTCCTGGCCCCGGACCTCTTAAAGGGGCACGGGCTGGCTACGGTGTCCGTGCCAGGTGCAAGCCTGCCAGCACCCAGCCAGCAGACCCTGCACCTGGCACGGCACAGAGCCACCCACCCGATGTCCCCCAGCCCACCCCCTCTTCCCGGGACCAGGCTGGAGGCTCCCGGGAGCTTGCCCGGGACCGCAAGAGGCGGGCACCTTCCTGGTCTAGTGCGGACATCGTGGACCTCGTCCACGATCTCCGCACTAGGCACAGGAAAGTGGCTGGCTAGGGCAGGAGAGCTGCCAGCCTGGCCACCCAGGAGCAGGTGTGCATGATAATCAAGGGGGTCCACTGAGACCCCCGACCCTGAGCCCTGAGCTTACAATGGCCGTCCTGGGTCAGACCAAAGGCCCATCTAACCCAGTAGCCTGTCTGCCGACAGCGGCCAACCCTACGGACCCTGGAGAGGATGGACCGAAGACAGTGACCAAGCCATTTGTCTCGTGCCATCCCTCTCCAGTCTTCCACAAACTTTGGGCAGGGACACCACTCCTACCCCCTGGCTAAGACTACTCCATGGACCCAACCTCCATGACTTGATCTCACTTTCCTTTAAACTCTGTTCTAGTTGTAGCCTTCACAGCCTCCTGAAGCAAGGAGTTCCACAGGTTGACTATTTGCTTTGGGAAGAAGAACAACTTTCTCTTACTAGTTTGAAGCCTGCTACCCATTCCTTTCCTTTGGTGTCCTCTAGTCCTTCTTTATGGGAACTCATGAAGAACTTTTCTGAATGCACCCTCTCCACCCAACCCCTGCTTTTAGAGACCTCTATCCTGTCCCCGCTCCATCTCCTCTTTTCTAAGCTGAACAGTCCCAGTCTCTGTAGCCTTTCTTCATCTGAGACCTGTTCCCAACCCCTGATCATGTTAGTTGCCCTCCCCTCTCCCAGCCTTTCTCTTCCCCTCTCCCACCTCCTTTTCCCAGTCTCCCCCAGTTTTGTTCAATAAAGACAGAGTCAATGTTGGAAGAAACGTTATCTTTATTTTGTACATCAGGAAGGGGGGCTAGGGAGGGGTAAGTGGAAGGAGGTGAGGGAGGAATGGGGTACGAGCCCCCGATGGGGAGTACTGAGCTGGCTCTGCGGGCTTCTGGGGGTGGAAGCTCTCCTGCAGTCCCCCAATTGCCCCCTCTCCCCAGATGGCAGCCTGCGGCAAGTGCAGCCGGGCTGATGGCCGAGTGGTGTGATGTGCCCAGTGTGGGTACTCCGGGCACTCCAAGCCAGGACTGCTTTGCAAGTGGGGCACCCCTGAGAACTGTCTGTCCGGGGTGGGGGTCGGGTCCCTTTAAGCGCAGCCCTCGGCTAGCCTGAGACAGCAGCTCCACGCTCTAAGTCCTCCTCTGATGCCCTGCCGGCACTGCTTCCGGCCATCCTTAAGCCCTGTTCAGAGTCCACTCAATGTGGACATGCTAGTTCGAATTAGCAAAATGCTAATTCGAACTAGTTTTTAGTTCTAGACGCGTTAGTTCGAATTAGCTTAGTTCGAATTAACTAATTCGAACTAAGTTAGTTCGAATTAGCGCTGTAGTGTAGACGTACCCCAAGAGTTGTTCCCAGAGATTCTCACTGTGTTTTAATTTGTGTTACTTAGTTTCTCTGCAGCACCTAGCAATCAAGTATGCTTTAACAAGTATATCTTTTGTTTTGTTAATAAAAATCACCTTTTTAAGGAGATGATTTGATTCTTGTGTCCTGAAAAGGAACAGGGAGTTGTGTGTGCATATCTGTCTGCCTAGACTGAGTGGTCAGCTACCAGAGGATGTAGCTTGGTTTTCTCTTTTTGTTTTTTAAGCTCTTTTGTGGCAAAAGAGCTTGGGATACCCCTCAGGGAGGAATTCAAGTGCTCCCTCCTGTTTTTTCAGGGTTAAATCACTTGATGGTGGCAGCTTTTGTTTATTTCTCAGAACCAGTGTATCTGTGATTCTGGGGGAGTTTTGTGAGCAGAGCCTAGAGGCAAGGTATTTAAGGTCTTTGTGGGCCCCCAGCTTCGGAATGCCAGAGTGGAGAACAGCCCTGACAATCTGTCTTAAAGGCACAATGTCAGCTCACAGATTGTTGTTGTTGATGAAAGGTAAGTGTGTAGTGGGTATGATGGATTCCTGTAGATTCATGCCCATAAGTGCTAGCTGCGAAACTGAGGGCATTAAACACCGGAGTGATCGTACCATGGAAACGGAACTCCTCTTTCACCCACACTTCTGCTCCAGTGCTTGAGAGAGTAGATTAGTGTAGGTGACCCATTCAGCCATCCTCATTCCTGCTCAGACTCTCTGTGAGGGAAATAATTTGCACTGCACCACTTCTGAGGGTGCTTTCTGCCAAAAGGTTCCCTAGTAAGTGGACTAGGATCATCATCTCCTTTAACATAGGCCACAAGACACCTTCCAGGCTGTAACAACCCAGGACCACCCTAACTGTAGGTGAAGTAGGCAGATGCCTAGGGCAGCAAAGATTTGAGTGGCATTGTGACTCCATGCTCCAGTTTGCAACACTACGGTGACGCTTTTTGGGGGGTCATCCAGAACTATGGGTGACCTTGTTAGCCCTTTGCCTTAGCAAAAAAAGAGTTAAATGGGGTGACAGCTCCCCTGACACCCCAGTCTGTTGGCCAATCAAACAATCTTCTCTAAAGCTCTGCCAAGCCTTTACTTTGCTTTGCAGGGATCGTTTGATGTACCCCCTTCTTTCAGCCCCCAGCAGAAGAGCCCCTATCACTGGACACTCTCAAAAATGACCATGGCTGCTGTGGGCCATGGCTTGGAAAGTATAAATTACCCGAAGTCAACCTTTAGGAACCTACTGAAAGCTAATGTTTGCTGTTTGTGTGTATTTGCATATATATTTAACTGAACATCCACTAATGTGATCTATGCCATCAAATGCCAGCAATGCCCCATTGCCATATATATTGGCCAAACTGAACAGTCTCTATGGGAAAGAATTAATGGACACAAATCAGATATCCAAAAAGGCAACACACAGAAACCTGTTGGAGAACACTTTAACCTGCCTGCGCACTCATTAGTGGATCTCAAAGTAAGAGTGTTCTTTCAGGCCAATTCCACAAGCCAAATACACAGGGAAGGGTTGGAACATAACTTCATTTACAAGTCTGATTCCTATCAGGGAGGAATGAATAAAAATATCCACTGGCTCGCACACTACCTTCCGCATCCTAATGACTTATAGAGGTGCAAATTGTTCTTAGTAGCTTTGTGTAACTTGAACCATCTAATTCACTATTTCTTCTTTTTTTTCTACATTCCCCCCCCCCCCCCACTTTTCTCCCTTCCCCGCTTTCCTTTATTTATTCTTGGATCTGCACTTTTAATACTCCAGTCATCTGAAGAAGTGGGTTGTACCCATGAAAGCTCATGATACCATCTACATGTTTTATTATTCTTTAAGGTGCTGCCAGACTATTCATTATTTTTTAAGTTTTCCCATTTACAGACTAACTTCACTACCCCTCTGAAGCTTTTGCATATATATTGTTAGAGGTTAACAATGTAATCAAATGATTCCTGTCTTATGTAATATTCTGTCAACTGAGAGATCAAAAGGTGATATTAATATTTAAATGAACTGTTTAGTAATAACAGTGTATTGAATTTTCTTTGAAGTATATTGCTAATCACCTGTTTATGATAGTAGAGGGGCAATTGAGGAGTAACGTTAATTCGAATCAAACCTCTTGGTTCCAACTAACGCGTCCCGGAGCGCACTTCCTGGTTCGAATCAGCTGGAGAGCGGAATAGCGCATGGGCGAGATTATGCTAATGAAGCACAGGATATTTAAATTCCCTCTTCATTAGCAATTTGGGTCGGCTACATTTGCATCCCCAGTTCGAATTAGGGAGCAAGTGTAGACGTACCCCTACTCAAAAAAAAGAGTGGTCCTATAGCACCTTAGAGACTAATATATAATCATGAGCTTTCATGGGCACTACCCACTTCTTCAGATGAGTGGAGCAAAAGGGAAGATTGAAGAAGTGGGGTGTGCCCACGAAAGTTCCTCTCTCTCTCTCTCTTCCTCTCTCTCTCTGTATATATATATATAAAGTCTTCAGGATCATCATTTGTTTGCTTACTTACTTAAAGAGATAAAGAGAAGCCTAGATTTGTATAAAGATATCTTGGACCTGATCCTTTCTTTATTTCATATCTGCTTGGATGCTCAATGTGGAAAGCTCAAGCCACAAGCTCAAGCTCAAGCTCAAGATCTGTGATCCCAGGATATCCTTGGACCCCTAGAATGGACATTGAACGGTATAAATCTGGACTGATTCTGTAAGAACTATTTGCTGCTATAAAGCTAATCAACTCTATTATGAAATCTGCCCTCAGAACTGTGTTCAGGAGGGCTATGATACTGATCTTTTAGCTAATACTCTTGGTGAATCTTAATACTTGAATAGCCACCAGCTTCAGGGAGTGGCTCCGTCATTCTTTGCAGCTTGGCCCTAATTAAGTAACCTTAGCTGGCCTCTCTGGTCACAGCCTGTCTCCAAATAGACACACCTGCCTGATACTTTGGCCTTGATCTACACTAGGGAGTTATTTCAAAATAATAAGCAGAGCATCCACCCTACTAAGCCCATTATTTAGAAATAAGAGGCTAGTTATTTTGAAATAATAGCTTCTACTTTCCTCAGGGAATAATGCTTATTTTGAAATAAGTTATTTCAAAATAGCGGTAGTGTGGCTGCTCCACTGCGGCTATTTCAAAATAACGACTCCCCAGAGACATTCAAAGTAATTACTCCCCAGTGCTTCCTCGGGCTCTAAGCTGAGGTAGTGCATCCATCTGAAGAAGTGGGCTGTGCCCACAAAAACTCATGATACCATCTACATGTTTTCTTAGTCTTTAAAGTGCTACCAGACTATTTGTTGTTTTTAAAATTTATCCTGTACAGACTAACTCAGCTACCCGCTGAAGCTTTTCCACAATAACAGAGTCTGCCTCAGTCTAATTTCGAGGTCATAGTGGGAACATGCTATTTTGATTTTGTTATTTCAGGAGTTATTATTTCAAATTTTGTTATTTCAAAATAACTTCCTAATGTAGACATGCCCTTGGTTAGGACTCACACATTAGAATTACAAAAGTGGGAAGAACTTACTGTAAAACCGAAAATAGGTTTATTAATAAAGAACAGAGATTTAAGTCATACTAAGCAAAGATAATAGCAACAGAAAATGATTACAAACAAAACAAAAAGCTACCACTTTTCTACGAGGCTAGGACTTAACTTTGGCAAATAAACCTTATCTAAAACAGTTTCTTTCCTAAAACATTTCCTATAGCGCTTGCTGGTATTCAGTCATTCCAGATCCAGATTTTCATGATCCACCCTCCACTACACCCTACAGGTAGTTTCCTCAACGAATAGATACTAAAATGTCTTTTTTATTTACTTTTCCCAAAAGTTTGTTTTTTGACACCCAGCCCCAGACAAGGCAAGCCTTGTGGCCTTGGTCTTTCCTGCTGATTAAACATCCCCCAAACAATCTAGCTCAGGGGTGGCCAACCCATTTAACAACGAGAGCCAAAACAGCAGCAGAAAAAATGAAGAGCCACACCAGAACTGTGTGAATTAAAAAAAAAAGGAAGCTGCCCCTTTAAAACGGCCACCATCTTGGGCTCCATTTTTAAAATAGTGCAGCTCCAACCCAGTAAGCACAGGGAAGCCGAAGGGCAAAGGCCATTTGAGAGAGGCGCAGGCGCGGCTTCGCGAGCCTCACTTTTGGGGGGCAAGAGCCGCATGCGGCTTGCGAGCCACGGGTTGGCCACAGCTGATTTAGCTTTTCCAGTTGAGTTGCATGCAAATAGGGCTTCTTTTGTGTTGATTTCACCACCCTTAATTTACATTAAAGGCAGGGAGCTAGCCGCCTTCCATCCTATCTGAACGAAAACCTTTCACTCCTTTTGGTGGCAGATTTTAAAGTTTAATATGAGTAAATATCCCTGATTCCTCATAGAGTGCGAATATCTGCATTCTACAATGATATCAATGATCCACTGGCCATTACCAGTTTCCTTCGACACCTTGCATGACTTTCCTTACACATTATGACGGCAACGTGTTAAGAGTCTGCCAGGCCTGACAAGAGTTGCTGACTCAAAGTAGTGACCCCAAGTAGTCCTCTTGTGTCATGACTTGTCAGTTCAAATTTGGCCTGGCTGCCTCTCCCTCCAAAGGGATCGCTGGGCCAAATCTGCTGTCTCAGGCCTGTCTTCAGCAGCCTGAAGTTTTGCAGAGAGCAGCAGATTATCTTGGGCAGTCTCTGGTGACAACCATTAATCTCACTGGCTATGAAACACTGAGCACTAGGTGTACTGGAGGGCTCATTTGTTCAGTGATAGCTTCCAGACTTGAAAGTATCTGCAGGCAACATTTAGTGAAAAGGATTGGTATCTCTGCTGTTTCATTTTATCCTCTGAACTTTGCCATAATCCCTCAGGTATAGAGACTAGGAGCTGCAAAAAGGACTGATTTCTCTCTTTTGAAATTGCATTATTGGTCCTGTTGGGTTCATAAGGTTAGGTATTTATATCCTTTGCTGCCATTCTTTTTGTGCAATCGGTAGCATTATTTGTGATATCTTGAAAAAGCATTTTCTAGGGTTTTACTGGCTGTTTTTAATGCACCGTTTGCAACTTTGTAAGATTTTTGCCTGACAAGTGACCCTGAGCTATTGGTAAGTGCATCCACTTAAGTGCATGGAAACTGGTTCAGCCTGCAAGTTTGGAACATTTATGTGGATCCAGAGTTTAAGCAGATTCAGTGGCTCTCCCACTACGGTGTTTTGTTTTCAGCCCATTTCTAAGTCCAGAGCTTCAAATCCAACCATCTTCCACATGCTCCTCTACTGAGTCAAAAGCAGCATGCAGTGGATAGCAATGGAGAGGGGAGGTGGAAAGCTATGGAGTCAGAAGTTAAGAACACGAAGAAATGGAGGAGACTAGAGAAAGGAAGAGTAAATACAGGGGAGAATGGACAGAGAACTGGAAACATGAAAAAGGTTTACACATGGTAGCACTGAAAAGCCTTACCTTCCTGTGGCATCATTAACTTCTCCTAGGAGTTTTAGAGATTGCTCCTTCAGTTGAACTAATTTCCAGAAGAAAATACCTGTGCAGTTAACTAGAGGATACCAGCCTCTTTTGTCTAATTATTCCCCATTTATCTGCATCCTCTGTCTGTCCTGTGTCAGATCTCAGCAGCGGAAGAAGTGGAGCAGCTGCAGAACCTACACAAGAGGACACCACTGTCCTCATCGTGTTGTGCTTGTTACTCAGTGTAGTTGCAATTGGTCCAAAGATTGACAGAAAATTGTGGCTTAGTTAAGCATGTTTCATGTCCCTAAATTGCCCTGTCTCAAAGCCCTTGTAGGTCAATATTTTCTAACACGCCCACCAACGGGGCAATTGCTCCAGGGTCTGGGGCTCAGTTTGAAAGGAGCCTTGGGCTCTTTAAATCGCCGCTGGAGCACCAGGCTTTGAGCGCTGAGCAGCACTAAGAGATTGGCGGGGGGGTTGGGGGAGAAGACAACACTGTACTCTGGGCAACACTGAGGACCAGCTACCCTCATCTCCACCCACCCCTTCTGGAAGTCCAAAGTCACTCCCCTACACCACCTTGCCCACGGGCCTGTGGTGGCTGTCGGCTCTGCTCTTTTCTAATGACAAATTGAAGTGCAGGGATGGTTCCCATGCCAAATGTATTGAAGGAAACATGTACAATAATCCTGGCCATTTTTAGCACACCACATTCAGTGAAGCATCCCAAGATTCTGTGTAGATGAGTGAGAAAATGTTGCTCCATGTACAGGGGAATGCTGTCAGTTTCCATGTGGCATTTCATGATAATTTATGGTATCTGCTTTGGAAGCCTGCTTTCATCACCACTGTAACAGTTTTTGAGACACCACGAGAATTTGGTAGACATATAAAACCTATACTAGTGGGCAAGCGAATCAGATCTGACTCTGGTTCCTGGCTCTACATCCTGCTCTAAAGAATCTGAGCATTGCATGTGCAACACTAGCACTGCACGATGGATAATCTTCAATGAGTAGTAACAAACCGCTTGGGTATCAACGTCTCATTTGACTCCAGTTGGATTTCCTCAGGGAGGCTTTGAGAGTAGTTATCTTGCACATTGTCCTTTGGCAGTAGTTACAACTCTCTGACTATGGACTATTCTGTGGCTTAATTTGATTGACTTCCAAGGACAATTCCATTTTATTTATCAGATGATTTTAATCTAGTGGCAAGGCAGATTCTCAACAGCAGTATTTTAACCTCTGGCCTTATATAGTGTCTTTTTCCTCTGTAGTTGGTAATAGTATTATAATTTATTGCTGAAAAGATAAGCACACATTTTTATTAATTATTATGTCTTCATTAAGTCTAAATATTTAACACCCATTGCTATTTTTAAAAAATTGTGTATTTTGCAGGGGTAGATTTTACAGGAGAGGCCCTAGACAAGCTGCCAGCAACTGGCGCCCTAGGCGAAACATACATTTGGCGCCTCCGCCTCCAAATCCCTCAACGGCTGTTTAATTTGGTGCCCTAAGTAACTGCCTAGTTTGCACCTATGGACGGGCCACCACTGCAGATTTACAATGAAACATACCGTGCACTGGCACAGGGCCACCTCCCCCAGTGACACGGCGCCTCCAGTGCTGGGCAGTCCAGCATTAGGTCTGGCGGCCAGTC
This sequence comes from Pelodiscus sinensis, assembly GCF_052426305.1. Lineage (NCBI taxonomy): Eukaryota > Metazoa > Chordata > Testudines > Trionychidae > Pelodiscus > Pelodiscus sinensis. Next base: position 14,078,979 of record NC_143067.1, read on the forward strand.
CCTCTGCACAGAGGACTGTCGGGGGGGCGGGGACAGGAGAGCAGGGAAGCTCACCTCTGCAGGCTACAGTCTCAGGAGAGCTGGATATGATATGCAGGCTGGTTGGTACCTGAAAAAATATTTGCCTTCATTGAAAAAGTGGTTGGGTGCAGTTGGCTTTTGTGTGTTTGTTCTAGGAGAACCAACCATCTGTGCCATCTTCCCCTTTAGACATCTGACATCACTGCAGAGAGCATGCCACTGCTATAATATCTGTCAGGAAATAGATTAAGAATCCAGAAGTGCTTTGATATGTGTCCCGTCCTACCCCAAGGAGAAGTGAAAGTCAGAGAGAGTTGATTCTTGTTATTTGCTAGGACTCTGCATGAGGAAATATGGTATAGCATTCTTGCAACCGTATTGTAGGAGCATTTCTATCCCAAATACTTATCCAAGATACCGTTACACCAGCCTTGGTGGTGTAATCAGTGGAATTACTCCTCAATCACAACACTGTAACTAAGGCCTTGTCTACACTAACCCATCTCTCCTACTATGGGTATAACCTATGCAACTTCAGCTTCACAAACAGCGTAGCTGAAGTCGATGTACGTATCATGGTGTCTTCTGTGCAGTAAGGTCAACAAGGGCTGCTCTCCTATCGACTCCAGCTACTCTTCTTATCCCGGTGGCATATCTGAGTTGACAGGAGGGTCAATTTATTGTGTTTAAGTGTAACCTTGGGTGCACTAGACTTCACTGCCCAGCAACAGTAACACTCAATTCACTCCTACCTCCCGCCAGGGGGGTCTCTTAAAGAGATAGCTCCCTATTAAGTACATGGTTTACATTCTCCCCTGCTTAAATCACTGCTGTCCCAGCAGTGCACCTGAATCACAATCCAAAATATCTTGCTTTTGTTGTTCTGCACAGGCAAGTAATGAGGACAGGTATGTACAATAGGCTTGTATCAACTGTGAGTCTGTTGTTTTTAGAATAATGAGGAAGTCAAGAACATAATCATTGTTCTTAGGACGAGTTCTAATTCCACCAGTCCTGCGAGGTTCTACTGGTGCTTCAGCAGTGGTTGGAGCAACAGAAGGATTCAAACCATCTTCTGTGGAGACCACATCTGGTGAATTCTCCCCATTTCATGTCTCTTTCACTTCAGTTTCCTCAAAATGAACACTTCAGTTTGGATCAAACTCTCTTGCCAGAGGGTTTTTCTTGATCGGACTCCTGGATCAAATCAAGAATGGATTCATCTTCATTCTCCATCTGAGTGACCATTTCAGTAGTTTTCTGTCTAGTTCTACCACTCAAAGGGGCTCTAACTGATTGTCTTCTATTGATTCATGAGCAGAAATATATCCACATGGTCTTAAAATGTCCCTATGAAGAATTCAAATGGGACCATCTCTAGAGTCTGCCTGTACCTTATAAACAGGGATATCATCTTTTAGCTGCTCTAGTACCACATGTACTACTGGCTCTCATCTATCTGCAAGCTTCTGCTTTCCTCTAAGACTCAGGTTGCATACTAGAACTCTATCTCCTGGTTCTGTGGTTGACATACCGTAGTTTAGAGAATATAACCCACAACCGTGTATAACACGCACCCATGTATAACCTGCGGTTTTTCTTTTTTGTGTAAAAAAACCCTTAGATTACCCACGATCGTGTATAGCCTACGGGTCCTGCATTCATTCATTCACCGCACTCACGCCCAGGCCCCGCGCAGTTGCAGCCAGGCACAACCCACCCTCCTCCAGGCAGGGGAGCTGCTTGAGAGTAAAAATAAACTTGTATACCCCGTGGACATGTATACCATGCCGGGGAGGGGGGGGAGAGCAGGGTTTGTAAAAATGTGCATGACCCACAGGTTATATACACTAATTTACGGTAATTATTTTAGCATCCCATCTTAATTTGTTGGCTAATTGGGTTTTTTTCACTTTCTTTAGCAGCGAAGTCCTATGCATAACGACGCCTATGTCGTAAATGTCTTACATATTCCTGATGAGTTATTTCTTGCTTTCTGGCTTTAATCCCAAAACCCAAATCAATAGGTAGCATAGATTGCCTCCCAAACATCAAAAAATATGGAGCATGTCCTGTTGTGTCATTTCTGGTCCAGTTCTATGCATGAACTAATGGTTTGACATACTTCCTCCAGTTGGTTTTCTTAGGATCTTTTAGAGTACCTAACGTATTTAGTAAAGTATGATTAAACCTCTCCACTGGATTCCTTCTTGGGTGATGAGGAGTTGTACGTGATTTTACTCCAGCAATATTACTTAACTCAATAATCAATTCTGATTCACTTCTGGCACCCTGATCATTGTGGATTCGTCGGGGAAACCCATAGTGAGCGAGAAAATTCTCCCAGAGCACACTTGCTACAGTTCTGGCTGTCTGATCTTTCGTTGGATAAGCCTGAGCATACTTAGTGAAGTGATCAGTTACCACAAGAATATTCTTAATGCCTGAAGCATCTGGCTCTAATGTTAAAAAGTCTATGCATACCAATTCCATAGGAGCATATACTTTAATGTTCACAAGCTCAGCAGCTTTTTCCACTCAAGCTTTTCTTCTAATACAGCACTCACACTCTTGACATTTCCTTTCTACTGCCTTGGTCATTCTGGGTCAATAAAATCAGTCTCTAGCTAATTCCAGAGTTCTCTCAGTCCCAAGATGACCCTTTTCATCATGGATACCTGCTAATGCTCGATCCTGATGTGTGTAGGGGATGACTAGCTGGTCTATATCCTCTCCTCTCTGCTGGACTTTCCGATACAAGACCCCATTTGAAAGGAAAAGCTTGGGCCATTCCCATAAATATAACCGAGTCTCATATTCTTCTTTCTTTTCCTCCTCATATTAGTCACATGACCAAAGATTCTAATAACTCTCTTAATTTCTGCTCTTCTGTCAACAGAGGACACATCACTGACCAAAATGGTCTTATAGGGATCTAACCCTAACTGCTTTCAAGTTTCCATTGTCATATTAAAATGAAGTATATAACATCAATAATATTTTATAACTAACTACAATATTCCTCAAAATAATTAAGAGGTGAGCTCTGAGCAATCCTCAAGTCCCTATCTGTTTGGACGCCAATATGTAACCTTAGGTGGGCTAGACTTCACTGCCCAACAACAGTAACACTCAACTCAATCGTCCCTCCCTCCAGGGGTCTCTTAAATTGATAGCTCCCTATTAAGTGCCTGGATTACATAAGCAGACATGATAAATCAACTGCTCGTGGATCAATCGCTGTAGTATCAATCCACCAGGTAGTGAGGACAAGCCCTGAGATCTGAATCTGCCTCTGTGTGGCTCTTTCTGAGGTGGCTACTATTTCACTACAATATTTTGGCCATACGCTACTGTTAATTCGTCCAACAAGGCAAAGGTGGTGTGAGGCTGCTAAATAAACTGGGTCCCTCCTTTCCCTCCTGATTGAATGGAAATAAAGGAACCCAGCTGCCAAGGCAGAGAAGTTATTTTTCCAATAAAGGCATCTGGATCCTTGGCACTTCCAGTTGTCAGTTGTGTTGGCTGCTTTGCAATTGCCTCTAGCTCTGTCAAGTAATTAAACTGTTGATGGGATGCCTTGTACTCCTGGATGCCATTTTCTTTTAATCCATCTTTAATTGTTTGCCATTTACATGCTTCCTCTCCCCACTTTGTGAATAAAGTCCAAGGCTAATTCCTCCTGAGAGATATCTTCAGGCCTTCTTGCAGGTGATCAGCAGAACTGGCAAGAGTGAATTTGCTGAATCGCTCTGTACAAATAGCAATGGAAAGCAAAGAATGCTGTTTTCCATCTGAAGATGATTCCATTGCGAGCCATAGGCACTGGCAGGTTTCCCTGACACACTGTCTCCAGGTCTGTGGATAACCCATGCTATAAGGAGGTGTTGTTATGGAGTGAAAGACAAAATTCCCCTCAAAGAATGTGAACTGCTTCCAAAATTAATTCCTGTATCCTCATCATTTTTTCTTGGTAAACTGATGTGTACCATTTAATTGTCCCCGTCGCCCATGTGAGTTCTGTATTTAACCTCTGCATTCTAGTGAGAGAGAAAAAGTTTGGTGAGAGGCCATTAAAAACGTTGGCAAGAGGTAAGATTCAGAATTACCATTAAACCCTAGTATGTATTCATAACAATATTTCTTCCAGTAGTTACCGGCAGAATTGGCTGGATTAGCACAAGAATGCTTATGAAACACATCTGCTTCATTCAGGGTCTTCTCTGTGGATGAAAAGGGATTTTTTCCTTGTTTGGGGATTATTTGTTTGTTTGTTTGTTTTATAGTCATCTGTTGCGATCTCAGCAGACACATACATAATTTCAGAAACCTACATGGAAATCCAGGAGGAAGAAATTATTTTTAGTAGACAAACTAGCTCTCTTAAATATATTATCCTTGGATGACTAAATATTAAATACACACTCATCAAATTAAAGGCATTTATGCAGAAGTACTGTACTACCAGTTTTTAATGGTTAGAGAAAATTAAGTTATGCCATTAGTATTTAATCAAACACAATAAAAGGAGATCTAACTGCAATTCTTCAAGATAAGTCACAGCTAAATTAATTCATCTTCATAGCCTTCACTGGTGATTTACTGACACACAGCCATATTTGCTCCATTAGTATTTATGCTGGCACTTACAATACTTATGCAAAACTTATAGAGATAGTCTAACATTTATTTTGCAATTGCACTGAAGGACTGAACTAAAATGCCTCTTTATGCTAATTGGGACTAAACAGGAATCAGCACAGTATTTTACAGAATCTACTGGGCTGCTGTCCACAGACAAATTCCCAGGTATTGAATTGCATGGCAATGCTACCTGCTTGGTGCTTTGCTTTGTTTTTAACAGAAGAATAGTTCGTCCATAACATGACTTGACAAGTAAAACATTGTTATGATAATGGTACCCACTAGGAAACCTGCAGCCAAACTCTAGAGATGATGATGTGAATGATGTTGGGGCGACAAGGGTGGAAAATCATCTTACAGAAAGGCCAGTTTGCCTGTGTCTTTTATATGAGTTAGCCTCATGAGTTTGCTCTTAAAAGCCTTCTGAAAGCCTTAGGCCTATTTCATGTGCTTGTCCCCTGACTATCACTTCCTTTATCTCAAAATATGTCAGAAGACCGGCCTTCCAATCAGGGATTAGGAGTAAAATGGCCGCTCTCTATCAGTTGCGTCAGTCTGAGTTACCCACGAAAGCGTATGCCCTAATTAATCTGTTAGTATCTAAGGCCTGGTGTACATTAGAACAGGCAGGTCAACTTAAGGAATGTCATCCAGCTACGCAAAATGCGTAGCTGAATTCAGCTTACCATAAACCGAGCTGCCATGGTGTCTAGACTGTAGGAGGTCGCTGGGAGCATGTTCTCATACTCTTCACACAGTGGGGAATTCAGGATGCCAGCACGGCGCTGCCCTCACTATTCATTTTGGAGGTCTACGCTAGAGCCCCTAATTCGAAGCTAGAAGATCGACCTTCGGAGGTTTGATCTTCTCCATAGTGTAAACAAGCCCTCAGGTGCCACAGGACTCCTCATTGGTTTTTTTTAAAGTCTGATTTACAGTTAGGAAAGGGGTGAACACAGAACAGGCTTTGAAGATTTTTGTGGTGATAGTAATGTTTGTCTATGATTCTTCCTCAGCAAATACATTACACAACAATTGTAGTGACCGTTTGGTTTACTGAAGGTGTGCTGGGTGTCTACAGCTATCTAAATCACTGGGATTTCCTTGGGCTATCTTTAATGGGGCTCTTGCCTTATAAGAGCTGAGAATAATGACAAGTGGACATTTTTCCTAGATACTCACAGGCCTCACACAGCTAATTTCCTGAGATCTGATTGAACAATAGATAGTAATGAAGGGGCTGGCTGATTATCTTTTGCATGTGTGAATTTAGCTTCTTGCTCCTAGTGGCACCATATAACCGCTGCTAGATGTTATCACTTAACAAAAAGCAACATTTCAGTAGAATGGCAGTTGTTCTATGACCATTATTCATGTTTACAACAGGAATACCCAATATTTCATCCCAGTCTGGCAAAATGTAACTTTATTGTTATTTCCTTGGGCCCACGACCAACTCACATTATGATGGTAGGCTCTTCAGCTCTTTGATTTGCATGTGAATATTAAATACAGCAGAATGTTTACTTTAGAAGGTGTCTTTTCTTTCTTTTTTTTTAAACCAGTAGGTGGCTGTAGTAAAGGGAAGCAGAAATAAAGAGCTGAGCCATTTCTGCTGGGTTATGCTTTCTGTTGTCTCAGGTATGGGATTGCTCTCACTAAATGTTCTCACTGAATTGGAATGTAGTCTGGTTATCCACCCTTAATTCCTTCTCTTCCTTGTTGACTGCTGGACAGTCACAGCCCTGGTGCCCATCCCATATATATCTTCCTATAAAAAGTGCATAAAAAGTTTAATGGCAGTCCATCGCTCATTCAAGATTTGAACAGACTATCAGGCTTAAAAGTAACAAGGATAAATTCTAAATTCTTCCATACATTTGGGATGGGCTTTCTTTCAACTGGGCTTTCACAAAACCTACTGGCTGCGTCTACATTAAAAGCATTTCCGGAAAATCATGCTAACGGAAAAATGTTCTGTTAAAAGCATTTTCGGAACAGAGCATGTAGATTGGCACGGACGCTTTTCCGCCAATCTAGACGCGCTTTTCCACAAAAGCCCCAATCGCCATTTTTGCTTTTTTGCGGGACCTTTGCCTGAACGGGAGCAGAATAGTATTTCCGCAAGAAGCTCTACTACATGCTTCCCAATCATATCTTCTTTCACCTGACTTTGAGTTCAGGATGTAATGTGCATATTCATGTCCTCACTCTGAGAAATAGAATCATGGATGTTGCCGGATCAGAGAATCCCAGATTTCAGAGGTTCAACATGTATTTTTAGAGGTAAATGTCAGTAAAGGTTGAACCTCTCTATCCAGCACCCTTGAACCTGACCAGGCCAAACCAAAGAATTTGCCGAGCCACAGGAAGTCAATGTTGTCTAGCAACATTACCAATACTTCCACTGCTCACAGGGCTCTTAGAAGACATTTAGAGGTAAATTAGAGCTAAATAACAGCACAGAACACTAAGAGTCAGGACTGGTGGCTTGTAAAGAAACTTTGAGGCCATGGGAAACTTGGCCACACCCATGATAAGTGGACAGCTGGTTAACTAAAATCATGCTGGACCACGGATGTTGCCAGACCAGAGAGTGCCAGAGTAGGGAGGTTCAATCGGTAATTTCCTTCTTCAGCGCTTGTGTGAAGGCTAATGTAAAGGCTAATGTAAAGCCAACCACATAAGCCACCAGATCAGAGGCTCATTTAACTGCACATCCGGTAATGTGATCCATGCCATCAAATTTCAGCAATGGCCCACTGCAATGTATATTGGACAAACTGGACAGTCTCTATGGGAAAGAATCAATGAACACAAATCTGATATCCGTAAAGGGAACATACAGAAACCAGTTGGTGAACGCTTTAATCTGTCTGGTCACTCATTAAGAGATCTTCAAAGTTGCTGTTTTGCTACAGACCAATTTCACAAGCCAAATACACAGGGAAGGGTTGGAACTACTATTCATTCACATGTTTAATTCTCATGCCAATAGTTTGAATCGAGATACCAGATGGCTGGGACATTATCAGTCTTTCAAACAATGAAGGTGCCAGTGGTTCTCTGTCTGTGTAGATTCTGGTGTTAGTACTCTTCCTCTCTAAATGCTAACTAATGATCCTTATCTGCTTCCTTTAACTATCCAGTCTTTAGGTTACATACCAGCTTGGTTTTCCCTTTGATATTTATATACCCACTGCCTCTTTTTGTCTCCTCCCTTCCACTGGCTCTGGACTTCCAACACTCTGGTCATCTGAAGAAGTGGGCTGTGCTCATGAGAGCTCATGATACCATCTACATGTTTTGTTAGTCTTTAAAGTGCTACCAGACTATTTGTTTTTTTTTTAAGTAAAGGCTAATGTAAAGTCTATGAGCAGATATTGTTGCCTCATGCATATTATTTAATGCATTTTTATGCAACTATGTATTCATTTGATTGGGTGTTGCTTGTAGTAGGGAGCATTGGAAGAAAGAAGTTTTTGAGTTGCAATCTTACCTTCTTGATTTTACTGATTTACATGTAAGGCTTTTCTTTGCATTGATTTCTCATGTGAATGTTTAACTTAACTGTGCTTTGCCATCTCATTTTAGTTTGTTTCCCTTCCTATGTGATTGGGGTTGTATCTCATGAAGCAAACCAGTTTCTAGTAGTTTCCACAAAAAGAGGATGGAATTTTACATATTTTCCACCATAAGGCAATTCCTGGGGCTAAAACCAAAGATCATAGAATCATAGAGCTGGAAGAGACCTTAGAAGGCCATCAAGTCCAGCCCCCAGCTGAAGGCAGGACCAATCCCAATTAAATCAACCCAGCCAGGGCTTTGTCAAGCCGGGACTTAAACACCTCTAGGGATGGAGACTCCACTACTTTCCTAGGTATTCCTTCTCTATAAAGATATTCCTTCTCTACAAATCAGCAGTGAAAGTAACTTAAAATTTCTTACAGGTACTGTCCTATTGGAACCTGGGTCCCTGCCAGATCTTTAAATAGCTCCCTGCTGGCTTTTGCTGCAGCTCAGCCAGCTCTTGCCAGAGCTGTGCACCAAAGCGCTCCCTCTTCCTTTCACCTCTGCTACAAATGCTACGTTTTTTTGGCCGAGCCTTGTCTACAAGCACTTGACCTTGTCTGAAAGATGACACATCCAGCATTATGCATGTTGCTACATCCCAGCATCATTATTCACTCTTCTGCGTCTTGTCAAAAGTTAACCATTGAATGGAAGAAGATATGCCTCTATAGTAGTGGTTCTCAAACTTTTTGGTCTATGGACCACCTGGCTCAATGCAAATCTTTCCGTGGACCACCAGTTGCTAATGGAAACTCACCATTAATTACATAATTATGCCCGAGCCATTTTGCCAGTGCTGCAGCTAGGGAGAATGGTTTAATTTAAATTATTAAACAGATTAAACATTTTAACTCTCATGTTAGTTTATCAGACTTCATTTTCAATAAAGTAAAATATTAATTTATGTCCAACAAAAAAAGGTTTCAATGTTTTCTTTATTTATGACAGGGGTGGGGAACCTTTTTTGGGTTGGGGCTACTGACCCACAGAAAAATCAGTTGAGGACCACACAAGAAGCAAAAAAACTCCTCCAAAACCCCTCAACCTCTTGCTCAGTGGCCCCCCAATTGAGACACCTCACTCCTCTGGCACTCCAGTCCCCACAGGGTGAGGGGAAGGGACAGGGAGGACTGAGATTCTGGGGTTCAGGGCTGCCAGTGAGTGGGATAGGGATGGGGGTGCAGGATCTAGGTGGGAGGTGGAGTGCAGGAGGGGGTGAGGGTGCAAGGCATGGGTGGGAAATAGGGTGCAGAAGCAGGCTGGCAGTAGGGTGTCTGGCTGGGGGGGAGGAGCAAGAATAAGGAAGGGTGCAGTGAATGGCTAGGAGAGAGGGTGCAGGAGCAATGATGGATGCAGGAGCAGGGTGGGGGTAGGTATCTGGCCATGGGGGAGGTGCAGGAGCAAAGGAGGGTGCAGGAGAGGGCTGGGGTAGAGTGTCTGGCTAGAAGGGGGATGCAGGAGCAAGGGAGGGTGCAGAGTGTGGCCAGGAGGGAGAAGAAGCAAGCTGGGAGTGTAGGGTCTTGGCGGGGCGAGGGGGTGAGTGAGGGGGATTGGAGTTGGGGGGGGGGATGATTATCTGGCGTCGTGCCCCCCTTGTCCAGTAGTTTGTAGAGAGCTGCTCCGTTGTAAGAGTGTGCTACCAGTAGCAGGCACTGCTCCTATAATATATTGCTACCAGAAGTAGCACAATGCTACAGGCTGTTGTTTCTAAACAGAAAGCCAAATGTTTAGAATTGCTACCTGTTTCTGTGTTGGGGGGCTCCTCTGTCCTCTGCACTGGCTTTGTGGTTTATGGCAACCCAAATGGTATCTTGTCAGCACAGGAAATCCTGAGATTCCACATCGTTTTTGCAGTGGTACAGAGCAAGCCAGGGGTGGGGTGCACTGGGCACAGTGCAACACAGCAACGTTTCTCTGTTTACACCAGCTCTTCGGTGAAGGTGGGGGACAGAGTCCCCTAGTGACTCTGCTCCTTCTGGCTGCACCCCTCTGACCTCCTGAGGAGACAGGCAGCCCCCTTGCCTGGCTTCTGGAGGAGCCCTGGTCTGTGTGGCTGCCTACAGAGCAGCCCTCCCCACCTCAGAAATGCAGCTGCCTGCACTGCTGAGCAGAAGGCGGGATAGGCAGGTCCCATGGGGTAAAGGCGTCTGGGCTCCTCTGGATGCTTCCCCAACCCCACAGTGCGACAGCACCAGCCCTGCTGCTTCCAGGGCTTCTCCAGCAGCCGGTGCGGCACCTCTGCCGGGCAGTTCCAGGAGGCAGCAAGGCCCACAGGCAGACGCCATGGTGCAGCACAGGGAGGCAGATGCCGATCTCTCGTCTAGTGGAGCTGGTTCCCCTCAGGAGGGGCTGGAGACCAGTGATGGCACTAGTGGGCTCCCAGCAACGGTGCGGCATGCGGGATTCTGCTTCCCCACTGGGTGCCGCTGAGATCGCTGCTCAGGTAGCACCGGCCAATGGCAGCAGTGGGGAAAACCTCACTGCCGTTCCCCCAGCGGGGTTGGGGGGAGCTTGGGCTCCCCTCCCCCACCTCATGGGGGAGGAAGGGGAGGCTTAGCTCAGTTATCGACCACCTGGGATGCACCCTTTGTACAAGCAAATCCACTCTGCACAGCTCTTCTGCTAAATACATGGGCTACATCTACACTGGCACCCTTTTCCGGAAATGCTTAAAACGTAACAGTTTTCCATTATAAGTATTTCCAGAAAAAGCGCGTCTACATTGGCAGGATGCTTTTCCGGACAAGCACTTTTTCCGGAAAAGCGTCCGTGGCCAATGTAGACGCGCTTTTCCGGAAAAAAGCCCTGATCGTCATTTTCGTGATCGGGGCTTTTTTGCGGAAAAGACTACTGTGCTGTCTACACTGGCCCTTTTCCGGAACAGTTTTTCCGGAAAAGGACTTTTGCCCGAACGGGAGCAGCATAGTTTTTCCGGAAAAGCACTGACAATCTTACAGTAGATTGTCATTGCTTTTCTGGAAAAGCAAGCGGCCAGTGTAGACAGCTGGCAAGTTATTCCGGAAAAGCGGCTGCTTTTCCCGAATAAGTGGCCCAGTGTAGACACAGCCATGGGCTGTGTCTACACTGGCATGAATTTCCGGAACTGCTTAAAATGGAATACTATTCCGTTTTCAGTTTTTCCAGAAAAGGAGCGTCTACATTGGCAGGCTGCTTTTCCGGAAAAGCCCTTTTTCCGGAAAAGCGTCTGTGACCAATGTAGACGCGCTTTTCCGGAAAAGAGCCCCGATAGCCATTTTCGCGATCGGGGCTTTTTTCCGGAAAAGACTACTGGGCTGTCTACACTGGCCCTTTTCCGGAACAGTGTTCCGGAATAAGGACTTATGCCCGTGCGGGAGCAGAATAGTTTTTCCGGAATAGCGGCTGATTTTGTACAGTAGAGCGTCGTAGCTTTTCCGGAAATTCAAGGGCCAGTGTAGACAGCTCGCAGCTTATTCCGGAAAAGCGGCTGATTTTCCGGAATAAGTGGCCCAGTGTAGACACAGCCATGGTGTTTAAGTTTTCTGGAAAATTATCTCAATGTTCAGTTTTCTAAATATAATAATAATAATAATTGGTAGCTAATGTTTTCAAAGTGAAAGAAAGAAAGAAAGAAAGAAAGAAAGAAAGAAAGAAAGAAAGAAAGAAAGAAAGAAAGAACACTCATTATTTGGTGTTTGACTCTTTTCTTTTGAAATCTAATTCTTTAATATTCTCCTGCATAGAGCAGATGACAAACTCATTAAAGAACAACCCTAAAAGAACAAAGGTGCTAGTGCTGGATGTTAACAGAGTGTATCACAATGGCACATGAAGTGGTTTGTTGGAAAGTCAATAGTATTTGAAAATTCATAACAGAGCAGCCTCGGGCAATGGTGAGCAACAAATGACTAACGAAATAAAATCCTTACTTTGCAATAACCTGATCTTTTGTTTATAACAAAATATAATAAGGTGGCATTTTAGATTCTTAGTCCTGTCCCTCTCCTTCTCCCTCCTCCATATTTTCATAACAAACAAAAAAGACCCAAATTTAGGTCTGCAATTTCATGATTGGAGCCTTCTGTGTTCGTGATCAAATGCATTAGCTAAAGACAGAATAGGGAAAAAAAATACTCGCATTCGTTTAAGTAATCGTTTTGACAATACATTGAGCAAAACAAGTCTATTAACTAGGCTTTAAGGCAGGAATGGGCAAAGGGGCCTTCATGGGCCAAATTCGGTCCACCAAGCTGGTGGATCCAGTCCATGGTTACCCTGACACTACCCTGCTTCCAGGCCAATTGAAACCTGGGGATGGGGGAGCGCATGAAGTCTCCCCCCCACCGCCAAGGGTGCATGGAGGCTAGAGGGAAACACTGTCTGTTTCTCTCCCACCCCCTAGGCCAATCAGAGTTTGTGGGGGGGAGCGTGAAAAGTCTCATGGCTCTGCCCCTTCCGCCCTTGGCCACACCTCTTCTGGGGCTGCCCGGGTCCACTTCAGAAATGTATGAAGTGGCCCCCTTTTAAAAATTATTGTCCACCCTGCTTTAAGGTCTTTCTGGTAATACAGAGACAGTTAATTTTTCAAATGCGGAATTGTATACAAAATGAATATGGGTTTAAAAAAGCTGCAATGAAAAACAGACAGTTAACAGTCAGCGGGCAGAAGTTGGAGTTTAGACTACTTCAACTTATAATACTTAGATCAGTTATTCAGATGAAAATAAATCCATTAGCCCAGTTTTAAACCCCTTATTTATTCCCAGTGACATTTACAATGAAGTGGTAACGTTAGTTTTAAAAATGTTTAAGTAAATACTGCCTTCTCCCACAAGAAATATTTTGTTACACAATTTAGAATAAAAAGGTAGTGGTTTATACATGGCATGCATTCAACATGTAAAAAGGGTAGCAGTTACATGTGCACTAAAAAATGGTGTTCTCACTGGGAACAAATGCCCGAAGAATCATGCAACATGAGATTTACTTTCTATGCTCAATGCCTGAATGTGCCCTGTATTATTGAACGTTTTGTGGAATTTAATGTCAGTGTCCCAAGTGACAGTCCCCATCACTTTCCTTGGGAGACTATTTGGCAGTTGTATAGCTCTCATCATTTGGACCTTTTGCTGACTCTCTGCCTATATTTTGCTTGGCGATGCTTGTGTCCTCTGTTCTTTGTGCTACATCTATCTACATATTTTAGAAACATCTGTCCGTCTGGAGTCTGTTTGTTCAAGAACTCCTCCTAAACGGTAGGAGCTAGGACCACCGAATTTGGTATGCAACTTCCTCTTATCCTAACTAAAAGTGAAGCCAGGGTTTGGTTGTGCCGGAAAAAACAGGAAATGCCAGGAATGCGTCTCTCTTCCATAACATGGAAAGGAGGGGCAGAGAGAGGAAGGACGCAATACTGAGAGAGGCCAAAGGGGGCAGTGAGCCTGCAGGAGAGAGCTATCGTGCGGAGAGACCGCTGGGGGCAGCCACACCACCAAGAGAGTAGATAGCAAGGCTGGGGCTCTGCCTTCTTGCCTGCCACCAGACCAGGTAAGTAGCCCCCTTGCCCAAAACCCTTCTCCTCCTGGGCTTTGGCCACACCAGGGGATTGGGGAGAAAAGGCCCCTGCCAGCCAGAGGCTTGAGGAGAGACTCCTGCACACCCCCACACTTCCAGACCCTTGTCCTAAAGGACCTGGGAAATGCGGGGTATGTCTTCCAGTAAGATAAAATGAAAGAACCACACAAACGCAAGAGGGTGCAAATACCTGCTTGCTAAACATAGGTATTACATCCAAGGCTTAGCCACATGTATGTACTGATGCTCTGGCAGGATTCAGGTAGCTTATGAAACAGAAGTCACGAGGGGCCACAATAGGGCTCACAAACTATTTAGGAGGATGCTAGTCAAATTCCTATACACCAGGCAGTTTCATCTTATTGCTCCTTTTGGGCCCTCTCCACTCCCCTTTTTCCATCTGGTACAATTCCTTGCTGCTCTTTGATATTTATGCCTTTCAAATCAGAGTCTCAGAACTGAACTCCTGCATCTCAGTGGTATGCAGAAGCACATGAAGGTATTTTCCAGTTCATGCTGGGATGTGATTTTTTTATGTGGACTAAAGGCCACTTTGCAACACTCATCATGACTGCTTTTCTATCACGCCGTAATACTGGCTGAGTAGTATGAATCCATGCTGGTGCTATATCGGGCTACTCCACAAAGCTATTGGTTAGTCCGTTGGTCTGTTTTTAAAATTGCTTTTGTCTATGAGACCTGATGTGTACTGGAATGGGTTACTTAGAGAGGTGGTGGAATCTCCATACCTAGAGGTTTTTAAGTCTCGGGTTGACAAAACCCTGGCTAGGATGATTTAGTTGGGAGTGGTCCTGCCTTGGGCAGGGGGCTTTACTTGATGACCTCCTGAGATCTCTTCCAGCTCTATGATTCTATGGGTGTATCTAGACTACAGGTTTTTTTCCCGAAAAACGTAGCCTTTTTTCGAAAAAACGTCACCTGCATCTAGACTGCAGCTGCGTTCTTTTGAAAGTAAATCAAAAGAACATGGAAGTTTTTTCGATCATGGTAAACCTCATTTTATGAGTAATAACGCCTTTTTTCGCAAGTAATCTTTCGAAAAAAAGGCGCTATTGAATGCAAACTGTGCTTTTTCGAAAGAGAGCATCTAGCCTCTCTTTTGAAAAAGTGGCTCGCTTTTTCGAAAAATCTGCTTGTAGTCTAGACACTCTCTTTTGAAAGAGGCTTGTAGTCTAGACGTAGCCTATGTGTCCCTAACCTCTGACTGGCAAAGTGTGACAAACAACTATCTTGAAACAAAGGAAACCGGTCCTATGTCATTAGTCTGACCAGGGTGAGTTGTCTAAAGGCTTTTGCTTTATAGCCTGTTGGTCCTTCCACTACTGGCTGGCAGAACATTACAAGCATATTTTTGTCCTCAGTCATCAGTGTAGTGGTTACTAAATATTGTCTCCCTTTACAACAACCTTACTGCCCTTCACTGCAATCTGACTTTGACCAGCAGTGGTGTCTGCCTCTGTCTATTCTATCTATTAGTCCTTTGGGCTCCTAATGGAGCACAGGGCCTCCACAGTCATTCTCCATCTCTAGCGAGTCTTAGCGATAGTCTTGATTTGATCCCACATTAAGCCAGCTACTTTTACTTCGTCCAGGAAGCTTCATCACCATGGGTATGTCTACACTACAAAGTTAATTTGAACTAACGGACGTTAGTTCGAATTAAATTTGATAGGCGCTACACTAGCGCTCCGCTAGTTCGAACTTAATTCGAACTAGCGGAGCGCTTAGTTCGAACTAGGTAAACCTCATTCCACGAGGACTAAACCTATTTCGAACTTACTAGTTTGAATTAAGGGGTGTGTAGCCCCTTAATTCGAACTAGTGGGAGGCTAGCCCTCCCCAGCTTGCCCTGGTGGCCACTCTGGCCAACACCAGGGAAACTCTTCTGCACCCCTCCCAGCCCCAGACCCCTTAAAGGGGCACGGGTTGGCTATGGTGCCTGTGCCAGGTGCAAGCCTGCCAGCACCCAGCTAGCAGACCCTGCACCTGGTACGGCTCGAGCCAGCCACCCGATGCCCCCCAGCCCTCCCCCTCTTCCCGAGACCAGGCTGGCAGCTCCCGGGAGCTTTCCCGGGACCGCAAGAGGCGGGCACCCGCCTGGTCTAGTGCGGACATCATGGACCTCATTCACGACCTCCGCACTAGGCACAGGAAAGTGGCTGTCTAGGGCAGGAGAGCTGCCATCCTGGCCACCCAGGAGCAGGTGTGCATGAAAATCAAGGTGGTCCACTGAGACCCCCGACCCTGAGCCCTGAGCTTAGAACAGCCGTACTGGGTCAGACCAAAGGTCCATCTAGCCCAGTAGCCTATCTGCTGACAGCGGCCAACTGTAGGGACCCTGGAGGGATGGACCGAAGACAGTGACCAAGCCATTTGTCTCGTGCCATCCCTCTCCAGCCTTCCACAAACTTTGGGCAGGGACACCACTCCTACCCCCTGGCTAATACCACTCCATGAACCCAACCTCCATGACTTGATCTCACTTCTCTTTAAACTCTGTTCTAGTTGTAGCCTTCTCAGCCTCCTGCAGCAAGGAGTTCCACAGGTTGACTATTTGCTTTGTGAAGAAGAACTTTCTGTTACTAGTTTGAAGCCTGCTACCCATTCCTTTCCTTTGGTGTCCTCTAGTCCTTTTATTATGGGAACTAATGAAGAACTTTCCTTGATGCACCCTCTCCACCCCACTCATGCTTTTAGAGACCTCTATCCTGTCCCCCCTCAGTCTCCTCTTTTCTAAGCTGAAAAGTCCCAGTCTCTTTAGCCTCTCTTCATATGGGACCTCTTCCAAACCCCTGATCATTTTAGTTGTCCTCCCCTCTTCCACCCTCTCTCTTCCCCTCTCCCACCTCCTTTTCCCAGTCTCCCCCAGTTTTGTTCAATAAAGAGAGATTCTATTTTTGACCACACGTTTTCTTTATTTTGTACATCAGGAAGGGGGGTTAGGGAAGGGTAAGTGGAAGGAGGTGAGGGAGGAATGGGATACAAGCCCCCGATGGGGAGGACTGGGCTGGCTCTGCGGGCTTCTGGGGGTGGAAGCTCTCCTGCAGCCCCCCAATTACCCTCTCTCCCCAGATGGCAGCCTGCAGCAAGTGCAGCCGGTCTGATGGCCGAGTGCTGTGATGTGCCCAGTGTGGGCACTCAGGGCACTCCAAGTCAGGACTGCTTTGCAAGTGGGGCACCCCTGAGAACTATCTGTCCGGGGTGGGTGTCAGGTCCCTTTAAGCACAGCCCTCGGCTAGCCTGAGGCAGCAGTTCCATGCTCTAAGTCCTCATCTGATGCCCTGCCGGCACTGCTTCCGGCCATCCTTAACCCCGCTTCAGGGTCCACTTAATGTTGACATGCTAGTTTGAATTAGCAAAACGCTAATTCGAACTAGTTTTTTAGTCTGGATCCGTTAGTTCGAATTAGCGCTGTAGTGTAGACAAACCCCATGTTTGTTTGGGATGTCCCCTTTTCTTTTTCCCCTTTGGATTCCATTCTAACACTTGTCTCATGATACGTTCCTCACAGTCCTTACGCAGGATGTGGCCTGCCCATCGCCATTTTCTCTTCTTAATCTGAACCTCTATTGGTTTCTGATTTGTTTTGGTCCACAAGGTTTCCTTTGGCATTCTATTGTACCACGTTAGCTGGAGAACATGTCTAAGGCATTTATTGACAAATGTCTGAATTCTCTTAGCGTTGCTCTGGACAATGCGCCACACCTCCAAGCCATACAACAGCACTGATTTCACATTGGAAGTGAAAATACGTAGTTTTGTTCTTGTTGAAATGGCTCTTGTACCCCAGACTGGTCGTAGTATGGCAAAGGCTTGTTGCGCCTTTCGTATTCTCGCACTGATGTCCTCAGTTGCCCCATTCTTGCTGATAACACTCCCCAAGTATATAAACTGGTCAGCCTCTTGCACTGCTTTTCCTTCTATTGTAATTTCACCTTCCTGTCTGTTGTTAATGCACATCAACTTGGTCTTCTCTTGACTAATCTTGAAACCCACTCGCTCAGCTGTTTCCTGTGGGGCATCCGTCTTCTCTTACATATGCTCTAATTTATCTGCAAGCATGGCTAAGTCGTCTGCAAACTCTAGATCTTCAAGTTTCCTAGTTTGAGTCCATTGGAGTCCCCTTCCTGAGTCAACATATGCTGTTTTTGCTGCAAGGAGTCCTGTGGCACCTTATAGACTAACTGCAGTGTAGGAGCATAAGCTTTCGTAGGCAAAGACCCACTTCGTCAGATGCATGTAGTGGAAATATCCAGAGGCAGGTATAAATATGCAGGTCAGAATCAGGCTGGAGATGATGAGGTGGATCCAATCAAGGAGGATGAGGCCCACTTCTAGTAGCTGATCTGGAGGTGTGAATTCCAAGAGAGGAGAAGCTGCTTTTGTAGTTAGCTAGCCATTCACAGTCTTTGTTTAATCCAGAGTTGATTGTGTCAAACTTGCAGATGAACTGTAGCTCAGCAGTTTCTCTTTGAAGTCTGGTCTTGAAGTTTTTTTGCTGCAGGATGGCTACTTTTAGATCTGCAATTGTGTGTCCAGGGAGATTGAAGTGTTCTCCTACAGGTTTTTGTATGTTGCCATTCCTAATATCAGATTTGTGTCCATTGATTCTTTTACGTAGGGACTGTCCAGTTTGGCCAATGTATATAGCAGTGGGGCATGGTTGGCACATGATGGCATATATTACGTTGGTAGATGTGCAGGAGAATGTACCAGTGACAGTATGGCTGATCTGGTTAGGTCCTGTGATGGTGTTGCTGGTGTATATATGTGGGCAGAGTTGGCACCGAGGTTTGTTGCAAGGATTGGTTCCTGAGTTCGAGTTATTATGGTGCGGTGTGTAGTTGCTGGTGAGAATATGCTTCAGGTTGGCGGGTTGTTTGTGGGCAAGGACCGGCCTACCTCCCAAGGCCTGTGAAAGCGAGGGATCATTGTCCAGGATGGGTTGTAGATCACTAATGATACATTGGAGAGGTTTTAGCTGGGGGCTGTAGGTGATGGCCATATGCTGTTTTTGTGACCCAGTCTAGGACAACCAAGAAGAGTAATGGAGAAAGAAGGACGCCTTGGTATACACCTGTTCTGACC